>NC_046156.1:62896986-63196986 GCF_011064425.1 Rattus rattus | reverse complement strand
TACACGGTGCTTTATCACCATGATCTATAACGGGATCTGATGCTCTCTTCTAGTATGCAGACACACATGAGACAAAGCACCCGTATGCATGAAATACATAAATAAAAAACAAGTAAAATCAGATTGGGTGGTGGAAAATATCTGAAATTCCAATACTTAGGTGGAAGCATGGGGTTTGGGTCAGGCAAGGCCAGCCTCACTCAACCTGGTTGGGCTAGGTGGAAAAGGGAGTGGGGGCTGGAGAGACAGTTAAGAGCAATGATTGCTCTAGCGGAGGATCTAGGTTTGGTTCCCAACTACCACATGGTGCCCCATGCACACCTATAACTCCAGTTCTAGGCAGATGAAGCCCTCTTCCAACCTCCCTGGTACCCCAGCATGCATGTGGTACCCAGACACACATGCAAGCAACACTCACGTACATAAAATAAATCTACAAAGAATTAAACAGTACTAGAGAGAGGAGAGGGAAGGAGGGAGGGAGAGAGGTGTGAAAGAAAAGAAAGAACACAGAGATGGGCAGGGAGAGGGAGATAGTCCTGAGGACAAAGGAGAGGTGACAATAGCTAGAAGGACATTGATGGTTTTCTTGATAATTTTTGGAGTCAGGATCTCATATAACCCAGGCTGATCTCAAACTTATTCCATGGCTGAGGAAAACCTTGAATTACTGATCTTTCTCCCAAGTGCTAGGGTTACAGGTGTGTACCACCAGGCCTGGCCAGCCTTAAGGGATATTCTTGTTAAGGTTTGCAGTGCCACAAGGGATAATGTTACTAATGTTTTCAGGTATGGTATTAGTACTGGAGCTATGCAAGAGATAGATAGAGAGAGAGAGAGAGAGAGAGAGAGAGAGAGAGAGAGAGAGAGAGAGAGAGAGAGAGGGAGAGGAGGAGAAGAGAAGGAAGGAAGGTGGAAGAGGAATGGAAGAACAGAAAAAGAAAATGAAAGAGAAAAACAGGGTGGCTTCAACTCACAGGTCTACCTGCCTCTGCTCCTGAGTGCTGAGATTGAGGGTGTATACTACCATGCCCTGCTATATAAAATATTAAGATGAAATGATATATCTTGGACTTGCTTCAAAACAATCTAGAGTGAACTGTACACTTCAAGTAAGACTGCTATTCAGTACTAAATACTAATGTCTCTACTTATGCCTGAAATCCCTTCCCATGTTAAAGACAAAACAGAATGCAAGTATATAAGGAAAAGGGTTGGGGGGTGGGGACCCACCCCTTTGATCCCAGCACTCAGGAGGCAGAAGCAGGTAGATGTCTGAGACTGAGGCCAGACTGGTCTACAGAACGAGTTACAGGACAGCCAGAGTTACACAGAAAAATCCTGCCTTAAAAAACAAAAAAGAAACTAAGCAAAAAAAAAAAAAAAAAAAAAGGAGTAACAAACAAAAGGAGGCATTAAAACCTGCCAGGGCCAGGGCCTTTGGTTAAACAAGACCGACCACTGCAGTTTCAATGGCACCCCTCACATGCTTAGCATTTTAAGGACTCACTAGTGAGTTCCACTCTGAGACATTCACTTACTACTGCTGCTAAGATTCTGACAAAGCCGGCTGCATGCGTAGCCAGAAAGGCCTTCTGTACCAACCTCAACAGTTTCCTAAGATTTTTGAAATTTTAGCAAAATTTTAGTAAAATTTAAGTAAAACCAATTCTCAATGACAATGACCCTGGCAAAACCAGAAAAAGGCCAGGTTGGTTTATTGTTACTCAATATTACAAACTATCAAAAAACATCTTGGGGTTGGGGATTTAGCTCAGTGGTAGAGTGCTTGCCTAGTAAGTGCAAGGCCCTGGGTTCGGTCCCCAGCTCCAAAAAAAAGAAAAAAAAAATCTTGCTGAAGTCATGGTGGTGTATGCCTAGAATCCTAGCTTCTGGGGGACAGAGGTAAAAGAATCAAAAAAATCCAAGGCTAACCCAGGTAAGTTAGTAATTCCCTGTCTCAGTATTTAGAGGGGCTGGCAATGTGGCCCAGTACTGCAACTAGGACGTGCAGCCAGTGACAAAGCTCCGTGTAAAGGTCCTGAAATGCCAGCAGTCAAGAGACAAAGGCAGGACAACTGCTGAAAATTCTAGGCCAGCCTGATCCCCTAAGTGAGACTGTGTCTGAAAACAAAGTAACAATAGTAACAAAAATGTAGAAACAAGACATCTGGGTACAGTGATGCCCACTACAATCTCAGCATTTGGAACTGTACTCAAGGAAAGAGGATCAGAAAGGCAAGGTCATCCTTGGCTACAAAAGGAGCTTAAGACAAGCTTGAGTTCTGTGAGACCCATCTCATAACACCAAATGAAACAAAAACTAAAACACAACAACAAAACCCAAACATATTGAGACCCAGGGCTTGAGCCCTAATAACACAAACAAAAACCCCACAATAATAATGCTGAGAAGTGGGGCTGGGGATTTAGCTCAGTGGTAGAGCGCTTGCCTAGGAAGCGCAAGGCCCTGGGTTCGGTCCCCAGCTCCGGGAAAAAAAAAAAAAAAAAAGAAAAGAAAGAAAGAAAGAAAGAAAACAGAAGGAGGTAGATGTTGCAACAGGAGGGTCCAAAACCTTAACCTAAAACCACCTTAAAGCTGTCTGGAGGTGACATTCCCAACTTTACCTCTAACAGCAGTCCAGCTTCAAATTAGGGCAGATCAGCAGGCTCAGCCTTAATAAATAGCAAGTGCATACTTGTGAAAAGGAACCATGCGATCACATGAAAGCTGAGCTGTGACTCTCATGACCTGTGAGCTCTGGGAGCCATTATCACCTAATTTAGCTCCTGTATAAAAGTGTGGGAAGGGAAAACCTGAGGCTGGAATTCCTCTCTTTTAAAACCTTGTCTCTTTCTACTAACAACAGCTGTTGGTGTCTGGAGAGTCATCTTTCCAGTGGTTGGGTCTTGCAGACACCTTGTATCCATCCCAGGTTAACTAGCAGCTTCAGAGTGAAGGGAGTGAAGAATAAGCAGCAGCACTTAACACTCTAGACACCACTCACAGCAAGAGAGAAGCATTTGTGCTGAATCGATAGAGAGAAGCCAAGGGGCAGGCAGCCAGGCAACAGAAACCAGCAGGTAGCAAGCAAGCATAGAAGGGACTGGTCTTCCATAGCTAGGCCTAGGCTCATCTTGGCTGTATTATTTAGCCTCTGTAAACCCTGGTTTTATCTGAAAAACAGAGCTAACCCCTGTATCACAAAGTTGCACCAAGTGCATAGCCTCAACTAATTAGAGTTTGTCCAATTTGTGAGACTTGGTAATTGCACAAATCTAATCCTTGAAGACCTGGCTCTACACTCTCCCACCACTTCTCTTTTTAAAAATTAAGTTACCGGGTTGGGGATTTAGCTCAGTGGTAGAGCACTTGCCTAGGAAGCACAAGGGCCTGGGTTCGGTCCCCAGCTCCGAAAAAAAGAACCAAAAAAAAAAAAAAAAAAATTAAGTTACACCTACTTACTTGTGTGCTATGTATATGTATATGCATGTGGGCAGTGTGGAGATCAACTCATGGGGAGTTGGTAGTCTCCTTCTATCACTAGGCCATAAGGCTTGGCAGCACATACTTTTACTCCATTCTCAGCCATCTTGCTAGCTCTCCAGCCACTACTTCTAGTGGCGTGTCCTTAAAGGTTCCAGAAAACTAAATCCTCTACTGCAGGACATAGGTAAGTTTCCAAGAAGTAAAAGGTCTCTTCTTGATTATGCCTTTAAGAGAGCTGGGTGGTGGTGGCGCACGCCTTTAACCTCAGCACTAGAGGCAGAGGCAAGCAGATCTCTGTGAGTTTGAAGCTAGCCTGGTTTACAGAGTGAGTTTTAGGATGCCCAAGGCTACACAGAGAAACCCTGTTTCAGAAAACCGAGAGAGAGAGAGAGACAGAGACAGAGAGACACAGAGGGGGGAATGGGGGGGGGCAGTGGGATCGACTGAGCAAGCAAAGGGAGGAGGCCTGACTGACAGACCCAGAACCAAGAGTGCTAATCTAGCTACAAAGCCCTATAAGCCCTACATGTTGGCTAAGTCTCTTGGTGTGATTTAACATTCATTAGACTGTGGGTTGAGTAAAGTTTCTCTAGGCTCCTCCCAATGTTCTAAGCTCTGCTCAGAGGCCTGAGTCAATGTTATGGGTCAGTGCCCAGTCAAGAATGGACTCTTAAAACAGGGAGGCCCTACTAAGGATACAGAAAGTAGAGTCCAGAATTTGAATGAGCAAACTCAATGACAAAAGAAACATAAGGATACTCCTTTCCAGACAACAGAGTACAGAAAAAAAAGACTTTTCCTAGATATAAAAAGTCCTTAATCCCAGCACTCAGGAAGTAAAGGCAGGTGGGTTTCTCTGAGTTCTAGGCCAGCCTAGTTGACAGAGTAAATTCCAGGACAGCCAGGGCTACACAGAGAAACCCTGTCTTAAAAACAAAACCAAAAGATAAATCTAAAACTGCTCCTGGTGCTGCATGCCTGCAATTTCAGTGCTTGGGGGGAGGCAAAAAAAGATCAAGAGTTCAAAACCAGCCTATCTAAAACAAGCCAAAAACAAACAAATCAACAAACAAGGAGAGAAATTATCAGGAATCATTCAGAATAAGAAAAGGCCTCAAAGGCCAGAGGAAAACAGATGCATAATTGGGTAACAGTACCCTTTCCCCATAGTCTCTGAAGGCTCTTAGAAAAGATGAAGTCACACACGCAGCTGCCAGCAATTGCTGGCAGAATGGCTCTGTTCAGAATAAGCTCTGTATGACAGCACCTCAGGGAGCTCAGTAAATATTTATCATCTCTAGGAGCTCTGGAACTCATTTTTCTAGTACCGAAACTACCTGACCATGACTACAGCAGTGACAGTGAGCAGAAGGGAGGACAGCCTCTCTGCTCCTCAGTGCATGCGTGAAGCTGTAGACTGAGTTAGACGAGTCCCTCTAACCACTCCACTTCCCTTGCCCCAGCCAAGTAGAATATACGTTCTTGCTAGAGTATAGTACATGGCTCCCATCTAAGAGGTGGGCAGCCCAGAAAAGGAAACTGTGGTCCGACCTGCACAATCTCTCAGAACCCACATCAGTTAACAGTGATTGGTCATGCTGGGTTCCAAGTGTGGCCACTTTTTATTGGTATATATGGAGTAGAATGGCTCTCACATCTTCCGAGAAACCTGGGACAAATGCCCTGCAGATTTCAAGGAATGACCTATATTTTACAGTCAAGAATAAGTGCAATGATGATTTAAGGGGCAAAAAGATTAAAAATGACTCAAAGCTCATTCTTTGGAGACTTCTATGGTGGGGAGGTACATCCATCTTGCCAAACATAACTTCAAGACCTATCTTTCTGATATTTTGAGATATTCTGATTTCTTGGGCTACAGTTCCTGCTTTTGGCCTGACTTCAAAGTGACTGGTCTTTCCCTGGCAAAGGAATGGCCAGGGCTGTGAAGCCTCATGTGACTAGGAACTACATGTTCTAGACTCCAATCTCTGGCACTATTTTTATCTCATTCCCTCCCCAAATTAGGATTGGGATGGTCAAATATACTTCTGTCTTCAAAGGAAGGAATGGGGTCAAAGAGAAGAAGGGATACAACAAACACTCCCCAGGGTAGGAGAGTCACAGACCCTGTCCAGATGATCTTATACAGTGCTTCCTACTCCAGGACAGCGAAGGGCCTTTGTGGATCACATTCAGCTATGACCACCTCTTCACACCCTCATCTACCTTTTCAGGACTTCTTGCTAGGTGTTACTTTGTTTTGACATGCTAAACTTCAGGCTGGCACACCTTACAGTCTTCTCTTATTTTCCTATCAGACTTAACACGCTTTAAGCACATAGAGGCAAAAAAGCAGACCTATTTTCCTGGAAAACAGATAGGCCTGTGATGGAAAGTTACCAAGTGAGAATGAGCAGAGGTCAGTTGGTCAACAACAGGTGTTGATAACTTCTGTGTGTAAAGATCTTCAGGGAGGCACAGAGGAAGAAGAGGCCAGTTAGCCTTGCCTTTACACACTATGGTCTAGTAGGATAACAGAACCACACCCATGGGGGTGTGTGTGTAGCAAGACAAGCTGGAAAATAAAAGATGTGAAGGACAAAGGGCAAAGTGGAGTGTGGAAGGGGGAGCTTGAGATTCTCTGGAAGCATCCACACCATGAAAGAAATCAGACAGAAGCAAACAACCCCTCCCTTTTCTCCCTAGGAAGTTGAAAGTTCATTCTCAGAGTCTAAAAAGGCAAGAACCTAAGAGGCAAGAGAGGCTTCTGCTCTCTCTTGTGATCTTTTCCAGCCTGTCACTTACTGTCCAGGAAAGGATGCTGTACTATATCCTATGGTACAAATTAAATCAGGGATTCATATAGGATTCTATAGGAATGGAGATAAGAATCAACGGACCCTCATCCAACCCTTTGTCATTCAGTTGCTCTGATGGAAGGATCAGGGCAGTCAGCTACCTACTGACTTTTTAACCCTCCTACAGTTCCGGTGCTAGCCAGGTTCAATATTAGACAAAGTGGTCATAGTTAAGTTCCAGACGTAACTGGAAAGTTGTGTTGCACGCCTGTGATGCCAGTGCTTAGGAAGCAGAAGCAGGAGGATCTCTCTGAGTTACAGAGGGAGTTCCAGGGCAGCCAGGGCTACACAGAGAAACCCTGTCTTTAAAAAAAAAAAAAGAAGAAGAAGAAGAAAAGTAAGTTTCAGACTAGGTAGACTACATATTCAGACACTATCTCAAAAGTTAAACAGGCCTGCTGAGAGGCTCAGCAGATGGAGAGCCTTACTGGACAAATATCCAACCCAAGTTCAATTCTCAGGACCTGCCAAAAATTGGAAGAGAACCAACTCTATAAAGATATTCTCTGACTTCTACGCACATTTCAAAGTGTACACATACATATATCACTCACACACACAAGAAAAATTTTAATTGAAACAGGAAAAACTGTAGTAGTGGTAGGGCATATGGTGACACAGAGTGGTCTTGAACCTACAATCATCTTGCCTCAGCCTCTTTGGAGTGTTGGGATTTCAAACCTGTGCCTGGGCAACCATGCCTGGCTTGGAAGTTTACATTTCTAATTATGCCTACCTTAGTTGATTGAAAGAAGAAGAAGAAAAAGGAGGAGCAGGAGAACAGAAATAGCAAACTTTTCTAAAGGCATATAGAATTATACAGTGAAAACATAACTCACTTTCCAGCCAGCCAGACATCTACTGGTGGATAAACCACAAAGTTGCTATAAGGTCACTTTAATTTAAGTTTACTTCTTTCTTTTGAGACAGGGTCTTTATGTGTAGTCTTGCCTGTCCTAAAGCTTGCTATGTAAACCAGGTTGGCCTTGAACTCACAGAGATTCCTCTGCCTCGAGTGCAGGGCTATAAAGTTTACTTTTGTGTGTCTGTGCCATCATCTTGTGATCTACAGTATTTTCTTTTTCTCTGTTTCTTGTTTCTGGTGGCAAGGTCTAGCTAATGATGCCCCTGCTAGCCTAGAACTCACTACACACTCACCATTCATTTCCATTCTCTCTCTGGCCCTCTTTACTAACTTTCCTGATTCAACCTTCCAAATGCTAGGGCTACAGATGTGAACCATCACACCTGGCAATCTAATATTTTTTTCAACTTTGAGTTTCCCTGCCTACTCTAGCATGTGATAAAGGACTATTGACATAGTGTCAGGGAAACAGCCTGTGAGGAGACAGGGCCTGTTCGGGGCCTCCCCCATCCTTGGGCAACCACTGAACTGAACACTAATGTTAGAACAGTTTGACATTCATGCCTTAGTCTGCCATACACCCTAAGTAAGTCTTCCTGTGTGCGAGCTGTGGAAGGAGCTACACTGATCATCTCTTATTAGTCAAGCACAGGGGGAGAACAAGGAAGGGACACTCATGTTCTGTCTGTCTGTCTCTGTCTGTCTCTGTCTTTCTGTCTCTCTCTCTTTTGGTTTTTCCAGACAGGGTTTCTCTCTGTAGCCCTGGTTGTCCTGGAACTCACTCTATAGACCAGGCTGGCCTTGAACTCACAAAGATTCACTTGCCTCTGCTTCCTGGATCTCTCCTTAGTGTGTGTGTGTGTGTACTCTCTGGTTCAGTCCCCTACATACTGGCTTACCCCACTGCTATGACTGATATAACCAAACTAGATACTACTTACTTGTAAGTCTTCACTCACTCTATAAATGCTCGGTTAAAATCACTGACAACTGTCTGTATCCACACACAGTCAATGATACCATCTAAGAAGAGGGGCCAAGTCTGTAGGAAGTTGCCAATCCTCAGACACCTGCCTGTAAACACATATATACTTTTCAACTTAACACTCTCAAATAGGGTGGATATTTTAGATAGCTACTGGTGTGTATGTGGGAAGAAATGAAAATAACTTTGTTCAATATGGATGCTACATCCCTTCTGTAACCAACACCCCTCACACCCATTTTCTTAATAGCGGCAGCTGTTACTAGGGCAACCTGTCCAGGAAATTGACCCACACTTCTTCCTCCAGGAGCAGGAAGCAAGAGCAATGTTTCTGCCTTAGAAAAAAAACTTGAAGGCCTCTTCTCCCCCACCCCCACCCCATATCCGCTCCAGCATCCCTCCTCAACCCAATTCCTTACTCCCTTCCCCACCCCCCACACCTACCTCCTCTAACTCATCCTTGGCATCCAAACTGGTTGAAAGTAGCAGCCTCCCCCCTCCTGGGGCTCCTGCTCCCGCTCCTCCTCCTCCACCTCCCGCTGCTCCTGATGAAGCAGCTGCTACGGTCCCCTTTCCCTTCTGTAACTCCATGGCTGCAGCCAGGAGACCGGAAGAGGTCAAGGGAGTAGACGGGTGTTAAGTCCTAGAAATGGAGAACTCTGGCTTGCCAAGGACGAGGAGCAAGAGGAACAAGTGGGAGGGAGGCCGACAGGCCTGGCTTTCCGCACTCTTGCCTCCTCTCCTGCGGAGGGGAAAGACGCGGGTTCTCTAGATGCTCCCTCTGGAGTAGCCGTGCTGGGGCAGAGCTTTAGCGCAGAAGTATGGTAGACTAGGGTCTTGTGCCCTGCAGAGAGGTGGGCAAGGCTGCCACCCTTGCAGAAGTGGAGAGGGAACCCTCTGGCTTCTTATCCTGAAAGGAGGGGAAACCCTAAGTTTCTGCCTCTCGAGGTGTGGGAAGGAGTCCTGGCCCTGAATTGGGGGTGGGAAACCTTCCCAGCGGGATTGGGAAACGCGGTTCCTTGGAATCCGGCCCCTAGCGGGTGAGGATGCGGCCGGAGCGCTATGGGAGGACCAGCTTCTCCCCACACCACACAGAGGCGGCCATGGTGGAAGGGCGGGGGAGGCTGAGAGTGCCCGAGCGGGCAGAGTCGTCGCCGGCGCCGGAAGTGAGCAGTCGCGGTCCCGGGCGTCCGCCAATAGCGGCTTCCGCGGTGGCGCCAGGTCTCTAAGGAGTAAGCCGACGACGACGGACTGGCCTTTTCCCGGGCTGCCAATTGTAGGGAGAAGAATTGAGTCTGGTCTGACGGGCAACAAGTGTGTCCAATCGCATCCTTCCTATGCATCTGGAGGCGGGACGGGAGATACGGAGTGGGTGCTAGTGCTGGGCGATCCGGAAAAAGCCGGGCTGCGCCTGCGCGCGCCAGCACGCATGCGCGACGTTTCCCTCTTGCTCCACTCCCTACAGGTGTTCGGAACGTTGTCCTTGGGTAGTCTGGGAGACTGGAAACCTAGCCCATAAGTGGCAGTTCTGGGAAAGGAGCTGCCGAGCCCCAACCCTTACGCAGTTCCGTAGCAAACGCCCTCAGGGTCTGAAGTTACTTCCTGAACTACGAATGCTACACGCCGCCCAGAGTTTGAGCTCTTGGGTGTGCAATTATTAGTAAGAACTTGAAAACAACAAAAAAAGTGCATTGATTCACTAGTGCGAACCAAATAATTAGAATCGTATCAGCACTAGCTTTAATACAATTTACTAAGGGATGTGAGGGACCTCGTCGTCTTTTGAGGCTCTGGGACTGACAAATGTCACTAAAGCCAATTGTATTTACACACAGAATCCATTGAGAGTGTTGCGGTTTGTTGTGATCATAGTAAGGCTCGATTGTATGAGAGTTCTTTTACCGTGCGTCTCCACAAAGTTTTCATTTTTAGGCGTCTGAACCGATTGCTGAACAATCTAAGGTGGGCGTCGTGGTATATCCGTGTAATCCTAACACTTGGGAAGCTGAGCCATCAAATTCATGCTCCCCTTCCCTCCCGCATTCGTAGCATTCATAGGTATAGGCCTATTTTCCCGCACTATCCATTTAAAAGGCCAGTGGGCAGGTAAATTGTTAACAGTGTCCTTGGGAAGAATTCCAAGTTCCATAAGCTACTGTTTTGGGGAGTGAAGCACTCTTGAACCCAAACTGGCCTCACATTTGTGGCATTCCTTCTGCTTCATCCTCCCAGGGACTTCTGTATCCTAATTACAAATAAAATAAGACCTGGACTGGCCGATCTCCAAAAACACTCCGGCATTCTACAATCCTCCTGAGTAAGCTTTGAATTCCTTCTAGGTGTAAAGGATTGATTCAGCCTTTGAACTACAAACAAGTCATTAGAATAGCTTAATATACCCAGGGCACATGTATTGGATGGAAAAAGAAAAAAGGAGAAAAGGAAGGAAGGGAAAAAGATGTATAAATACTGCATATTGTTTCCATTTTTTGAAGTGTGCTGGGTTTGTTTTTGGTACTGACAGTTGAACCCAGGGATTCAAAATAGGTAAATTCCCTGCCAGTGAACTTCCATGCACTTTTTTACTTTTTAAAATTCATTTATTGTTTTTCTGATACACTTGTTCCTATGTATGATCTTCAATTCCTGATCCTCCCAAGAGTCAGGACTGCAGGTGTGCACCACCACAACTTGTGCCTTATAGTACCTTTAAGTAGGCACTATATAGAAGTTAGTGTAGTGGGGGGCTGGGAATGGGGTGCTTGCCTTCCATCTGCAAAACTGTGTTCCATCCCCAGCACCCTCAAGTGGATAAGAAGCACCATGCAGATTTTTTCTTCTTTTTTTATTAGATATATTTCTTTACTTACATTTCAAATGCATGCAGATTCTTAAGTGTATATTTTAAAAAAGAACCGGAAGATGGTGTCACATGCTTCTAATACCAACATTCCATTCGGGAGGCAGAGGCAGGCAGATCTCTGTGAGTTCAAAACCAGCCAGCCTAGTCTACAGAGTGAGTTCCAGGACAACCAGTGCTACACAGAGTAATCTTGTCTTGAGGAAGGAAGGAAGGAAGGAAGGAAGGAAGGAAGGAAGGAAGGAAGGGAGGGAGGGAAAAAACACAACAAAAATGCCTGACTTAAAAAAAAATTTTTTTATAGGAAAGTTTGCTTCCCATCACTGTGCTTTGGTCAGGAAATAACATACAGTTCTTGCATACATATTAATTAAAACAACTGAATTACCAAAGGTTTGCTGAATGCAGAAACACTGTGTGTTTTAATCCATTTACACCAGAGTAAGTTCTATCTTCTTTACAGATGACAGAACTGAGAAACAAGAAAACTCAGTGCAGCTCATTGCTGTAATCCTAGGATTTCAGAGGCTGAGGCACGACTGCTAAAAATTCAAGGCCAGGCTGGATTGTTACACTGTGAGTTTGAGAGCAACCTCATGAAAAATAAGGAGGAAGAAAGAGAAGCAGATTGCTGGAGAGATGGCACAATGTAAAAATTGTCTGTCCTGAAGTGTGAGGCGTGGGCTTTGGGTCTCCAGAGCCCATGTAAAAACCAGAACTTTCTCTCAGGCCGGTGGCCCTAGCAAGATGGGCAAGTGTCACAGTCTCCGTACTGCCCAGAAGCTCCGCAGTCACCGACCGGACCAGAAGTGGCATGATAAACAGTACAAGAAAGCCCACTTGGGGACACCCTGAAGGCCATCTGTTTGGGGGTGCCTCTCATGCAAAGGGAATTGTGCTGGAAAAAGTAGGGGTTGAAGCCAAACAGCTAAATCTGCCATCCGGAAGTGTGTCAGGGTGTAGCTCGTGAAGAACGACAAGATGATCACAGCATTCGAGTTCCCGATGTGGGTGATGTTCCTGATCTGCTTTAAGGTGGTTAAAGTAGCCAATGTGTCTCTTTTGGCTCTGTACAAAGGCAAGAAGGAAAGACCAAGATCATAAAATTTTGAAAATGGAAACAGTAATAAATTTCCATATTCTGAAAACACACACACACGCACACGCGCACACACACACACACACACACATACACACACACACGTAGAATCCCAGTATACAATAGGCAGAGGCAAGAGCTCTGTGAGTTCAAAACCAACCTGGTCTATATACTGCATTTCAGTACAGCCAGGGCTACCAAAAACAACAAAAAACAATAAAGTAGAATGGGGATTAGGGTAGTTTTTAATTTTATATGCATAGTGTGTGTGTGTGTGTGTGTGTGTGTGTGTGTGTGTGTGTGTGTGTGTGTGTGTGTTTATACCTGAACAAGCATGTGTTTGCTCAAATGTGTTTGGTATTATTCCTTAGGGACAATCCACGTTGTGTTTTATTATTGTTGTTGTTTGTTTTGCTTTTTATTCTTAGTTTTGGTTTTGTGGCTTGTGTTTGGGCTAGGGAGGCCTTGTCAACCCCCACCTCCCTGGCACTGCATCACAAGCTTCTTGCTGTACCCCATTTTTAACGTGGGAGCTAGTGGTCGGACTGGGATTCATGGACAGGAGACACCTGAGCTGGCTTTCCCTCTGACATTTGTCTATTTATGTATTGGGTTTCACTTTGTCTTTTGTTTTTTTTGACAGAGTCTTGATGTATATTCCTGACTGACTGTGGAACACATAGCAATCCTCCTGCCTTAGCCCCCCAAATGCTGGGATTACAACTTGAACTGCCATGTTCCTGCTAACTTTGGTGCTTTTAATGCCCATAAATTTGTGTACTCCCTCTATTAGTTTATTTGTTGCTGATTTACCTCACTATTGCAATGCCAGAGCAAAGAGAAAACATAACACTTCCTTACAAACACAATTGTACAACTTAATGTCTGACATTTATCCAGTTTATTTTTCTCCCTAATTTAATGAATAATTAATGACCTCTGAACCTTTTCCTTTTTTTTCTTTTCTTTTTCTTTTTTTTTTTTTTTTTTTTCCGGGTCTGGGGACCAAACCCAGGCCCTTGCGCTTGCTAGGCAAGTGCTCTACCACTGAGCTGAACCTTTTTCAAAAAGAGATTTTCTCCTATTTTTATTTTTAGTTATGTGTATGCATATGTGTGATGTGTGTGAGGTGTGCGTGTGTGAGTGCCATGCCTGAGAAGACAAGGGGCTTCTGATTAGCCTGGAGCTAGAGTTCTAGGCAGTCGTGATTGGCGAGTTGAGAAATGAACTCAAAGGGGTTGGGGATTTAGCTCAGTGGTAGAGCGCTTGCCTAGCAAGCGCAAGGCCCTGGGTTCAGTCCCCAACTCCGGAAAAAAAAAAAATTAAAAAAAAAAAAAGAAGAGAAATGAACTCAGCTCCTCTATAAGACTAGTATTTATGCAGCTGGTTGTGGTGACAGACACCTTTACTCCCAGTACTTGGAGGTAAATGCAGGTGAATCTCTGAGTTCAAGGCCAGCCTGAAGTACAGAGAAAGTTCTATGACAGTCAGGGCTACACAGAGAAACCCTGTCTCAAAACAAAACAATAGAACAACAAATTAAAAAAATCCCTTTGCTTCAGCCTTCTAAGTGTGGGGATTAGAAGCTTATTCTACCATTTTTTTTCCTTTTTTTTCCAGAGCTGGGGACCGAACCCAGGCCCTTGCGCTTGCTAGGCAAGCGCTCTACCACTGAGCTAAATCCCCAACCCCTTATTCTACCATTTTAAAATTTTGTTTCTTTCTTTTTTTAAGTTCTCCTATGTTTTGTTTCTCAGTGATTTGGTGTTTGTAGGCCTACCTGGGCTACAGATAATTCTGGCCAAGACAGGGAAAATAATAAGGCCTGTCTCAAAATAAAAGTAAAATAGGGCTCCATGGTAAAGGAAGTGATTGCCTAGCCTGAGTGAAGAGCCCTAGATTCAATTCCCAGGAGTTTCCTTCAGAAAAGCAAATGTTAGTTAACTCTGCTGTAATAGTATAGGAATAACTGGATTATCTTCTAGTTCCTCTTAGAATGTAATATTACAAAATACTTTTCAGGATATTCAACTAGCAAAGCAAGAATTACATTATAAGCTTATCACGGGCTGGGACATAGCTCAATGGTAGGGCATTTGTGTGGTGCCCTAAATTCAATATCTAGTACTGAAAAACAAAACAAAACAAAAAAAACGACAAACCTATTTCCCCAATCCCACAAGAATACTTTCCTTAAACAGTGACATAGGAGCAAGATTGTTTTTTGTTTTTTTCAAGACAGTGCTGATCTGGTGTTTTGGTTTTGTTTTTTTTAAGATTGCCTTATTGGGGTTGGGGTTTAGCTCAGTGGTAGAGCGCTTGCCTAACAAGCACAAGGCCCTGGGTACAGTCCCCAGCTCCTAAAAAAAGAAAAAAAAAAAAAGATTGTCTCATTTATTATATATAAGTACACTGTAGCTGTCTTCAGATCTTTTTTTTTTTTTTTTTTTTGGAGCTGGGACTGAACCCAGGGCCTAAGTGCTTACTAGGCAAGCGCTCTACCACTGAGCTAAATCCCCAACCCCACTGTCTTCAGATCTTATTACAGATGGTTGTGAGCCACCATGTGGTTGCTGGGATTTGAACTCAGGACCATCTGAAAGAGTAGTCGGTGTTCTTAACAGCTGAGCTATCTCTCCAACCCAATGATGATGTACAGGAACTCACTGTGTTGACCAGGTTGGTCTTAAATTCAGAGATCTACCTGCCTCTGCCTCCCAAGTGCTGGGATTAAAAATGTGTGCCACGGCACTAGTTTAAGAGTTATCTTCTCTGGGTTCGGTCCCCAGCTCCGAAAAAAAGAAAAAAAGAAAAAAAAAAGAGTTATCTTCTATAAACAAAAGGATTTCTTCCAAAGGAACTCTTAAGGATTTCAGTATCTGCTTAACTGAGGAAGAAGATTCTAGTTACAGCTGTTTAAAAATAGCATGACGTTTCCACAGAGCCATACCCAGCCCTGAAACAGACAAAAAGCAAACAAAAAAACACCCCATGATGGTGCAGTCTGGTGGTGGGAGAACCAGAAGTTCAAGGCCATCCTTAGCTACAAAGTTGCAAACCAGCCTTGGGCTTGAGTCCTTTGTCACAAACAAAGCCATGATCTTATAACTGGAGACTCCTGGAAATTTCCAGTATAACCACAGCTATTTCCTTGGGTTTGTTTTCTTGGCTAGTTATGTAGCTCAAGGTGACCTTAAACTTCTGATCCATCACCTCCCAAGTGTCAGGGTTAGAGTGTACCACTGCACCCAGAGTTTTCATAGCTGTTTTGCAAAAAGTTTAAGACCTGATTGAAATCTTCGACTACACAACCTCTGCTTTTTCTCCTAATTCTAGATTTTGGTTTTTTTTTTTTTTTTTTTTTTTTGGTTCTTTTTTTTCGGAGCTGGGGACCGAACCCAGGGCTTTGCCTAATTCTAGATTTTGAAGTCATTCTCCTTCCCTTCACTGAAGGTCACAACCATGAATGATTACGTGCCTCCCTCTGTTTTTCTTTCTTTGTAGCTTTTCCTTCCTTCTTTCCCTCTCTTCTTTCCTCCCCTGCATCTTCCTTCTCCATGTATCCCAGACTGGTTTTGAAACTCCATGTATAGACAAATATGACCATAAACTCTTCTTGCCTTCACCTCCCAAGTGGTAGGTCCACTGTTCTGTGCCGTCAGAGCCAGCTAACGTTTTTATTTACTGTCTAGAGTATAGGTATGCACATAGGATGCCCACATAGGACAGCACATGTGTGGAGCTCAGAGGATAACTTTTTGAGAGTCAGTTTTCTTCGACCTTGTTTTGAGGCCAGGTCTCTCTTGTTTCTGCTGCTGGCACTGTATGTGCCAAGCCACCTGGCCTATGAGTTTCCAGCCAATTCTGTTTCCTCCTTCTATCTCACTGCAGGATTGCTGAGATAGTGTGCTAGGCCACTGTATCCAGCTTTTTATGCAGGTTTTGCTTGTACTGCAAATACTTTTACACACTGAGCCATCTCCTGGGCCCCAGGATTTTTATTTCTGTAGGGCACTGTGCAAGTTAGTAGGAAATGCAAATGTGGCTTTTAGTCGCCTGTAGTAATTGTCTCTGAGGCCGACTGCCTCTGTCTGCTAACCTAAGCCTAGTCCTGGGAGCTTCTAACCTCTGGACAGTCTAACCTTAGCCTAGAATATTTTCAGCCTCTGAAACTTACTGCTGAATAAGCTCACCCAGACCTAGTTCTTTCTGGGCTCTCTCTGGCTGGCTGATTCAACTCAGTTCAAACTCCTCCCCCAGCTAACTTATTTAATCTGGTTTTTCTCTCAGCCTCTGAATTGCTCTGCTTGGCCTCAAACTAACTCTAGCAATCTTTTCTAATCCTCTGGCTCCTTCTCATTCCCTTGCTCATCTGTCTTTACCTGTGTCTAGCTTGTTCTCTCTTCAATGTGCCTCTGGAAAACTCTCCCAGTTAAACTGCCTCCTTCTCCCTCTCTGCTGCTCTACTCTCCCTCTCAACTCTACTGCACTGCTGTCCAGGAACTCTCCTGTATTCCTCTACTGTACTCTCTCTTAAGTAGCTTCCCCTTTTCTCTCTTCTCACGAGAGTTGGGTGTATCCTATTCTGTCAAATCTGCCTCTGATTGGTTACTTTTCCTGCTACTCGACTAGACATCACTTTTACATGGGTACCTCCTTCTACAAACTAACTTTATCTTCATTGTTTGGCATTAAAGGTAAATACTAAGGGGGTGTCTATATTCCAGCCAGAGGGGATTAAAGATGTGTGCTAAGAGCTGAGCCACACCCTAACTAGAAACAGGTTCAAATATTCTGTAACAGAGAAGTGGTGCCAATATTCCTAATACCTCTATATTTAGAACTATTTATTTATTTTCACAAAATGTTGAGATGAGGGGCTAGTGAAATGGTTCAGTCCATGGAAGTTCTTGCTGCCAAGCCTGACAACCTGGAACCCATATGGTGGAAGGTGAGAGCCCATCTCTTGATTTCTACAAGCAGTGATTCATGCTTACACACACTAAAGTATAGATAAAAGTGAAAACCCTTTGTAAGTGGTTAAGAGCATCTTCTGCTCTTTCAGATGACTGGAGTTTCAGAGCTGGAGCATCTGCAATTCCAGCTCTGGGGAAATCATTTGCCTCTGGACTCCACTGGTAGCTGTGCGCACATTCCCTCATGCAAACACACAATGTCTTAATCGCTTCTTTTAGTGCTGTGATAAGACATCAGGAACAGGGGCTAGAGAGATGGCTCAGTGGTTAAGAGCACTGACTGCTCTTCCAGAGGTCCTGAGTTCAATTCCCAGCAACCACATGGAGGCTCATAACCATCTGTAATGGGATCTGATGCCCTCTTCTGGTATGTCTGAAGGCAACTACAGTGTACTTATATATAATAAATAAATAACTCTTAAAAAAAGAAAAAAGACATCACGAACGAGGCTACTTATAAGAGAAAGCATTTCATTCAGAAATCACAGCTCCAAAGGGTTAGACTCCGTGAAGGTCATCATGGTGGGGAGTTTGGCAGCAGGCATGTAATGCCTGGAGCAGTAGTTGAGACTTTAAACCTGATCCACAAGGCAGAGTTAGAGAGCTAACCATATGGCATAGGCATTTGAAACCCCAAAGCCCAACCTCCAATAAGGCCATACCTTTTTAATCCTTCACTTTTTTTTTTTTTTTTTTTTGGTTCTTTTTTTTCGGAGCTGGGGACCGAACCCAGGGCCTTGCGCTTGCTAGGCAAGCGCTCTACCACTGAGCTAAATCCCCAACCCCAATCCTTCACTTTTATTAACTGGGGATCAAGCATTCAAATATCTGAGCTTTTTAGGGTTATTCTCATTCAAATCATAACAGATACATAATTAAAAATAAAAACAAATCTTAAAATATATTTTAAATAGAAATGAATACCTATTTATCTTTTGGGGGGGTTGTAAAAAAATTGTTTTATTCAATACCAAAGTTTTAGGAGGAGTATATTTTCTTTAAGAAATAAAAAACTAAAGGGTTGGGGATTTAGCTCAGTGTAGAGCGCTTGCCAGCAAGCACAAGGCCCTGGGTTGGGTCCCCAGCTCCGGAAAAAAAAAAAAAAAAAAAAAAGAAATAAAAAACTAGGGGGCTGGAGAGATGGCTCAGCGGTTAAGAGCACCCAACTGCTCTTCCAGAGGTCCTGAGTTCAATTCCCAGCAACCACATGGTGGCTCACAACCATCTGTAAAGAGATCCAATTCCCTCTTCTGGTGTATCTGAAGACAGCTACAGTGTACTTATATATAATAAATGAATAAATAAATCTTTAAAAAAAAAAAAAAGAAATAAAAAACTAAGAAAAAAATGCCATTTAGCACAGCTGGTACACTGGGGTAGGTCATCAGGAAAAACACTGTAGTGTACTTGTCTCTGACACCACGACTTCCAGCCTAGCTGTGCTGTGCATGCTAGGGTGTCACTCACTCCATGCAATGGTTACGCCACTCTTTTCCATATTGCACAAGGGAGTGGCTCAGCCTTTACAACTTAATTAACAGAAGCAAAGCCGGGATCCACAGATTTCTTCTCAAAAGATACTAGCCCATCAGGCAGTCCGGCAATTTCATTCTCATGAATACTCTAGCTATGAAGAAACTCAGTAGAACACAGACGAAGCCAATGAGAAGAAGAAACCCACTGAGTTTTGGTATAATTGGTGCGTTGGATCGGTCCAGGATTATGAAGCCTAAACCTCCCATTGTAAACAGAAAGCTAGATGCAAGTCCTTCCATAATATACTGTCCATTTACTCTACGAGCCAAGAAAGCTACTGGTCTCTGATGCCCATGCTCATCGGTCATTGAGTCAACACTTGGAGGTTCAACACTAACATCATAGATTATTCCTCCGGTAATGAAGAAGTAAGATACTACCACCAGGGCGTACACCGTCATAGCCAAGAGCATGTGCACCCAGAGCGGTTTCTTCAGCTTCAAGTTGGGACATTCGAGCACTAAAAATGGGACTCGGTACAGAAGACTCCATGTCCATGGCAGTAGGGCCAGCCTTTTCTTGTTTGTTTTCAAGACAGGGTTTTGCTTTGTGGCTGTCCTGGAACTCACTACATAAACTATGCTGGCCTTGAATTTTCAGAGATCTGCTTGCCTCTGCATGCACCAGTATGCCTGGTTGAGATGAGTTTTTATGAGAACATATTTTAGTATTGTGTGGCTTGACTAGAGAACCAGACCATGAGAGCTGCACTAAGGCTGAAAGGCAAAGCTTTATTCAGAGTAGGAACTGTTGGGCTGTCTCCAAGAGGAGGAAGGACAGTCCGGTCAAAAAGAGGAGATTGGGTTTTATAAGGTGGTTTTAGTCTGGCGGGAGACTGTTGAGAGAACACTAAGGAAAAGGAACTGAGGCAGGCAAAAAGGACCGCAACAAACCAAATTTTATGAGGGGCGGGGGATGGGACGGGCCACTAGTATAGCAGGAGGTTATGGTCCTGCTGTTCTTCTGAGACAAGGGCTCAGCAGATCCTAAGAAGTGCAGAACGTTTAATTTCCATTTCCCAGAAGGGACTGGTTCCCACATGGGTCATCCATTTTGGTGTCTTAGGTGACCCCATTTTGGGGTACCCCAACAAGTATAACATTATCAGATATTATAACGCATGCAAAAAAACCATTATGGTTTTTAAAAAGATAAAAACAAACATGAGGTGTAGTGGTATACGCCTTCAATCACTTCAATTCATGGAAGAGGCAGAGGCAGAGAGGCAGAGGGGCAGAGGGGCAGAGGGGCAGAGGCAGAGGGGCAGAGGGGCAGAGAGGCAGAGAGGCAGAGGGGCAGAGGGACAGAGGGGCTGAGAGGCAGAAGCAGAGGCAGAGGCAGGCAGATCTCCCTGAGTTCAAGGCCAGTTGGTCTGCATTCTAAGTTCCAGGATGGCCAGGTCTACATGTGAGACACTGTCTTGAAAAAACAAACAAATGAAAATAAAAACACAACGATAGTCGACATGTATGCTGCACCTCTAAGCCTACAACCATATCAATTGGAGATTAATGCATACTGCATGTCTTAGTCACTGTTCTATTGCTGTGAAGAAACGTTGTGACCAATGCAACTCTTATGAAAGAAAACATTTAATGGCGGCTTGCTTACAGTTTCAGAGGATTAGTCCATTACCATGACAAGAAAACACAGGCAGACGCTGGAGCAATAGCTGGGAACTACATCTTGGTCCACGGTAGAGAAACAAGAGACTGGGGCCTGATGTGAGCTTTTGAGAACTGAAAGCCCTTCCCCAGTGACACCCCACACCCTAGAGACCACATCTTCTAATCATTAGAATATTTTGAAATAGTGCCATTTCCTGGTGACCAAGCACCCAAATAGCTGACCCCCTGGGGGCTGTTCTGATTCAAACACTGCCCATCATCTATATATGCACAAGTGCTATAAGTAACAATTTACGGAGTTCATCGGGAGAGAAGGGTGAATGTATCCACATTTAAATGGTACTTTGGTTTAATTTTTGCCTGCGGGGAATTGGTGGGCAGAGACAGGACAAGCTGATCTGATCTAGGACAAGCAATAGCCGACAGAGACCATCTACTGTCCAAAGCAGTAAACTGGGGGAGTAGCATCAATCCAAAGGTTTGCCACAGTTTCTCGGAGAGATACTTGGGGCTGAAAGGTGGCCCAGGGGTTAAGAGTGAACAGTGGCTCATGCCGTTAGCCCCAGAACTCAGGAGGCAGAAGCAGGCAGACCTTTGTGAGTTAGAGGCCAGGTTCATACACATAGTTTGAGTAACAGGATATCCAGAGCTATGTAGAGAGACCCTGTCTCTCTACACTAAAACATTAAAATATGGGGTTGGGGATTTAGCTCAGTGGTAGAGCACTTGCCTAGCAAGCGCAAGGCCCTGAGTTCGGTCCCCAGCTCCGAAAAAAAGAAAAGAAAAAAAAAACATTAAAATATAATAAAATAAAAGACGTGAATACTGCTCTTGCAGAGTGTTGTTGTAAAAATATAAAAAGTAAAAATGATTTAATGTTGTCCGGCACCTCAGTGTCCCAAGATGTCTGCTAGGTATCTTGGCGGAAACACGTGCCAGCCGCACACTTTCCTACACTCAAACCCTCACATAAAGGAACACACAATACAATAATCTTAGATCCAATTGATAAGATATAATTGCCCACTTTAACATACAAAGCCTGGTACCATCCATCCCTTTAGGAACATTGATAACAACCTGTAAATACACAGAGCAGAATCTTAACATCACTTGCCATGCCTTCTCACCCTCTCCTCTGTCCTGTCTCTTCCTCCTCCTTCAAACTTCTCTCCTGCCCATCCTTCCTTCTCCTCCAATGACAGGCCTCCTTCTGTCCTGTACCTGCCCCTCACCTGTACTTTACAAATTCAGTGGAGAGGTGGTTCTGGTGAAGTCACCTGATTCCTGAGTACGTGACTAGGCAGCTGTCCTTGGGGCAGTGGAATTAACTTCAGGGCAGAAGAAGACCCAAGGGCCTAGGGTCTTAGTTGAAATTCCCAGAAGCCATGTCATGCAGCTCACAACCACCTTTATCTCCACCCTTTAACTCCAGGGGATCTGACATCTTTGGCCTCTTCTGGCATGTGTACTCATGTGCAGATATCCACACACAAATACACATAATTAAAAAGACATCTTAAGGTAGGCAGAATGGAATAGGCCTTTACTCTCAACAATTGAGAAGCAGTTCTCTGAGATTGAGGCTAGCCTGGACTACATATTGAGTTCCAGTATATCCAAGAGTGTGTGGAGGACCTTGTTTCAAAAAACAAAAACACAAATAAATAAATCTTTTAAAAGGTATAGTCAGTTGTAGAATCTTTTCCTCCCTTTCTCCTTCCTTCTTTTCACCTTCCTTCCTTTCTTCTCCGAGGCTGTCCTGCAAAACTAGATCTATAGACCAAGCAGGCCTCAAGTTCACGGAGATCCTCCTGCCTCTCCTCCTGAGTGTTGGGATTAAAAGTATATCACACACACACACACACACACACACACACGCTTTTTTTTTTTTAATTTTATGAGTACACTGTAGCTATCTTCAGACACCAGAAGAAGGCATCGGATCCCATCGCAGATGGTTGTGAGCCACCATGTGGTTGCTGGGAATCGAACTCAGGACCTCTGGAAGAACAGTCAGTGCTCTCAACCACTGAGCCATCTCTCCACCCCCCCCCCCCCCCCCCCTTTGTCTTCTTCTTCCTTTTTTTTTTTTTTTTTTGGTCCAGGCAGTGACGACACACACCTTTAATCCTAGCACTCAGGAAGCAGAAGCAGGTGGATCTCTGAGTTTGAGGACAGCCTGGTTTATAGAGCAAGTTCCAGGAGAGTCAAGACTACACAGAGAAACCCTGTCTCAAAAAAAACAAAAGCAAACAAAACAACCAAAACCAAAACATGTTTTTGTGTGTTTGCCTTAATGTATATCTGTGCACCATACATGCGCAATGCCCTTGGAGTCCAAAAGACTCCCTGGATCTGGAGTTACAGCTGCTATGTGGGGGCTGGGAACTGAAACCTGGTCCTCTGCAAGAGCAGTGGGTGCCATCTCTCCAGCCTTATAGAATCTGTGTTTTTAAAGGACAGCCAGTCTCTGCATTCGTGTCTCTCACTGGAAGCAGTGTGTGTGGAACGACATAGGTGAGATGCTTTTTCTCTAAGGAGGGGCTGGAATGTAGCTTGACAAGTTACTTCCTGCCATCCCTTCCCTCAGGAATGAAACCTGAGCCAGTGCAGGGTCAAAAGTAGGGAAAAGGAGGCGGATGTGAGGAAGGAAAAATCCTTCACTCTGGGAGCTAGATTGCCTTTTCTGCTGACTGTCAGTCAGAAAACGTCACCTTAGCTAATAAAGTCAAATCTGCCCACAGGGACAATGAGCTGTTTTCTGATTTTGTTTTTGTTTTTTTTTTAAATATATTTATTTACTTTATGTATGTGAGTACACTGCCACTGTCTTCAGACACACCAGGAGAGGGCATTGGATCCCATTACAGATGGTTGTGAGCCACCATGTGGTTGCTGGGAATTGAACTCAGGACCTCTGGAAGAGCAGCCAGTGCTTTTTTTTTTTTTTTTTCTTTTTTTAGGAGCTGGGGACTGAATCCAGGGTCTTGCACTTGCTAGGCAAGCGCTCTACCACTGAGCTAAATTCCCAACCCCGTAGCCAGTGCTCTTAACCACTGAGCCATCTCTCCAGCTCTGATTTTGTTTTTTAATCTCAAATGAGGATGTTAAAATCAGCAAACCATGCTTCCTCAGGGTCAGAATGTTAGCAAGTTTGAACTCTGCTGGGGTGCCAGTCCTCTCACCCCTAAATCTAAACTCTACCCCATAAAGCCACGGTCTTAGTGTTCTATTGCGGTGAAGAGACACGAAGACCACAGCAACTCCTAGGGAAAAATGTATTTAATTGGGGCTGGCTTACACTTCAGAGGGTTAGTTCGTTATCATTAGGGCAGGGAGCATGGCGGCATGCAGGCAGACATGGTGCTGGAGAAGGAGCTGAGACTTCTACATCTGGGTCTGGAGGTAGCAATCTGACTTGAACATTTGAACATCAAAGTCTGCCCCCAGTGACTTCCTCTATACCCACTCCAACAAGGCCACACCTCCTAATCCTTCTCAAATAGTGTCACTCTCTGATGAGTAAGCATTTAAATATATGAGCCTAGTCAAAACACCAAAACCACCTAACAATTGTTTTACAAAAGAAATCTCCTGGGCTGGAGAGATGGCTCAGTGGGTAAGAGCACTGGCTGCGGGGTTGGGCTGCTCTACCAGAGGTCCTGAATTCAATTCCTAGCAACCACATGGTGGCTCACAACCATCTGTAATGGGATCTGATGCCCTCTTCTGGTGTGTCTGAGAACAGCTACAATGAAATCATATACATGAAATAAATAAATCTTTAAAAAAAAAGAAAGAAAGAAAGAAATTTCTTCCCTGTAGTTTTATGTTGACTCCAGGGTCTCACATGTGCCAAGCATTCACTCTATCACAGAACCATATCCCCAGGCCCAGAATTCATTTGCGGTCTTTCCGTGTAGTATATATATGAATGCTCAGGTACACGTGTGCAATGCATACAGTGTTAGCAGAGGTTGACATCAAGTATCCAGTCAATTACTGTCACTTTTTGCGGCTTTGGCTAGATTGTGTGGCCAGTGAGCTCCTCTCTAACCCCATTACTGTCTTCATAGATGAGGGCTGCTGCTCCAGGCTTTCATTGGGTACCCAGTATCTGCTCAGCATTCTACTCACTGACACATCTCTCCATAGCCCAAATTAATTATTTAAAGAAAAAAAAGTAGGGCTGAGACTGTGGTACAGTTAGTAGAATGCTTGCCTAGAAGGCAGGAAGCCCTGGGTTCTATCTTCTGAATCATACAAGCTGGTGAGATGGTACACACCTGTGATCCCAGCATTTGACAGGGATTGAGGCTGGGGCAACAGAAGTTAGTAGTCATCTTCGGCTACATGAAACCTTGTCTCTAACCCAAGTAAAATAAAATTAAATAAGTTAATTAAATTATAAATATATAAAACTTTTAACTTTAAATTTCAAGCCTTACCTAATCTTTAAACTGTATTGTAAATTAGATTCTTTGAGTAATATGTGTATGTGTATAGATTCTTTGAATATGTGTATGTGTAGATTCTTTGAGTAATATGTGTATGTGTATATCTACACACACACAAATATATATCCATTGTTTCATTTATTTATTTTTTAGCAAAGTAAGTAGACAAACTCTTTATTCTTGTTTCATTTATTTTTAATTTTTAAAAACGTTTTTAAAAGTAATTTCTTTAGTTTTATTTCACGTGCATTGGTGTTTTGCCTGCATGCTGTCTGTGTGAGAGTATTGGGTCCCCTGGAACGGTTGTTACCAGCAGTTGTCAGCTGTCTTATTGGTGCTGGGAACTAAACCCAGACCAAGTTGACCTACAGCTCTGAGATCTGCCTGCCTCTGCCTCCCAAATACTGAGTGCTGGGATTAAAAACCTGGGCCACCACCACCTGGGTACATAGTCATTTTAAAAACAGCCAATGGCAACCTCGTACCTGTATGTCTTGGGCCTTCAGATTGCATATGGTCCTTTTCCTATATAATTCTAGTTAATAAGCTAACTTTGCTTCCCTTTGGCTTATCCTGAAATTCTTTCCTGTGGAGTAGTCAAGGATCCAGTTTTAATTGAATGGAGGTCCCTAAAGGGGAAAGAAATTCCTCTAGTGACAGAGCAGAGCTGTGTTCTCCAGCGTAGTCTCACACCTTCTTGAACTTCCTCATCCCCATTGTGGGGATTTACCAGCATCCCAATCCTTCAACTTAGTTGCGTTCCAACCCTGAGAGATGAAATCTTCTTGAAAGGCATTTTTTAATGGTTATTTTAAAGATATTGTCTGCGCCTTAATTTAAAAACGACTTCAAGGCTGCAGAATTGGTCTCTGCCATTAATTAGATTTCATAGATCTGTCCTCCAAGGTACAAATTATTTCGCAGAAATATTACTAAATGTACCACTATGAGAAATTACCCGAGCTCTTTGACATAGAGAAAACAGCGGCTGGGAGTGGGGGAGGATATTTGTCTGCTTATGTCAGCTCTGTTTTTTCCAGGTCCTGGCTTTGCTAGGGCTGTAGGTCCTCCTACCCACAGCTGGACCTCTGCTGGGCCTACTCGCAGCTGGGCGCCTTGCTTGGTCTTCCCTCCCATTGCAGGGGTGTCACGTGATCTGATGACACGTGAAATGTGTATGTGAAAGCCTTTGTCAACTGTAAGGCCCAGCTGAATGCCAATTGTTGCTTTTGTTATTACACAAACCACACTCCAGGGTAACCCTGCTGCCCTTCTCCACCCCTCCTTCTAACCCAGTGGGCTGGACAGCCCAGGAAACGCTGAGGCTAGACAGCCCCTCCTACATGGGCGGGAGCCCCCGCCTGGGGGAGGGGCGGACTTGCTTCCCCCACCCCACATCCCCCTTCCCTTCAGTAATGGTTTTCACAGTTCTTCCTGGCTTCAGGGGCTTAACTCCGGAAGGAAATCTCCTCAGTTCCAGTGAAAGTTCTGGGGTTGCAGAAATCATCTACTCCTTTGGCGTCTCCTCGGGGGGGCCCCCTCCCAGTTCCCTCCCCTCCTAGTGCCCGCTGGAGCCTGGCTGCCCCGGAAGGATCTGACCGGCAATTTCCTAGAATTGTCTTGCTGGAGCTCCTCAGTCATCCAGCTCCCCACCCCCTTCCCCACCTCATCCCAGTCTCTCTTCCCCAAAGCCATTCTCTCTGGATGGCTCATGCCCGAGTATCACCTCATAGGTCCCCATAGTTACATCATAGCCTCTCTTTAGGGGACTGTCTACAGTTCCTGGGAGGTGGAATTGGGCTTGGGAGTTAAAATGGTTACCAGGGCCCACAGAAAGTTGAGCGTGCTGTGGTTGCCAGGGCGACCATCTTTCCTTATGCTTCTCTTGAGCTTTTCATCCAAGCACCAACCTCATAACCGCTCTCGCTCAGTAAATCACATCTGACCTTCAAAGCCACCTTTGGTGTATGAGGGAGTAGTGACTGCCTGATAGTCCTATCTTTCCCCCCCTGGTGTTCCACCCTACCTCCAGGTTTATTTGGCCCAGACTCCAGGAAGAGGCCTGGGGAGGTCAGGGCAGAGGCCTGTCTGCATTTGATGGATAGTACTGAAGAAATGTCTGGCACTTTCCTTCTCTGTGGGGGAAGTGAAGCTAAACTTCTCCCCCACATTCTTGTCTTCTTGCCGGACTGCTTAGGAAGGTGTTAGGTGACTTGGGAAAGAAGGATTCAGACTTTGCTTGCTTGGTTGCTTGTTTATTTATTTATTTGTTCATTTATTTATCTATGACAGGTTATGTAGCCCCAGACTATCCTCCAACTTAATAACTGAAGATTTTTGTCTCTCCAGAATGGTGGACTGAATCACCACCACACCCAAACAACGCGTATGCAGTGTTAGAGTTTGCATGCTAGGCAAACATTCTACCAGTGCAAGTACTGAGGGGCAGTGGGCAAATTCAGATTTGCCTATACCAACATGGGGGATAGAGTTTAAGCAAGAGGAGTTGTCTTAATTCCCACATCACAGCTGAGTTTTGAAGGGATCCCTCGCCAAGGGCCAGTCTGATGGCTCAATAGGTAAAGCTGTTGGCAGAGAGGAGAAATGAATCCTGAAAGTTATCTTCTAACCTCCATGTATACACTGTGAATTATGTGAGCCCACCCCTTACAAATGCACACAAAATAAATAAAAATCAAAAGGCTCTGTGCTGGGCTGGAGAGATAACTCAGTGGTGGTGGTTAAGAAACACTGTCTGCCCTTTTAGAGGATCAAGGTTCCGTTTCTGGCAGCTACATGGTGGCTCACAACCATCTGTAACTCCAGTTCCAAGGGATCCACCCTCTTCAGACCAGGCATGCATTCAGTGTATATGCATGTAGGCAAAATATATACATATATATATATGTATGTATATATGAATTTGTTAGTCTAACACTCTGAAACAGAGGCTGGCAAACCCTATCTCAAAACCAAAGGGAATAAGGCTTGGTGGTAGAGCGCTTGTCAAGGGCAAGGCCCAGGGTCTGGTATTTTAGCACTGAGAAGCCAGAAAAGGAGAAGGGAGCCTACCTCCTGACTCTGAGACCTCTGCGATTCAGACTGTACCAATTATGTTCTCCTACTCTATATCAGGTAATACAACAGTACTCACAATATGATCCTAGAGACCCAAGACTTTGAGGGATTTGATGGGATTTCCTTAACACCAACTGTCTTAGTTAGGAGTTTAACTGCTGTGCACAGACACCATGACCAAGGCAACTCTTATAAAGGACAACGTTTAATTGGGGCTGGCTCACAGGTTCAGAGGTTCAGTCCATCATCATCAAGGCAGGAACATGGCAGCATCCAGGCAGGCATGGTGCAGGAGGAGCTGAGAGTTCTACATCTTCATCTGAAGTCAGCTAGCAGACTACTGGCTTCCAGGCAGCTAGGATGAGGGTTTAAAGCCCACACCCACAGTGACACACCTACTTCAACTTCTAATATTGCCACTCCCTGGGCCAAGCATATACAAACCATTACATCAACACATTATTTCCTTTTTGACTGTCCTTTTTTTTTCTTTTTTTTTTTTTTTTTTTTTTTTTGGACTGGAGACCAAACCCAGGGCCTTGTGCTTGTTAGGCAAGCGCTCTACCACTGAGCTAAATCCCCAACCCCTTGACTGCCCTTTTGTATCAGAAGTGTGGAAACAGTGAGAATAAGCCTGTGGATGCCTTTACTTGAATCAAGGCAGTGGTCCAAACTAATCATGGTCATGCACTGAAAAGGCCCATTTCTCATTAGAATGTCCTTGTTGGAGTGGGAGATAGTTCATTCTGTAAAATGCTTGCCTTGAAAGCATAAGGGCCACCCTTGTTTTCCCAGCATGGGGGGTGGGAAGGCGATGGAGCTCACTGGCCAGTGTAATTGTTAAGCTCCAGGCTGAGGAGAGACTATCTCATCTCAAACGAGGTGGATGGAGGTGATGCAGAGCTGGCTCGGCAGTTGAGAGCATTTGATGCTCTCACAGAGGACCCAGACTCAGTTCCCAGCACCCACATGGTGGCTCACAACCATCTGTAGCTGCAGTTTCAGTGGATCCACTGCCCTCTTCTGGCTCTAGGGGTACCAGGCACACATATGTGCATTGATATACAAACAGGCAAAACACCCGACATACATAAACTGAAATGAATCTATAAAAAAAAAAAAAATTAAAGAGGTGGATGGTGCTCTTGAGGGTGACATTAGAGGTTGTCTTCTGACTTCTCAACAAAACAAAACAAAACAAAACAAAACAAACCAAGAAGGTCCTTGCTAAAGCCGTGTGTGGGGCTTACATCTCTAACTGCTACACTTGGGAGACGGAAGGAGGAAGAACCCCAGCAGTTCAAGAGGCCAGGCCAGGCTACAGAGTGATGTCCTGTCTCAGAACACAAAAAAATAGCAAAATGTCCTTGTAAAATAGTACAATAAATTTAACATGCAAAGGGTTTGTTGTGATATTAAATATACAAGTAATAAAGACTGGTGGGGTTTTTTTTGTTTTGTTTTGTGACAGAGAATTTATACAGGGCTTTGTTATGCCCGTTAGGCAAGCCTTGTACCACTGAGATATCTCAATACTCTATTTGGATTTGTTTTTAAGACAGCCTCCTATAACATAAGCTGGCCTTGAAATCCCTATTTGGGCAAGGCTAACCATGAACTTACCTTCCTGCCTCTGCCGCCAAGGCAGTACCCAGTTTCAAGCACCCTAGGGAAGCATTCTATCAAGCGAACTACATTCCCAACCCTTTTATTTGACCTTTTGAGAAAAAGTTTCAGGCTGGCTTGGAATGTAGCCCAGGGTAGCTTCATGCTCATAGAAATCCTCTTGACTCAGCCTCCAAAATATTGAGATTACAGGGTGGACTTGAACTAATTTTGTAACCCAGGCTGGCCTTGAACTTTTGGTGTTCCTGGGTCAGTTTCAGTAAGTGGCTGGGATTATAGCTTCCCTCTTTTTGCTTTCATTTTTAACAAGGCCAGTATCAGCAGACAATTCACATAAACAAAAGTCTGTTGGGACTCTTATAATTTTAGCACTCTATGGGAATTCTGTGGTCTCGTCAATTAAACGTGTAAAATTAGCCAGGGTCGGGGGTGGCACATGCCTTTAATCCCAGCAGTAGGTAGGTGGATCTCTGTGAGTTCCAGGCAAGCCTGGTCTACAGAGTGAGTTCCAAGACAGCCAGGTCTACACCTGGCTCAGAGAAGAAGGGAAAAAAAGAAAGCCTAAAATTAGTTACAACATCAACAACAATGAAAAAGAAACAAAGTTGAAGGTAACTCTTTTGGAAGCAGAAGGTAGAGAAAGAACATGACTGTTTCCCAGCAACCCTCTCTTCCCAAGAAGAGACTGTGTCAGTGTCACAGGAATAAAGACTTTAATGGTTTGGCCCACAGGAGAAGCAAGGCAACCGGCAGCCTCTCTTCTCAGTGAGCTGTGTCCAAAGTCTGTGGGGCAGGTGGTGGGCTGGAAGTGAGGGGAGTATTTGTGACACAGGACTGGCCGCCTCCTGCAAACTCAAACCTCTTTCTGTTTCCTTCAGGTGGCAATTCCCTCCCTATAAGTCACAGTGGAGCTAAGTTGAGGGCAGAGAAGGAATCACTGTCCCAATCTAGGCAGGAGAGTAAGGGTGGGACTGGGCATGTGTGCCACAAGGGTGCCATGGGAGGGACTGTGTGTTTCAGTCAGTCCTACAAACTTAGGGGTCCCCTGCAGTCCCTACCATCTCCATCCTCTCTCAGAGGTCACATCTGGTGACTGTGCTGGTCAGGTCCCTAATCCTTTCACAGTGGCTGGGCTGCTGTGGGAGAGGTGGAAGCTGGACACCTCTGTCACCTCTGGCACAGGGAGGAGAGGTGACAAGGAACAGCAGGGCAGTAGGTCAGCCTCGAGTGCTACATCCCCGCTCCCCCAGGAGCCAATAGGTCCGAACCTTGCCTTTGCCCTGGAGAAAATAAAAAGATTAGGCGGGTTAGGGAATGGCACACCCACTCCCCCAAATCACTTGAGATTTTAAGTTACGGGCGTGGCCTTGGGATCCTCTGGGGTCTAAGGAGTCCTTCTCTACCTTCATTTCCACATCCCCTCGGAGCTCCAGCTCGAAACCATCGAACTCTTCCAGCACAGCCTTGGTCTCTGAAGACAAGTGGATCTTGAGGGCTGGAGAGGACAGGGGAGGAGGGTGAGGAGCACCAAAGACGGGAGCAGCAGGGTGCAAGCAGATGAAGACCAGGAAGCATGGCGCTTGCTTCCTTTAGCTCAGGAAGCCCCAGATGAGTCTTGTGAAGTGTGACTGCATAACATACACATACCTATACAACACACGCGTGTTCTCCGCAAGAGCAGGAAGAGCTCTAAACTGCTGAGCTGACACTCTGGGCCTTCCCAGCCCTATTTACCTCTCTTTTGAAGTAAGAGCTCATGTTATCTAAACTGACTCTGACCTCCTGACCTCCCTGTCTCCATTTGCCATGTGCTGGAATGACGGGCGAACATCACCAAGGCTGGTTTATGTGCCGTAGGGGATGGAACCCAGCGCTTTCTTCCTGCTAGGCAAGCACTCTATGGAGTGAGTCATATTCTCAGCTCAATGGACACTTTTTAAGCCATCAATCTCCAGACGAGACTCAATTCTGGAAGGGATTACAGAGCATCTTTTTGACTGTGGAAAAATACTACGGCCCAGGATTGCTTTTCAGACTTACCCAGCTCCCGAGGGGGCGTACAGCACTGGTTAGGAACCCACACTGCAGATGCTGTTCCAACTCAGTATGGAGCTCAGCTTGGATTAGTTCAGATAACTAAAACCAATGTCCTGTGTCTCCCTAGTGTGTAAAAGGCCCTCAGTGACAGAGCTTATTTCAAAAGGGTGAGTGCTGTCTGAGGGTTTAACTCCACTCTTCTCCACCTGAGTGAGATTTTAGACCCCTCAAATAAGCAAATAAAGCACTCACAAAGTTTCTAGATTCAGTGGGGCACATGGGAAACACTATGTGAGTTGTTGAGATCAGTTACTTGACTTAGTACACTCTCTCTCTCTCTCTCTCTCTCTCTCTCTCTCTCTCTCTCTCTCTCTCGTGTGTGTGTGTGTGTGTGTGTGTGTGTGTGTATGCACCTGGAAGCAGAGGTGTGAATTCTGAGTGTCTTTCTGTTAGTGTCTGCCACAGGCTCTCACAGAGGTGGCTACACATACATTTATTCCTAGCACTTGGGAGGAGTGGCAGGCAGAATCTCTGAGTTTGAGACCAGAGGGGTCTACAAATTAAGTCCAGGACAGTCAGAGCTGCTTGTTACACAAACAAAACAAGAAGGGGGGGAGGGAGAGGAAGAGGGGGAGGGGGAGGGAGAGGGAGGGAGTGTCTGTCTCAAGACAAAATAACAAACCAAAAAACAAACAAACAAAAAATTGGACCTGGTGAAACAATTCTGTGACCTGAGCGTTTAGGTTAGGTGCCGGCCAGAGGATCAAGTCAACCTTGGCAACTTGAGATACTGCCTCAGACAATAGCCACATACACAAAACTAGAGGAAACAGGGGACAAGATCGAGGGATGGGTGGAAAGGAGCATTTATTAGATGCCTACTGCCTACCCAAAGAATTGTGCTAGATCTTTTACAATCCTGAAACAGAGTTACTGCTGTGTGGAGGAGCTGAGGCCCAGAAATGAGAATGACAGTTTGTCACATGCTTGGCGTTTTAGATTACATTTTCTCATAATTTTTAAATGTATTTATTTATTGTGGGTGGGGAAGACATTTTCAGACTTTGTGGATTGTTGTTTGGTTTTTGTTTTGTTTCATTAGGCAGGGTCTCATTGTGTAGCCCTGGCTGTCTGGGAACTCACTCTGTAGACCAGGATGGCCTCCAACTCAGAAATCCACCTGCCTCTGCCTCCTTAGTGCTGGGACTAAAGATGTGCACTCCTACTCTAGCACATTGTAGTTTTTAAAAATAAAATGTAAAATAATGTTTATCCATTTACTGTATGTATACATATATTCATGTGGGTATGTGTTGAATACATGGAAGTCAGAGGACAACTTGTAGAATCCATTCTCTCCTGGTACCATATGGGTTCCAAGGATCAATCTCAGGTCACCAGACTTGGCCAGCAAGCACCTTAACCCAGTGAGCTACCTCACCAGCAAAACACCTATCTTTGTGGGTGTATTAGTACATTAAATAACTATCATCATCATCATCATCATCATCATTATTAAATAGACTTTGTTTCCCAAGCTGATGGCTTAGGCCTGTTATTCCAGTTACTTGGAGAATAGAGCAGGAGAATTATAAGTTCAAGACCAGCCAGAGTTGCTTAATGAGATCTATATTAAAATAAAGAATATAAATATCTTATATCACATACCTCAGTGTTAGGCCACTTGTTAAAAATCTCTAAAAAGTGGGATTGTGTTAGATTGCTTTGCTCAGATGTAAGCTAATAAAAAGTGCTTTGAAAAACATTTCTGGTACCTAAGTAAGCTTTTGGGGCTAAGGTGGGCTTAGTGCATTTTTTTTTTTTTTTTTTGGTTTTTTTTTTCCGGAGCTGGGGCCCGAACCCAGGGCCTTGTGCTTCCTAGGCAAGCGCTCTACCACTGAGCTAAATCCCCAACCCCGGCTTAGTGCATTTTTAACCCCCACCCCCACCCCACCCCCACCAATAGTCTTAATTTACAATGTGGGAGTTATGTGCATACGGGAAATCAGGGTAGGCAGAGGAGGCAGGAGCAAGCTGAGGAACTAGGAAGGCATAAGCAGCAGGATGCACTGGGCAATCACCCTTCTCATTCCCTCCAGGAGGGCCATCCTACCTTCTCCATTAGACTCCATTCTTGAAGCTGTGTTGACTGTGTCTCCAAAGAGGCAATATCGGGGCATCTTTAGCCCTACCACACCAGCACACACAGGACCTAGGAGGGGAAAAGAAGGGAGCCGAGTCCAGGGAAGTTAGAGGAGTTAGGTGAGCACCCCAGAAGAGGTAGGAGTCGGGATATGTGGTCCCAGGGTGTGTGGTGAGAGGTAGGGGATAAAGGTTTAGTCTTGTTCCCTAGTTTCAGCCCTGGATGCCTTCTGTAGTCTGACCTGTGTGGATGCCAATGCGCAAGCGCAGCTGTTCCTGGGGCCTATGGCGGATGCGGAAGGAGCGCACAGCATCCAGTAGTGCAAGTGCCATTCGGGCCACCTCTCGGGCGTGGAGTTGTCCATTCCGCACTGGGAGCCCTGACACCACCATGTAAGCATCACCAATGGTCTCCACCTATGGGGGGCCGGGGGGGGGGGAAGAAGGAAGGACAGGAGGGCTGGAGCTTTCCTTGTGGCCGCCAACCCCAGTTTCTCTGTTCTTAGGTCCCCCTGTGTGTCTCTATTTTGTTCTCTCTCTCTCTCTCTCTCTCTCTCTCTCTCTCTCTCTCTGTTTCTTCTTCCTCTTCTTCTTCTCTTCCTCTTCCTCACTTCTCCTCCCCCTCTCTTCCTCTTCCTCCCCTCTTCTCCTCTTCCTCCCCCTTTCCCCCATTCTCCACCTCCTTCTCCTACTTTGGTTTCCTGTCTGTAGTTCTGGCTGTCCTGGAACTTGCTCTGTAGATCAGGCTGGCCTTGAACTCATTGAGATTTCCCTGCCTCTATCCCCCAAGTGGTAGGAATAAAGGTGTGCACCACCACTGCCTGGCCTTGTTTTGTTTTGTTTTGTTTCAATGTATCCCTCTGAACATTTTCTGACTGTCCATGTCTGCCTGTCCTTCCTATCCCTACTCAGAACCTCACCTTGTACACATCAAAGTTGTCTATGACAGCATCAAAACAGGTGTACAGATCATTGAGCAGAGTTACCACCTGGAAGACAAAGGAAGCCAAGAGAAATGGGGACTGAGGGCTCCCACCAGGGACAAGTGGGAAGGAAGTACTCACCAGACGACCAAGATGACCTACTTGGCCTGCTGCCTGTGGCTGAGCTCCAGCTTACCTGCATGGGTGTGCTTTCTGCTGAAAGAGCTGTAAAGCCCACAATATCACTGAAGTAGATGGTAACACTATCAAAGGCCTCAGCCTGGACGGTCTCGCCTCTCTTCAGCTGCTCAGCCACGGAGCTGAGGGGAGAGGGTAGGTAGAGACCAGAAGGTGAGGTGGGGGGAGGATAGGGCTATATGTTTATATGCGTGCATGCATGCGTGTGTGTGTGTGTGTGTGTGTGTGTGTGCTCTCATAGGCATGCATGTGTGCAGAACTCAGAACTCACTGAGGCAGAATCTGGTAAAGCAAGGCCTCAGCTTTGCGCTTCTCCTCCAGATAAGCTTGTGTTCTCTCCTCTACCAGTTCCTCCAGGTTGTTGGCATACTGTTCCATGCGTGACAGCAGGTTGTCCAGGATGTTGCTGCTGTTCTCCCTGAGGGCCGTGGGGTACAGGGGGGCAGATGAAATGAGATGACTGGTCCTGCCTGGCAGTGCCCACACTCAGGCACTCACCATGCCCGGCCCCACCCTTAGAGACACGGTCTCTCTAAGTAGTTATAGCTGGATCTGTTCACATTATCAGGTATTTTAGGTGAAAGGAACAGCTGGCCTTGAACCCATAGATATCCACCCGCTTCTATGCCCAGCTGGGTACCTTTTTTTTTTTTTAAAGATTTATTTATTTATTTCATGTATGTGAGCACACTGTCGTGGTCTTCAGACACACCAGAAGAGGGCATTCAGATGGTTGTGAGCCACCCTGTGGTTGCTGGGAATTGAATTCAGGACCTCTGGAAGAGCAGTCAGTGCTCTTAACCGTTAAGCCATCTCTCCAGTCCCCATGCTGGATACTTTATTTATTCTTATTGATCACAAATGAGTTTGAAGGAGGTGGAGAGGGAGAGAAGCAGGGTGAGCTGAGGACCATGACAGGCAGCAGAGAAACATGACTGAGAGAACCAGCCAGTGGGCATACTAGAAAAAAGAGACACAAGGACTGGGGTAGGAGCTTTTGAGTAGGATTGAGACTATGGGAAGAAATGGGAAAGGATTGGAGCATCTGGCCCATATAGTCTTATTTATCTTAAGTCTGGGGGTCAGTACAGGGCTGTGGGCAGGAAAGGGTGTGGGATGTCAATGTTGGCAGAGGAAGGAGTAGTGAATGGTAGGAGCTGTTGGGACAGCGAAATCATACAGCTGTGCAGACGCCTATGAGGCTGTGAAGGGCTGCAGTAGGCTGCCACTGTAGAAAAAAAATTTATAAGTGTGGGATTTATAGTGCCTGTAGTGGGGAGAGACCACTGACTTGTTGAACTTGCGCAGCGCCAGGCGGATCTGCTGAAAGGGTGGCCGCTCCTGTGGGTCCTCTGCCCAGCACCGCTGCATCAGCTGCCCCAGTTCCTCCAGGTGGCTCTGCAGATCCATGGAGGGTCGGAATGGGGGCTGCTCACCCCGAGTCACACGCTCAATGATCTCTGTGTGGAAGGGGGATGCGCTGAAGAGCAGCAAGCCTAGTTGGGCAACCGGCTGGGACAGGCAGGTGGGGTGAGTCCAGACCAGAGCACAGGGGTGAGCTGGTCACTGGCAGCCATGGCGCAAAGGACAACGAGTGGCTGACTCCCCACTCCAGAAGGAACAGTAGGGGTGTTTGGAGAGGTTCCTTCTCTGGAGGTGGATTCATCAAGACCAGCTGGGATATAGGCCATGTGATCCTCACCTTTTGGGCTGAGGTCCAAACCTTCCACATAGAAGACCCCACTTCTTAGGGCAATCTCCTGCAGGATGATACCAAAGCTGTACACATCCCCAGCTTGGGAGCCACGGGCAGGTGGCGAAGCCATTCGCAGGAGCTCAGGTGCCGTCCACAATTTTTCTGTGGATCAGAGGTCAGGAGTCATAGAAGGGATAAGGGATTTTACATTCTGATAGGAAATGCTACAATAAAAGAAAGACATTGGCTAGGACTCCTGTGGACACAGCACAGTGCTGAGAACCAGTGACCACTTAGTCTGACTTCCTTTTTAACCAATGAAGGTTGAGCATGGAGACGAGAGATATACTCAAGTCATGCAGAGGCTAGATCTCAGTGTCCCTTCTCAGCTGTGCTGGCAGCAGAGATCCTAAGGTCAAGAGTCAGACTCATGGGGCTGGAGAGATGGCTCAGTGGTTAAGAGCACCGACTGCTCTTCCAGAGGTCCTGAGTTCAAATCCCAGCAACCACATGGTGGCTCACAACCATCCATAATGAGATCTGATGCCCTCTTCTGTTGTGTCTGAAGACAGCTATAGTGTACTTATATATAATAAATAAATCTTTAAAAAATCAGACTCAGGGGTTGGGGATTTAGCTCAGTGGTAGAGCGCTTGCCTGGCAAGCGCAAGGCCCTGGGTTCGGTCCCCAGCTCAGGGGAAAAAAAAAAAAAGAAAAAAAAAAATCAGACTCACTGGCAAAGAGGGTGTGTCCTTGCTCTGGCTCCGGGTCTCTGAAGCTCTCAAGACCGTAGTCTGTGATCTTTAACACGAAGCGCCCATCTACCACACAGTTGGATGACTTGAGGTTCCCATGGGAACAAATGGCCCCATTGTGTAGAAAGAGCATTCCCTGGAACATTTAGGAAGGCAGGAGGGCTTAGACATGAGTATGACTTCCAACCATGCCCATCTCTTGCCTGGCATCCAGTGATCTCCTCTGGACTCACCTTGACAATGTCATTGGTGAGCGAGTACCGAAACATCCAGTCCAGGGTGATACTCTCATTCTCTAGAATGTCCTGCTGGGGCAGCAAGAGTCAGACCCCCCTGGGAGTAGGAGGAGGGTACAAGGGAGCTACTGGTGTAAGCTTGGACACTTGGATTTACTGTAGCGCCATGCCAGCCCCCAACTCCCATTTACAGAGAGGGCCAAGGATGGCCACAAAGAGGGGGCTTATCTGGGCTCATGGTCAATGGGGTAAGAGCCAGGGCTAGCCAGGGCTAGAACCTAGGCTTCTTCACACACTTCTTCTTGTCCCACTCACCTGTAGGCTCCCACGGGGACAGTACTCTGTGAGGATACAGATGTTGGGGGGGTCGGTACAAGCACCCACAAATCTTGTCAAGTGCTCATTCTGCACATCCCGCATCTGCAGATTGGGGCAGCATCAAGGCCCTGGCAGAGGCTTCAAACTTCACCAAGTCACATGTTTGTTCCGTTCTTTCTCGGAATTTGCTCCCTAACCCTTTATTTCCTGTACATGTGAGGACAACCCATCTGGTCCCTGGAGGGCCCAGTGATCTCTCATCTTATGACCGATCTCCTTCCTACCCTCAAGACTCATGGGCCCATCCCAGCTGTATAGATCCCTCCATAATCAGTTGGCTTACTCTCTTGGAGTACCCACCAAGCCCTTCCCAAGCCACCGCCTTGCTCCCCTTAATTACATGTTTAAGTTCAAACAGGACTTTTCGTGTCAACTCAATGCGTTTCCGGTTCACACGTTTCACAGCCACAAGGTTGCCCTGAGCAGGAAATGGAGAAGAAATGGAGACTTATTACTCAGGAGATGGCCTGAGACCCCAATCTGCTTCCGAAACCCATCCATGACAGCAGTTCTCTACCTGCTTCAAAAAGCCCATCCTTGCCCTGGGACTACCCCTGTTCCCTGGCAGGCTACCATCTCTTAGTCTTCAGACCACACTCCACCAGGGGCCCAAGATTAGCAGTCTTTCCCCAGACCTACCTTATAGTATGCTGTCTTGGCAAAGACTTGGAACTGGCCCTCGGTAGTTAGCAGGGAGCCATAATTGGAGCCTCGCTACAGAGAGAAACAATAGTCATCTATTGGCCAGCTCAGAGGTCATTCTGCATCCTGGAAGTTCTAGGTTCAATCACACTGTCCCTTATCTGTGTCACCCTCCAGAGATAGGGTCTTACGCTTTAGCTGGAACTTGTAGCAGTGCCCCAGACTCACCCTCCCAGGCTAGGATTGATTGCAGGTGGGAGCCACCCTCCTTTATGTATTTACTTAGACTATCTCCTTCGAGCTTTGAGAGAGCCTTGTTACAGAGGCTGTAACTATACCCTCATCTAAGACAATGTCAGGGTAAGCAAGTGAAGGCAGAACTGGGGGTAGACCTATTCTTTTGTTTGGTTTTGGCTTTACAAGACGGGGTCCCATTCTGTAGCATAGGCTTGCCTCAGACTTACAGCAATCTTTCCGTATTAACCTCCCAAGTCCTGGGTCCAGGTGAGTCACCTCATCTAGAAGCAGCTTCTGCTAACTCATCAGCCCTTGGGACTCAGCTGTTCCCATCCTACAGAGACAATGGTGTCCTTACCCCACTCAGGGTCAGCCGGCTGCCAGCGCTCCGAAGGTGCCTCTCCAGGCTGCTGGGCTGCAAGTCCTCCCAGCGCACCCGCCACAACTCTGAGACCAGCTCCTTTTCCAGCTGCATCTTCCTGGAATGTGAAGCCTGCACCTGAGCCCCTAGCCCTGGTGGGTGCTCCATAGCCCCTCAGAGTCCCAGCACATCCCACATGCTAAGAGATGCTTGAGGGAGTCCTGCTCTCAGAGCTGAGAGCTTGGGGCCTGAGAAATTCTAACTCACAGGGGATCTTATCCCGGGGGAAAAGTCACTTTAGTTTCTTCCTTTGGAGACTGGAGGCCTCTGGGTTTTTTTGTTTTGTTGTTGTTGTTGTTTATGAAACAGGGATCTCACTATGTGGCCTGGGTTGTCCCTATGTAGACCAGCAGGCTGGCCTTGAACTCACAGAGATCCACCTGCCTCTACTACCCCAGTGCTGGGAATAAAGCTTATGTGCAGCACACCCGGCCTCTACTTCATTCTTAATTATTACAGGATGCAGTGTCATCCTGAGTGTGGAAGTGCCTGGCGCACATGCTCAGTCAGCACTGCTCTCTTCCCTCCTCTTTCCTGTTTCCTTATCCCCACTCTGTACTTTCATTTCCACATGCACAGGGGTGAGAATTTGGGGTGTGTGGTAGGGGAGGGGTGGGTGGTCTCCCTCACCCCTCTTTTCTAGTCTAGGGTCAGCACCTAGCTCTCAGCGATTTGTTATCCAGAACCAACTCCTTTGAAGTTTGTTTGTTTGCTAGTTTGTTTTTTGGAGACAGGGTTTCTCTGTGCAGCCCTGGCTGTCCTGGAACGCTCTCTGTAGACCAGGCTGGCCTTGAACTCACAGATTCACCTGCATCTGCCTCTTGAGTGCTGGGATTAAAGGCCTGTACCACCATTGTCTAGCTACCTGAAGGTTTTAAACTACTGCTTTCTATCTGTCCTCAGCAAAGGATGCCAGATCCACACCAGCATCCGCTCTGCTCTGAGGTCACTTCCCAGCTACGTTGTGGCTTTAACCTGGCCTGAACCAACATGACTGATCCACGCCTTCCTGACTCCAATCTGGAGCTTCTGCCTCCTCACTGAGGGAATGAAAGACGCATTCTTTTCCCCGCATTAGGCTCCCTCCCAGGCCTACTCTCCTCCTGCTCCCTTCTCTGTGCTCCTGTCTCCCCAGCCTCACCTAACACCCCTGTGCCTTAACTTACCTGTATATGAAGAAAGACACAATCAGAAAGCTAATCAGAGAGAGGCTGCCCACCAAAGCCAGAACCTCCAGTGTGGAAAAGTGGTCTGTGGGAGAGTCCAAGTTGTAGAAGAGAGACCAGGGTTAGACGATAGGAAGGAGGAATCATCTAATAGTCAGTCAGGAATCGTCTGATATGATAAAGGAAGGGAAGTAAAGTCTGGAGCAAGGAAACCTCTGTTTAACTCCCCTGGGGAGGAGGCCGTGGCTCCACGACAGGGTTCCGGAAGCATGGGCCCGGGCACCTTGGTTGCAGGCTGGGTCCTCATTGTCAAAGCCACATTTAGGGACGTCAGGAGGTGGATATCCCAGAGGCCAGTATAATTTGTGTTCTGACACAGCCATCAGCTCCTGGGAAGTACCATTATAGTTCAGGACAACCTGAGGGAGAACAGGAGTGGTGAGTGCCTGTCGACCCCCTACCATCCTGCCTCCTGCTCTCGCCAATCTACTTCCAGGACCTGCATTTGGACCATGGACTACTCACTAGGTTCCTGCTGTGACTATCCATGAGTCTTCCAACCCATGGCCAGGGCACTAAGGGGCAAAAACTTGAACACTCACAGGTTTGCAGAGAAGCAACCATAGGGAACCGCATTGGAAACCCCAACCCTATACTCAGGGAGTTGGTATTGATTGCAAGGCAGAAATAATTCCTCAGTGTACACTTCTAGCCCTAATATGTCTCCTCCAGGAGGCCTTCACTAGTAGATCTGAATCTTGGTGCCTTTGACCCCTGTCCCTTCCTGTCCTCGCTACATTTACACAGCGGCACACATGCATTCTTCTTGGCCAGAGTCCCTGTCTCTGCTAGGATGGGGTCCCACCTGTCTTAGGAACTCAAGGGAAGGACTCTATGTTCCCTCTTCAGACTTGGGGTTCTCTGAGGGAGGAAGTTTGCGCATCATTTTGGCTGCTCCCAGACTGAAGAGTTAATTGAGCCTGCCTCATTAGTATCTCATAGCTGTCCAAAGAATAATCAGGTACCTGGTAGGGCTGTGGGGTGGAGTGCGGTTAGGAGGATGATAGGCCATTCTTGGCAGGCATTGTCTTCTTGGGGTATGTGTGAACTTACCCTGAAGGCACCCGTCTCTGGATCCATATCCCAGAGAGAGAAATCGGTGTCCCGATCTCCGTTTCTATCAATTTTCAGGTATCCTGTCACACCTAGGGCCGTAGGGGAGGAAGGCTGTGTTTTGAAATAATGGAGGTTCAGAGATGCCTTACATCATCCCAACCCTCCAACCCCCCTCGACAGAGATGCAGACACTAACATGGATATATGCACAACAGCGAAAAGGGCAGCCGTGGTGGCTATGGGAATGGCAGACAGCATGCAGAATTTTAGGAAACTTAAGGTACCCAGCTGGGTAACAGGCTTCCTGTGGTCTCCTGCTGGGACATCTAGGGCTCACTCTCACCTCCAGCCCCAAAGCAGCCCATTCCAGTTAATTCTAGGCCCTGACCTTGGAAGCTTCGGTTCCACATCCGCTGAGTGATGTTCTCTCCATCTGTGACAGTTCCCCCCTGTGCCAGAGTCTCTGTCACTGCCTGGACATAGAGCAGGAGCCCGTCGTGGAAGGAGGCTGGGATGATATTCTTCTGTAGAAGCAAGCAGAGCTCAGATAGGGCAGAGATAAAGGGCTCAGAGTGACAAACTGTAGCGTTGTGGGCAGGGAACTGGGGAGGGGTAGGGGGAGCTTGGAGGGGATAGAGAAGACACCCAAAGTCCACACAAATATGACTGCCTAAAAGATGCTTTTGCATCTACAATTCTCCCGACACCGAGTCATGCTAGAGAGAAAGATAGGGCAGGATATGCCACTTGCATTTTCCACGATGAGGACTTTATGTTCAAGGGTTAAACTTGCCACTGTCCCCCTCCACCATCAGGAGAGATACAGAAATAATAGGAAGGAAGAAGGGGAGATGGGATGCTGGAATGCCCGAGAGAGTAGGATAGACTGACAGAAAGCCATGAATTAGGGTCTAGAGAGCCACACTGGAGGAGCCTAGGACCCCCTCATACCAGGCCATCCTCCACGGTGAAGTTGAACTTCTTGTCAGCCAAGAGTTTCAGCTGCTTCAGGAATTCCAAGTACTCAGGATTATCAGGCTCTTTGTAAGTAATAATTTTGGCAGCCTAAGGAAGGAATCATCGAAAAGGGGAGTGGTAGGAGCTGACTCCAGTCCTTCCTGTATCCTGTCCCTATCATCTGGGGTCCTGCCTCTCAGACCGGCCTGTTTAGGTCGGGATCAAGTTGATTAGCTGGGTGTGGTAGCACAAGTCTTTAACCCTAGCACGCAGGAGGCAGAAGCAAGAGAATCTTTGAGTTTGAGCCCAGCCTGATCTGTGTAATAAGTTCCAGGACAACCAGTAATACACAGAGAGACTCTGACCCAAACAAAACAAAACAAAACAAAACAAAACAACAACAACAAAAACCAAGCAAAAACCAAAATAAATAATAAATATTAAATAAGACAAAGATCAAATTGATCCATGTGTCCTGCATGACATGGTCCTGTGGTTGAGCAAAAGGATTCAAACACTATCTAGTCCAGGGGTCTTTAATATCCTTTTACTCAGGGCTATAAAATAATCTGTTTAGCCTCTAGTCCTTAAATCCCACGAAGTTCATGGTTCAACTCTAAGACTATCAAAAACCTGTTTTCTGTAATCATTTCAGATACACAGGGGCAGAGTGCCCAGAAAGGATATGTCAACAACTTAAGAGTCCTGGGCTTCAAACCTCAGCACTCACCTGAAAGGCCTGGCGGGCACTCCTGTCCTGCCCATCTCCTCTTTCCCAGGGTTTCTGAGGAACAAGGCCCTGAGCACTCTTAAGGCTTTGCCCAAACACATCCAGGTGGAAGAAAACATAGTCCTCCCCAGTCAGGCCAGCATTCAGGGCCAGAAGCATCAGATTCCTGAAGGCATCCGGAGAACTGCAGATGTAGATAACTGAAGGAAAAGGAGGAAGAAGAGAAGAGAAGAGAAGGGAAGAGAAGAGAAGAGAAGAGAAGGGAAGAGAAGAGAAGAGAAGAGAAGAGAAGAGAGAGAGAGAGAGAGAGAGAGAGAGAGAGAGAGAGAGAGAGAGAGAGAGAGAGAGAGACCACATGAATGAACAGGCAGGGTACTAAAAGGGAGGGAATTCTGAGTTTGTAGTTTTTAAAGGACAGCAACTCCTGGCTCAGTCTGGGCCTTAGCAAGGGAACGGGAAAGATGGGAGAAGGTGTGCAGAATAGGAAGAGAGATAGGGGTGGGAGGAAGGAAGAGAATGTGGGGCAAGGTGTGTGCATGTGGGTGGGGGTGGGGGACCAAGACTGCAGGAAGAATCAGAGAATGGCTAGCGGGAGAAGGGACCCGAGAGCCTGAGAGCTTATGTGGGAGCAATAGAAGGAACCGGAGGAGAGAGACCGTGGTAGGGTAGAGCGAAAACTGGAGAGAGGAGTCGGGAAGCTGAGGGAGCAGTAGCGCTAGAACTAGGCCCTTCCGCGCTTAAATCAAGAAAGTTCGCAGCAGGAAGGTCACTTGAGACAGGACGGGAGGAGGAGAGGGTAGGAATGCAAACCCGGCGCGGAGAGAGGGAACTAGAAACTCCGAGGTAGGAAAGTCATATTGGGCAAGACTCTAAGAGGAGGAAGCCTGGCCCCTAAAGGAGGAATGCCAGGCCCGTGGACAGGCCGGAGATCAGGCCGCACGAGCCAGCTGTCCGGCGGGTGCCAGCCTCACCTCTGCCCTTTTGCCGCACGGCCTGCAGTAGCTTGGGGTAGTGGTCCGGGTCGCCCTCGACGAACTCCTGGTGATTCACTGTGATGTTGAGGCGCTCACGCACCCGCATGTACAGCCCCTCCACTATGAAGAAGCAAGGCCGGTCGTCGCCCAGCCGATCTGCATAGAGCACCAGCGCCTGGTGCTCCCAGCCCAGCCGTCGATGCAGCGCCGTCACGAAATCGCCCAGCTTGACATGGCTGGGTCCTGTGCGGGTGGTTAGCGCATACTCATCCTTGACCCCGATGCCCAGAGCCGGGGCGCCGGCGGTGAGCAGCGGCACCCGCCAGTGCGCGGTGAAGCGCCCTACCGGGGCAGCGGAGTAGACGCAGCCGGGGCCCAGGAACACCGCGGGGCTGTGCTCCCACTTGAGGTCCACCGCGGCCAGCGGTGCGGCGGTGTCCGAGCAGACGCCCGCCGCGTTCTCGCTGCTGCCCAGCACCATGCGGACCGTCCAACCCGGCAGCAAGTCCGGCCGAGCCTTCACCCGCGCGAGAGCCAGTTCCACGGCCGGCCCTACACGCGCCCAGGACCACGGGTACGAGGTGTTGGTCAGCGGCAGCACCACAGCCACCGTCAGGTCGCCCGCGTGGCCGCCCCGGAGTAGCAGAAGCGGCGGCAGCAGCAGCAGCGCCCTTAGGCGCGGACGGACGCGTCGGGAGCCCGGCATGGCCTCAGCGAGTGCAGCGACGGGGCAGCGCTGTCACCATGGTCTGCTCGCCATCCTCGGGCTCAGCGGCGAGGGTCGAACGTCCTGGGCGCCCGAGTCGTAGCGAGTGGGGAAGCTGGGGTGGGTTGAAGCCGCAGCCCCGAGGGCACGCTGCCTGCCGAGGCTGCGACGGTTCGGCCGTCGAGCAGGAGCGCTAAATTGGGAGCGTCCGAGAGCGGAGAGCGCTTCAGAGCAGGTGGGAGCAAGCACAGCACCCGAAGGGAGTCGGTGGAGAGCGAGGGAAGGAGAGGACGATCTAGAGAGAGCGAGGCGGAGAGGGAGCGCCAGCAAGGAAAGGGGAGTGTGCGCTCGCGCTTGCCCCAGGAGTGTGCCAGAAGGGGCGTCCGGCTGGCCCCAGTCTCCGGCCGTTCCGGGGGCGGGCGGGGGGGACGGGACCACAAGGTCCCGAGCCAGGCAGCGAATCCTCCCCTCCAGATTCTGTGACAAGAGAGCCGGGGGAACCAATCCTGACTCTTTAACTCCTTCCTCCCAGCCCTGACTACCGCTGGCTCCCCACCCTCCCGTGCGCCAGTTATTGCTGACCCTCTTCCCGCCCCGCTGTCTCTGCGCGAGGTTTCCCTCCCCTGGCAGCACCCGCGGGCGGGGCGCCTAGGCCGCGTGGGGACTAGGGCTGAGGAAGGAGGTGTGAGGAAGCTGCCCCCCGCCCTCTGTCCTATGCCCCCCTCGTCTACCTGACTCCTAGGGAGAGGAAAGCTTGTTTGGATCTTGGCCGGAAAAGGTGTGTGTGGCTAATAGGAGTTTGGGAGGGTTTCTAGAAAAGGCAATCAAGTAGAGGCGAGCCAGAGTCCGGGTTACCCAGTCCATCAATGAGTACCTCCCCTTTCTTCTTCGCCGCCTCCCAGATCGCGCAGATTAACTGAGCAAGATGACCAGGTGGGAGGGTGGAGTTAACTCTTTAATTCCCAAATACTAACGGAAACTGGGGAGAGAGGGTGGGTGGCTAGGGAAGAGATGTAACGTCGTGTGAGTGTTTTGTGTGGAAGATTATTAAAATGGGACTGTGGAGTTCTGGGTGGCAATGATCATGGGAAGAATAAATGAAGGAGCGAGTCTGGGGAACTCCAAACTGCTGGGCCTTTGGGACGGAACGGCATGGGATTAGTGTGCCCTCTAATGGTCATCCGGATTCATTAACCGTATTGCGCCATCAGCTTCGCCAGTCTTGAGCACAAACAGGAACTAAGATCAGCAAACATTTCAAGAGGACCAGCTATGTCAAGTGCCAGTTAAATGTTGACGGCATAACGATTTTATATATATAAAATATATGTTTTTGAGAACAAATAACCATAACACAATATACTTTAAGCACTGCAAAAGAGACAGGGATATGCCCAGAGACAGAGATGAGGGCTACTATCACCAAGGGTCAAAAGAAGAAAAGGGTATTTGGGGTTGGAGATATAACTCAGCGGTTAAGAACATTTATTGCTCTTCCAGAGGACCATAGTTCGATTCCCAGATACTACATCTAGTGGTTCACAAACAATCATTATTCCAGCTCCAGGAGATTCTATACCTCTAGGGTGAGTACGCACATACACACACACATATACACACACAGCATACAAACACATATGTATGACTTAAATTAATTGTAGTTAAGAAAGAAAAGAAAAAAGACATTATGTGGAGAGAGCAAACTGTTGAAATCTATTTTCTTTTTTTTTTTTTAAAGATTTATTTATTTCTTATAGATGAGTACATTGTAGCTGTCTTCAGACACACCAGAAGAGGGCATCAGATCCCATTACAGATGTTTGTGAGCCACCATGTGGTTGCTGGGATTTGAACTCAGGACCTCTGGAAGAACAGTCAGTGCTCTTAACCTCTGAACCATCTCTCCAGCCCCAAATCTATTTTTTTTTTTTTCTCCCCCCCCCCCCGGAGCTGGGGACTGAACCCAGGCCTTGCTGTTGCTAGGGCAAGCGCCCTACCACTGAGCCAAATCCCAACCCCCGAAATCTATTTTCTATACATGAAGAGTTAGGAATTTTTTTTAGGGAGGCAGGCTTGAAGTCTCTCCGTTTTATATATAGCTATCATCATTCATATTTATTTTTTATTTTTATGATTTTATTTAATTATCCATGCTTTAAAGAACACCAGATGGCTAGGTGGTGGTGGTGCATACCTTTAATCACAGAGCTTCTGAGGCAGAGGCAGGCAGATAGATCTTAGTTCAAGACTAGCCTGATCTACAGAGTGAGTTCCAGCTCAGTCTGGGCTACACAAAGAAACACTGTCTCAGAAACTAAAACAGCAAGCAGATGGTTTATAAATATTTGTGTTTCTGGGTTTTTCTTTTTTAGTAGTTTTTCTTAAAAGTTAAGTCACTGTGAGTATATCCATGTAAGCGGAGAGCCAGAAGGCACAGGATCCCCTGTAGCTGGGAGTTCTAGGCAGTTGTTAGCCATGTTCTCAGGTGCTGGGAACAGAACTGAAGTCTTCCAGTACCAGGTGAGTCCTCCTGACTGCCAAGCCCTTCTCCAAGCCACTGATTAAAAAAAATTATTTTATTTTGTGCGTGTGTGTGTGTGTGTGTGTGTGTGTGTGTGTGTGTGTACAGATACTTTTAGAGGCCTGAAGAGGGCTTTTGATCCGCTGGAGCGAGAGTTTCAAGCAGCTGTGAACTACCCCACACGGATGCTGGGAACCTAACTTGGATCAAGTCTTCTGTAACAGCAGCAAACCCTCTTAACCACTGAGCCATTTCTCCATCCCCTTATTTTCCCTGAATAGTGAAAAGTTAGCGACCTAGGCCCTGTGTCCCTTACTGTACGATCAATGGGAGCAAGTGCCACGGCCTCCCTGATGGTGAACCATCATGGTTTCTACCCACCTTACCTCAACTACACTACCTGACTGCTATGGGAGCCTGCATTGTGCACTCTGAGCTGGGAAGTCGGAATGACTGAGCAGGAAGTGGCTGGAGGAAATGGGGCCAGTAAAGCTTTTGTGTGACAGGTGTCTGTTATGCGGAGTAGAGTCCACGTGTAGAGGCAAGTAGAAGTGGAAGCGGTTTTGTAAACAGGGTCAGTGGGACTCTGAAAAGAGGAGGAATCAAGAGACATTGACCTCTTTAGTGGATAAACTAAAGCAAGGGTTTGGGTGGACGGTAAATTTGAATTTGAGTTGCCTATAGATGCCCAAGCAGAGGTTCCTACAGGCGTCTGGTAAAGCCGGAGCTCGTGAGAAGTGACTGGACTAGAAACATCGTCAGGTTATCAAACTCTTGTCGGTATGGAGGACTAAATCTGGAGCTGCGAACAGCTAAAACGTTGGTTGAATTATATTTTTAAGATGAGCAAAGATAACCTAATCAGGAAGCTGTTAGTGGCTGTCAGCTGAGGCTGGAGGTAAAGTTCAAGGAATAGGGCTGCAGTGAAAAGACTAGATGATCAGTATTCCCTTCTTTCTTTCTCCCTTCCCCTCAATGGCATTCACGTCGCCCTTCCTGTATGTCTGTAGGGTAGCAGTGCCCTCATGGACCTGAATAGTCCTTTCTTCCTCTATCCCCTCCTCCACACAGCAGCAGACAAAGGTACACCTTGCACATATCAGGTCACACTTGTGGTCTGGCGATCCCAGGCCTGAGCAATGGCACCTGTTCAGCATGCACTCAGCTCACCGTGACTGGTCCCTGTCTCTACCAGGCAGCACTGGGAGAGGTGTATGCCAGCCTTGAGGCCATCGGAGTTTGAGACAACAAGCTGCAGGCTGTACATGGTCTCAATGGTGGCAAACCTCACAGTGACATCCTTGGGAGCCGTATCACCAGACCACAACAGGCATCAAACCCCTGTGCTTACCACGGCACATCTTAGCATATGATTGGCTGGCTCAAAGTAAGCATTTGTGATCTTTGCTGTAGAACCTTGCTCCTGATAGGCTTTCTCAGCAGAGAGGGTGGGGCCTATGTGGGAAGGTAAAATCTGGATATCTATCAAATGGAAGGGGGACAATGGTAGAAGATATGAACTGCCAAAGATGGCAATTAAGGTTAATGTAGGTTGGGTGCTCAGTATTGGGGCTTCTATGACAGATCATAGATGACCTCATTGTCTACCATGAAGACCCAGAGTGCTGCAAGACAGTGAAGATGGAGTTGCAGGGTTCAACGACAGCTGTGAAAACTTGGGGCTGGCTAAGTGAAGAACTCCAGCTGTAATCAGCAGAAAGACACTTAACATCAAGGAGAACGAGAGCTATTTTCCTGCTAAAGGTATGGAAAAACAAGGCTTGAGCACCCACTAGTCAGCTTGTAAATTCCATCTAAGACAAAGTGATTGATCTCATTGTCCATGAGTAGGTCTTCTTGGCATAGTTACTGGCAGCATCTCCCTTGCCTATAATGAGCTTCTCATGATGGAAAAGCTGGAGGGGTATCAGTACAGACCTCATCTTTTTTTAACTTTTAAAAAAGATTTATTTATTTATTCATATGAGTGCTCTATTTGCATATATGTCTGCAGGACAGAAAAAGTCATCAAATTCCATTATAGATGGTTGGGAACAACCACCATGTGGGTGCTGCAAATTGAACTCAGAACCTTTGGAAGAGTAGACAGTGCCCTTAACCAGCGAGCCAGCTCTCCAGCCTGTGGGTTCTGTCTTTAATAATTGTTGTCAGGGGCTGAAGAGATGACTCAGTGGTTAAGAGCACTGACTGCTCTTCCAGAGGACCTGAGTTCAGTTCCCAGCAACCACATGGTGGCTCACAACCATCTGTAATGAGATCTGATGCCCTCTTCTGGTGTGTCTGAAGACAGCGACTGTGTACTCATATACATAAAGTCGAAAGACTTCTTGTTCAATATCTTTAGCCATCAGGAGAATGAAAATCAGAATTATTTTGAGAGTCTATCTTATATTGTCAGAATGGTGATAGCTTATGCTGGGGAGGATGTGGAACATGGGGGAACCTCCTCCATTGCTGGTGGGAGTGAAAACTAGTGGAGTCACTATAGAGATCAATATGGCAGTTCCTCGGAGAACTGAGTCAATCTACCTCGAGACCAAGCTATACCACTTTTGGGCATCTATCCAAAGGATGCTCCATCCTTCCACAAGGACACTTGCTCAACCATATTCGTTGCACCTTCTTTTCATAATAGCCAGAAACTGCAGATAACCTAGATGTCCCTCAACCAAAGAATGGATAAAGAAATATGGTACATTTACACTATGAAGTTAAAAACAGCAACATCGGGGTTGGGGATTTAGCTCAGTGGTAGAGTGCTTGCCTAGCAAGCGCAAGGCCCTAGGTTCGGTCCCCAGCTCCGAAAAAAAAAAAGAAAAGAAAAAGAAAAAAAGAAAAAACAGCAACATCATGAAATTTGAAGGCAAATGGATGGAACTATGTATAAAAGATCATCCTGAGTGAGGTAACTCAGACCCAGAAAGACAAACATATACTTACTTATAAGTGGACATCAGTGGTTACATAAACTATAATCATGTTACAGTCTTCCTAACAAGGGCAAATAGATTTGTCAGTGTGTGGGGATGGGAACAGGAAGGATCAACCAGGGGGTGGGAGAAATGGAGTTGTCCTTGGAGAGACGACTGGAATTGGGAGGCATTTGGGGGTTGATGAGGAAACCCAGTGCAGTGGAAATTCCCTGGAATCTACGAAAATGACCCTAGTGAATTCTCCTATTAATGGGGGATACTGAGTACGAACTGACCATCTTCTATATCCAGGAAAAGATCCTTAGCAGTGGGAATGGGACATCAACTCAAACACAAAACCTCCAATCTACAATCTGTCGTGCCTACAAGACATGCTACGATGGCATGGCCCAGAACTTGTGGAAGTGGCCAACCAATGACTGCTCCAACTTGTGACCTACTACACTAGAGAGAGCCCAAGTCTGACACTCCCTGGATGACCAGGAACCCGACCAGAGACCTAGGACAACTGGCCAGAAAACCAAACCAAACCAAACCAAGTCAGTGTAATGATTTCTTTTTAAAAAAAAATATTATTTATTTAATGTATGTGAGGATACTGTAGCTGTCTTCAGACACACCAGAAGAGGGCATCAGATCCCTTTACAGATGGTTGTGAGCCACCATGTGGTTGCTGGAAATTGAACTCAGGACCTCTGGAAGAGCAGTCAATTCTCTTAACCACTGAGCCGTCTCTCCAGCCCCAGTGTAATGATTTCTAATGATATTCTGTTACACTCACAGATTGGTGCCTAGCCCAATAGTCATCAGAGAGGCTTCCTCGAGCAACTGATGGGAGCAAAGCAGAGATCCACAACCAAACACTAGGGGATCCAAGGGAACCCAGAAGAAGAGGGGCAAGAAGGATTGGGATTGTAGAAGCCAGAGGAACACTCTAAAAACGTGGAATCGAGGCTTAATGGGGCTCACAGAGACTGAAGCAATAAATATGAACTCATGTGTATGGGGCCAAGCTAGGTTGTCTGCATATAGACCTTATGTGTGTACAGCGTGCTCTTCTTGTGGGAGGAGTTGATCTGGGGAAGAGGGAAGTGAGGGACTGAGTTAAGTTCAGGTCAGTCAGAGATTCATAGTGAGACACTGTAAAAAAAAAAAACAAACCAAAAACCAATAACAACCAAAAAAACCAAAACTAAAACCAACCAACCAAACAACAACAAAAAAAAACCATGGCAGAGCTTCTGGCCACAGTTTTAATCGCAGCACTGGGGAGGCAGAGGCAGGCAGATCTCTGAATTCAAAGCCAGCCTGGTCCACAGAGCAAATTCCAGGACAGCCAGCCAAGGCTATGTGGAGAAACCCTGCTTCAAAAAGCCCAAACCAAATCAAACAACCAAATAAACGAAAAACAAAGATAAACAAAACAAAATATCAAACTCCAAAAAACTCAGAAAAGTTTCACCATGGGACAAGTGAATAAAAGCCAGACTTCCCTCCTCTCCCTTCCCCTCCCCACTCCCAAACTGGGTCTTGGGGATGTAAAAGTCTTGATACAAAAAGCATGAGGACTGGAGTTCATTCCCCAGGACCTACTCTGGCTGACCTGGAATTCACGAAGAAGCAAAGAACTGACTCCTGCAAGTCGTCCTCTGATCTCCATGTGCATGTCATAGCACATCCATGTGCACACCACACATGTAAATAAATATAAACAATAAAGATGATAATTTAACAATTAAAAGAAAAAACAGGCAAAGGTGGGCATAGAGTGGCACAAACTGGGTTATAATGCCTGCACAGTGGTTGGCAGGCTGCTGCAGGAAGAGTCATGAGTATTAGGCTAACTAATTCGGTCTGTGTAGCAAGTTCCAGGCAAAGTTTACACAGAGACTATGTGGAGTAGATCCTAAGGACCCTTGAAAAGGTAAAAGACTCAACTGGACTTGGCTGTGGCACATTCTCCCCACCTCAAATGAATAAACTTTACTTTTTGCAACAGCTTAAAATATGTTTTAGATTTACTTATTTTATGTGTACAAATGTTTTGCTCCCATATATGTCTGTGTACCATGTGAATGCCTGATGTCTGTGGATGTCAGAGAACTACGTTCCACCCCCTGGAACTGGAGTACAGACAGTTGTGAGCCACTGTATGGATGAAGGGACTTGACGCTTCTTGGTCCTCTGCAAGAGCAACATAACAAGTGCTCTTAACTGCTGGGCCATCTCTCCAGTCCCTAAATAAATAAACTATTATTATTATTATTATTATTATTATTATTATTAATTTGTTTGTTTGTTTGTTTATTTATTTAATTTTTTTGAGGTAGGGTTTCTCTGTGCAGTCCTGGTTGTCCTGGAACTTTCTCTGTAGATCAAGGCCAGTCTTGAATTCAGAGATCTGCCTGCCTCTGCCTCCCCAGTGCTGGGATTAAAGGCCTGCACGACAAGGTCCGGTTTAAGGATTTATTTTATGTTAAGTTATGTGTGTATATGTATACGTGCTTGTGAATACAATCCCCTAGAGGGCTTTAGAGATTGACTGAACTCTAGTCCTCTGAAAGAGCAGTGCATGCTCTTGACTGCTGAGTCATCTCTGATCGAGCCCCAATAAAAAGAAAATCTAAAGGCAAACCTAACCCATGATAGTAGAAATCCAGTATGGTTACCTTTCTGAGATGATAAAATACTGTTTTTGTGAGGCAGGATCTCCCTATGTAGACTTACTTGGCATGGACTGGTTACATAGAATAGTCTGACCTTGAACTCACAGAGATTCTCCTGCCGCTGCCTCCCAGGTGCGGGAATTAAAGGCATGCTCCACCATGTTTACCAAAATATCCTTTAAATTTTTTTTCTGTTACATTTATTTATGTTGTGTTTATGGGTGTCACCACACCCACGGCATTCATAGTGAGGTCGGAGAACAAAATGCAGTTCGCTGCTCACCTTCCATCACTGAGTCTCAGAGGTCGAACTCAGGTAGTTGAGATTATACCTGCCAACTCACTTTGCCGACCTGATAAAGTATTCCTTATTTTAATGTGGTTACTTAGAAGGAATAGATGCCTACAAAAGTAAATAATACATCAATACTTGTCAGAATCACCTAGCATAGGGAAGTGGGGAGGGAGGATCTGGGTGGAATTGGGGAAGAGAAATACATGATCAAGAAAAATTGTATGACAATTTTCAATAAAAAAAGAATCATATAACAGTAATGATATTGAGGGAAAAAATGGTGGGAAATGGAACTATTTCTGATATTTCCGTAAGGTAAAAGTTATGTTTTCAAGTGAGGCGGCACACGGCAGAGATTGCTAAGAGTTTGATGACAGCTCAGGCTACATTAACGAGTATTATGTAAACTAGGGTGACAAAGCAAGACGCTGTCTGGAAAAAAAAGTTGGAGAAGAAAAAAAGAACTACATCTCTTGCTATGGAAAAATTTAATTGTATTTTCACCCGTAAAGAGAAAAACAAAGTCTCCGATAGCAGAGGATGGTTTCGATCCATCGACCTCTGGGTTATGGGCCCAGCACGCTTCCGCTGCGCCACTCTGCTACCTACTGGTAGACCATGCTTGTATTACCATAGAAGACCTTACCTGCTTACAGCCTCAAATTCTGAACGCCCTCTACTGTAAGTGGGGGAAATTGCCTCTGTCCCTGGTATGTCTTCTTATTGGTTGACTCCTTTAGAGAGCATTTCCATTGGTTGCTGGGTTAACCAATAAACGCACGGGACGGAGTGAGGCGGGAGCCTATCGCGCAGGCGTTTGTTGGGACACGCCGACCAGACGTTTCTCTGTTACCTTGATTCTTCCAAGCGAAGAGCGGTTGAGTGGTCTCCATTGTTCAGGATTAAGCGAGCCATGAGGTAAGTAGACAGGGTGCTTGAAAGTTCCTGCCGTAGCCTCGAGGGATGGGGGGTTGGGGTTGGGGAGCAGGCTGAAATGGAGTCGGAGGAAGAAGGGCCTGTATCTGGGCGGCCGGCGGAAAGCCCGGCCTGAGGGAGTGGAGTAGGAGGAGGCTGGCCGACTCGGGGAATCGGGCCTGGAGGGGGGCCGGGCCCAGCAGGGCAGTTGTGTTGATTCCTGGGTCTCGGGGGGATGGAGGAGAGGTCTTAACGGACCAGGAAGATCACCCTCCGTGCGCAGTGAGCAGGCTGGAGCGCTGCACATTTTTCTGGTGCCTAGTGTTTGACAAATTGGACATGTCTCGTAACTGGTATGCTGTATTAATAAATGAGAAGTCACCTTACCCTGAATATTACGACCCGTGTGCCTCAGGATCGTGGGTTACTTAGTAGGGGTATGTATGTCAGGTTCTGAAACTCGTATTTTCCTGATGTGAGCTTTGATAAAATCCTGAATTAGAAGTGGGGTGTGGTGGCTCAGGATGCAGTCTTGGGGTGGGGGAGGTAACGCAGGAGATACATGAGACTCCGTTTCAAAAACAGAAGAAAAAAACAGTCCAGAATTAGGATGTCATGAGAGTGGGACTGGACATCATTTGGAATCGGGGAGAAGTGAGCATGATATATCTGTCGACTTCAGTAGTTGGAGGGGGGTCAGGGTAAGTCACATTGAAATAACATTGATGGTGTGATGGAGACCTTTTTCAGCAACATGAGAGTAAAATGTATGTACTTTTAGGGGTGACAGAGGACGTGGTCGTGGTGGGCGCTTTGGTTCCAGAGGAGGTCCTGGAGGAGGGTGAGTGTGGCTGTTCACGTCTTTGCCTTGGTTTGTTTCAGTAGATAGGAGTTTGGAGTAGATTGTTCTGTTTGATTTTGTGAAAGCCACTCGAAGCATTTCTTTTCCTCATGTCCTGCAAAGTGAATTTGGCCTTTTGCTAAGAATGATGCAGCTTAGAAATGCCTGAATTCTTAAGACAGAATTCTCTTGCTTGCTTTCTGCCTGAATAATTTTGGATTGTTTTCATGTTTCAGGTTCAGGCCTTTTGTGCCCCACATCCCCTTTGATTTCTATTTGGTGAGTATTTTGGCTTTGGAGGACTTGGCTGGCTACTGCTCACTTACAGGTGTAGAAGCCCAGAATCCTTGTTAATGACGTTAGGTACTGTTTGGAGTAGGATTCAAGAATGGATCTGTTCTTTGAGAGTGGGTCTTCTTCTGTATGATTGGCTGGCCTGGAACTCTATGTATACCAAGCTGACTGCAAATTCATCATCTTCCTGCCTCAGCCTCCTGAATGCTAGAATTACAGGCATTCATCTGCTGTAAGTTTTTTTTTTTTTTTTTTTAAAGATTTATTCATTTATTTTATGCATGAGTACACTGTAGCTGTCTTCAGACACACCAGAAGAGGGCATCAGATCCCTTTACAGATGGTTGTGAGCCACCATGTGGTTGCTGGGAATTGAGCTCAGGACCTCTAGAAGAGCAGTCAGTGCTCTTAACCGCTGAGCCATCTCTCCAGCCCCCCTGCTATAAGTTTTTATTTTCTTAGTTTGAGTGCTAGAGATGTGAACATGCTACATGTATACCCCACTCCCTGGTTTTATTTTATTATTGTATTTATTATATATTGCAATCTACTTAGAGCTATATCTACAGGTCTAACATGGCTCTAGCAGAGGACACAAGTTTTTCCTGGTTCTTACATCGTACATAGTGCACATCTGTCTGTAACTCTGATTTCCAAGGATCTTACATCTCTGTTGACTTCTACAGGCTTTTGCACACAGGATGCATATACACACACTTTGGCACTCGCATATACATAAATAAATATTAAAAACAAGCCAATTCACCAGCCCAGCCAGTCTTAAAGAGAATGAAGTCCTTTTGTGATACCAGCAATGGAAACCCCAGCAATAGGACCATGGTTAGTGTTCAGGGCCAGCCTGGGCTACAAATGAACCGTCTCAATAAGAACAAAACTTAGAAAAGAGTGTAAGCAAGGCAGGGAAGATACTTTCTTTACAGTTTGATTGTAATATTTGTCTAGAAAATACCTTTTTTAAAAAAATTATTTTTAGGACTTATTTATTTACTTTGAGACATTGCGTGTGTGTGTGTGTGTGTATGTATGTATGTATGTATGTATGTATGTATGTATGTAAAACCTTGGCTGGCCTGGAACTCAGAGATCTGCCTGCCTCTGCCTCCAGAGTGCTCAATGTGTGTATTATAATACATGGTAGATTATAATTAGTTTCTTTCTTTCTTCATTTATGCTTGGATTTTTAGACAGGGCTTTTCTCTGTAGCCACTTGCCTCTGCCTCCTGAGTGTGTGCCACCATTGCCATCTGGCTTTTTTTTTTTTTTTTTAATTTTGTGTATGTATAAAGTGCTTGCCTATATATATATATGTTCACCACATGCATGCTTGGTATCTTTGGAGGATAGAAGAGGTTTGTCAGAGGTTGTGAGCTACCATGGGCGTGCTAGGGATCAGTCTGGTTCCTCTGCAACAGTAGTAAACACTCTTACTGCTGTTGTGCGCTCTCTCTCTCTCTCTCTCTCTCTCTCTCTCTCTCTCTGTGTGTGTGTGTGTGTGTGTGTGTGTGTGTGTGTGAGAGAGAGAGAGAGAGAGAGAGAGAGAGAACACAGGGTTTCTTTGTGTAGCCTTTGCCTGTTCTGGAACTCACTCTGTAGACCAGGCTGGCCTTGAACTAACAGAGATCTGCCTTGCCTCTGTCGATGAGGTAGCAATGAGGGCCACCACCACCCGGCCTTTATCTGTTTTAATGTAAAAGTGATGAGCACTCTGGCTGCTGTTGTAGCTTCCTTGTAGAGTGCTTGCCTGGCCTGCATAGACCAGAGTATTTCATATGTCAGGGTGGACTACACACCTATAATCCAAGTCCAGAAGAAGAAGAGGCAGGAGGATAAGATTCAGTTATCCTCAGCTACCTAGCAAGTTCAGGTCAGCCTGCGATTTATATAAGACCTGTTTCAAAAAGAAAATAATAATAGCAGAAAAATAAGGTTTGTATTTGGACTTGAACATCTGAAGGACTTAAAAACAAGTGTTGTAAGGTGTACTGGCTTTAAAATGGAGTAGATGGGAAAAATAGAATTAAATGTAGAATTTTCTGGGGTTTTTATTTTTTTAATTCTAAAGATTTATGTGTGTGTGTGTCTGTCTGTATGTGCACCACACACATGCATAGTACTAGTGGAAAGCTGAAGAGGGGGTCTTGGAACTGTACTTACTGGTGGATGTGAGACTCATGTTGTTGCTGGCAACTGAACCTGGGCCTTCCAGGAACAGCCCATGCTTTTTAACTGCTAAGTCATCTCTCCAGTGCCAATTATTATTATTACTCTTTATGATATATTTTCATTTTATGTACTTTGGTGTTTTGCCTCATGTGTGTCTGTGTGAAGGTGTTAGATCCTCTGAAAGTGAAATTACAGAGAGCTGTGAGCTGCCACATGGGCACTGGGAGTTGAACCTGGTTCCTCTGCAAAAGCAGTCAGAGCCATCTCTCCAGTCCCTCTAGTTTATGTTTTAAAAAGTGCTTTTTATTACATTTATTACTACATGTACACCACAGCAAATGTGTGGTGATCAGACTTGCAGGAATGGTGTTCTGAGTGGGTCCCAGAATTAATGACTCAGGGCCTTTGCTGCCAAGCCATCTCACTGGGTCCTGTTTATATCTTTTTGAGACCAGATCTCATGAAGCTGGTTTTGAACTGTTGGTTCTCCTGTCTCTTTCCTCAAAGAGCTGAGATCACAGCTGGGATTACAAGGGCATAACATTTTTGTTTCCTTTTGTAATATCGGGGAAAAGGTCTCTTGTGCATTTTTCTTAATTTTCTCTTTTCAAGACAGGGTTTCTCTGCTTAGGACTGGCTGTCCAGGGCTGAACTTAATTCTATAGACAAGGCTGGCCTCAAACTCACAGAGATCTTTTTTTTTTTTTTTTTTTTTTTTAAGATTTATTTATGTAGCTTATGTATATCAGTGTCCTGTCTGAACATATGTTTACATTACCAGAAGAGGGAAGCAGATCATTATAGATGGTTGTGAGCCACCATGTGGTTATTCAGAATTGAATTCAAGGACTTCTGGAGGGAGCCAATGCACTTAAACCACTGAGCCATCTCTTCAGTCCCTCTTCTATGAATTATTTTTGGTAAATAACATAATTTACTTTCTGGTTTAGTGTGAAATGGCTTTTCCCCGGGTCAAACCAGCACCTGATGAGACCTCCTTCAGTGAAGCCTTGTTGAAGAGGAATCAAGACCTTGCCCCCAATTCTGCTGAGCAGGTATGTGCTGTCCATGGGCTGTGTTAAAAGTTCAGAGTTAAAGAACTGTTACTCCATCTGGTTAGGGAGAGTCTGTCTTGCTGGGGACTGTAAGCCAGTAGTAGACACTTGAGGCCCTAGGTGTGATTCTCATCAAGAGCCGTTAGAGCCCAAACTCCTCTGGGTGTGTAATTATTCATCTCCCTCCTTGTTGTAGGTGGAGAGTCTGGTGATGATGATGCAGATGTTGTGTGTCATTTTTGGCTTTAGGGTATTTTTGCTTTGTGATGTTTTTAGGCTTCTATCCTTTCTTTGGTGACAAAAATAAACAATGTGATTGACAACTTGATTGTGGCTCCAGGGACATTTGAAGTGGTGAGTTTTTGATTTAATCCCAAGAACGGGCACCCTTGGTGGTATGGAAATTTCCTTGGCTCTTGCCTGTTAATATTTCAGTTGTCTGTTATTCAAATCAAAGCCTAAAATGGAAAAGTACAGAGAATTCTGGAAAATTCCTGATCTTGAGGACAAGATTGTATCACTGGTCAGCTAACCATGCCCAGGTTTCTGGTTATCTGGGGGTGTGATTTCAGCATGGCTGCTTCCAAATCTGGGTATTAAGAAGCAGCTGAAGTGGTTCTATGAGGACTCAGCACCTTTATTTTTCTAAACGTCTCTGAAATCCCTTTCAATAGCAAATTGAAGAAGTCCGACAGGTAGGATCATATAAAAAGGGGACAATGACTACAGGACACAATGTGGCTGACCTGGTGGTAATACTAAAGATTCTGCCAACATGTAAGTATATTTCTTATCTTTCTCCGTTGGGGATGGGGCTCAGGGCCTTGGGCATGTTAGCTTGTCATGGAATGCCTGAAAGCACAGGACCTCTGTTGGTTCGAGTTTATTACTGAATATGTAGTGGCCATAGCAGTTGGTCTTATAATCAGTCAGGTCAGTGTAGGTCAAAGGTTAACAGGAGTCTCAGCCCACTCTTTTTCTTTTCCTTCAAAGATTTAATAGATTTATTTCTATTAGTGTTATGGGTATATGTATGTATGCGTACCATGTACATGTCTTGGGCTTATAGAGGTTAGAAGAGGGCTTTGGATCTCCTGGAACTGGAGATATAGATGGTTGCGAACCACCAAATGGATGTTGGGAACTAAATCCAGGTCCTCTACAAGAGGAACACGTGCTCTTAACCTCTGAAGCAATTCTCCAGCCACTCCAGCCCACTTTCCTCAGCATTGAGATTAGATTTAGGGCTAGTAATAATTGTAGCCCAGATTCATTTATGTATTTCATCATTATTTGTGCGTGAATGTGTGGAAGGAAAATAGCAGATTTATTATTTATTTATGGTTGGTTTGCTTTGAAACAAGGTCTCACTATGGAGCCCTAGCTGTCCCCCAGCTTGCAGAGATCTGCTTGTCTCTGCCCTCTGAGTGTTGTTATTAGAGGTGTACACCATCACTTCAGGCTCTTTGCTGGTGGTGGTGTTGGTGGTGGTGTACATGTGTAAGGTATGGGGGCACATACCTTTAGTTAGTCCCAGCACTCGGGAGAGAGAGTCAGCCAAATATCCTAGTTTGAGGCCATGGTTACACAGGAAAACCTGGTCTCAACAAAGAAAAAGAAAACAAGGTGTGCATACCTGAGGATTCTTGTTCCCCGAGTCTCAATCTGTCCAGGCTTTCATTGCCCTGGCAAGAGCATTCATTGTAGCTTCATTCGGTGTGTGGTAGAACTAGAGACGCCAAGCTGTTTCCCAATAGGGAAATGTACAGAGATGCATCCCTGTAACACTCTTCTGTCCTTTTTCTCCAATGCAGTGGAAGCTGTTGCCGCCCTTGGGAACAAAGTTGTGGAAAGCCTGAGGGCACAGGATCCCTCAGAAGGTTTGACTTTGAATTTGTTGCTAAATATGTATGTAGTGGCCACAGCAGCTGGTCTGACAGTCAGGTCGGTGTAGGTCTCAGGTATTTAGTTTATTTTCTTTTTTATGAAAGGTGGGTTATGAGACAGACTTACTTGATAGCCCAGGCTGGCCTCAAATTACATTCCTCCTACCTCAGCCTCCCAAGTGCTAGGATTATAGATATGGGTGCACTACTGAACTCTTGATTTCTTGTGTTAAAGCTCTATAATTCAGAAATAACCCTCGGCTTAAAGATGTACTGCTTTTCGTTTTTATGTGTGTGGTGTTGAGATTGAACACAGCACTTCCTGCGTGCTCGGCCATCAGTCTGCCACCGAGCTTCATACTCAGGCCTGTTGTTGCTTTAGGTCTTGGTTCTCTCTTCCCTACCCTTTTCCTGTAGTCAGGTTGGTCTCCTTGCTGCCTCTTTTCCATGTTCTGGTGTCCACGCTCTTATTGATGCTTTTTGGTACATGGTTATTAATCCCAGCACTTGGAAGCCTAAGCAGGAGGATCTGAAGTCTGGGACCAGCCTTCAATATGTATACATACATGTCCAACTTGTCTCAAAAACTAAATAGCCCACTGCCAGAAAACTGGCCTGTTTAACCATATGTGGCACACTATAACCCCCGCATTTGAAAACCGGGGGTTGGTAATTTAAGGCCAGCCTGAACTATATAAGTAGTAAGACCTTATGTCACAAAACAAAATGAAGGATGGGTTGATACAGCTTACTTGGTAGAGTATGTTGTGCGTGTGTGTGTGTGTGCGTGTGTGTGTGTGTGTGTGCGTGTGTGCGTGTGTGTAGTTCTGAGATGTGTATCAGTATTACATAAACCAGCTTTGCTGGCACATGCCTTTACTCAGGACTGGTGAGTGGAGGAAGGAGGATCAGGAGTTCAAAGTCACCTTGGCTTCATAATGTGTTGGGAGACAGCCTGAGCTACATGAGATCTTGTCTCAAAAGCTAGATGGCTCAGTGGGGGAATGTGCTTGCCACCAAGCCTGATGACTTGAATTCATTCCGTGGGACCTACATGGTGGAAGGAGAGAACTGATTCCTAAAGGTTGTCGTTTGGCCTTTCTATAGGAGTGTGAGTGTTCCACTCTCACGTGCTCTAAAGATAATATAGTTTTTAAAAAAATCAAAACAGGACAAATATGTTTTACATCTTGATTATTTTGTTCTTTTAGTCTTGACCATGCTGACTAATGAAACTGGCTTTGAAATTAGCTCTTCTGATGCTACGGTGAAAATTCTCATTACAACAGTGCCACCTAATCTCCGGAAACTGGACCCGGAACTCCATTGTGAGTCGCCCTCTTTCCCCATTGCTGAGAGTTATTAGGGTGGGGGTGGAGTGGGGGCAAAACTAGTTGATAGCCAAAGCTTTGAAGCTCTCTAGAAATTTCTGTATTTTTTGTCCACTGTAAAGGAGTTTAACTTCCCTGTAATTTGTAGTTAATTTTACCAGCTTCCTAGTGGATTTTCTGTTGCGGGAGTTTTTGCTATGCCACAGATGGCACTCCTGCACCTGCCAGGAGCTATCTTTTGGATCCACAAATGAAAGACACAGACACACACACATTAGCCTATTTTTATAATGCCTTGGCTGCCTCAAAGGCTGGGCACTCCTAAACCTTCCCCTGATGCCCCAGGCCCAAACGGGAAAGTGTCCAGTGACCACTCACCCGAAATCTCACATGGCTGGTTGGCTTTATTCTCTCCATTCCTTTCCCTGGTTCCTCTGTGTCCTACATGAGCAGCTCTTAATTATCCTGCCCCATGCCCAGCCTTTGGCTGTTGGCATTTTTACTGATTGATCAAAAACCAATTGGGGACAAGGATCTTAAGTGTGTGGACATGAAGATTCCCCACCGAATCAAAGCATAGAGCCAATCTCCAACATTTTCAAAGTCTAAAAGGATTACAGAAGAAACAAAAATTGAAGAAAAGATAAAAAGTAAAAGCTTATATAAATGTGAAGGGAAATAGATTACTGGAAAAGATAAGTGTGTTCCAGGGTTGGGGATTTAGCTCAGTGGTAGAGCGCTTGCCTAGCAAGCACAAGGCCCTGGGTTCGGTCCCCAGCTCCGAAAAAAAAAAAGATAAGTGTGTTCCCTGTTGCATATTTGGCTGAGGAGGAACAACAGTGTTTGGACAAAAGGCTTGCTACCTTAGCCTTGCCACATTTCTGGATGGGTATTGATTGGGATTGAATATATTGCACACATAAAAGGCAAGTTTTTTATCCTGTTGTACTTGTTTTCAGTGGACATCAAGGTGTTGCAGAGCGCTTTAGCGGCCATCCGGCATGCCCGCTGGTTTGAAGAAAATGCTTCTCAGTCCACGTGAGTCTCATTTATATAAAATAATCTTTCCTGAGGAGTGTAATGATTCTGGCCTGTAACCCAACAACCATGAATAACAGTACAGGCCCTTACTTTCTCTGACAGAACTATTTCAGATGTGATGTTTGACTTTTACCTAAAATAAGATTGAAGGAGGATATGTGTGTGTGTATGTGTGTATGTGTGTATATATATATGTGTGTGTGTGTGTGTGTGTGTATGTATACATAATGTATGCACATATGCACATATATACATGCATATATTTTACTTTGTTGTGTGTGCATGCAGGCATGTATATGTCATTGTCATTTGTAGTCTGAGCACAGCTTTAAGGAGTTCTCTTCTGTGAGTCTTAGGGATTGAATTCAGGTTTGTCAGACTTACAGTACAAATGCCTTTCTCTGCTGAGCCAGCTGGTAGGTACCGTGTATATAGTACAGCTTTGACTCCTAACTTTTGTAGAAATATCAATATGTTGTGATTTATAATCCCTGGGTCTCTTATTCAGAGTTAAAGTTCTCATCAGATTGCTAAAGGACTTACGGATTCGTTTTCCTGGTTTTGAGCCTCTCACACCCTGGATCCTTGACCTACTTGTAAGTAAAAAGGGAAGGTTGAGGGTGTAGCCTGTGTATAGTGCTTTTCTAGTATGTGAGAGTTCAATTGCCAGCACTGCACAAAGGAACAAGGGTGCACTGTGGTCACTCTTCCTCTAGATTTCTCTCTTTTTTGAAATGGTGTTTCCTTTATGTAGCCCTGGCCTTGTGGAGCTTACTTTGTAGACTAGGCTGGCCTTAGACTCTGGTCTGCCTTTGCCTCCATAGTACTGGAATTAAGGGTGTGCGCAAACACATGGAGCTGGAGTACTGGATTTTTTTTTTTTTTTTTAAAGGATTTATTTATTTTATGTATGTGAGCACACTGTCTTCAGACACACCAGAAGAGGGCATCAGATCCCATTACAGATGGCTGTGAGCCACCATGTGGTTGCTGGGAATTGAACTCAGGACCTTTGGAAGAGCAGTCAGTGCTCTTAACTGCTGAGCCATCTCTCCAGCCTGGAGCTGGATTACTCTTTTTTTTTTTTTTTTTTTTTCTCGGAGCTGGGGATCGAACCCAGGGCCTTGCGCTTCCTAGGCAAGCACTCTACCACTGAGCTAAATCCCCAACCCCTGGATTACTCTTTTTTTTTTTTTAAAGATTTATTCATTTATTATATATAAGTACACTGTCGCTGTCGTCAGACACACCAGAAGAGGGCATCGGATCTCCTTACAGATGGTTGTGAGCCACCATGTGGTTGCTGGGAATTGAACTCAGGACCTCTGGAAGAGCAGTCGGGTGCTCTTAACCGCTGAGCCATCTCTCCAGCCCCCTGAATTACTCTTAAACCTACCAACGTTTAAGAAATTCAGTGAAGCTTAAGGGAAATTTTGGTTAATCTTAGAGCGGCAGAGTTAGAGGACAGCAGGGTTACTTAGGGAGACAGAAGGGTTTAGTGTGTGAAGTCTCCTGCTTCACTGAGGCTTTAATACTCACGTAGCAGTTACTGCTGTCAGCTCGTTACTGCTAGTTTTCCTCATGACTTGAAGTTTTAGTGTGTTTGAATATGGAATTGCCAGACGGTAGCATGCCTACCAGACTTACTCTCTTCCAGGGGCACTATGCTGTAATGAACAACCCCACCAGACAGCCTTTGGCCCTGAACGTGGCTTACAGGTATAACATGCTTCTCTGGGTTTTGGTTATAAGCTGTTTTGGATGCTTTCTAAGTGTTTTTGTGTTTCAGGCGCTGCTTGCAGATTCTGGCTGCAGGACTGTTCCTGCCAGGGTCAGTGGGCATCACTGACCCCTGTGAGAGTGGCAACTTCAGGGTACACACAGTTATGACCCTAGAACAGCAGGTATTAAGACAACCATGAAATAAGTGAGGTTCTGGCTAGAAGGCCAAGGATGTCAGTCATGTGTAGTCTGTTTATTTTGGCTCATGTTTTTCCTCCTTATTCTTCAGGATATGGTCTGCTACACAGCTCAGACTCTGGTTCGAATTCTCTCCCACGGAGGCTTTAGGAAGATCCTTGGGCAGGAGGGGGACGCCAGCTGTAAGTTCTCTGTGGTGTGGTCCAGGGGTTCTGTCTATAGAGAAGCTGTATCTTAAGGTTGTCTTTTTTTTTTTTTTGGTTTTTTTTTTTTCGGAGCTGGGGACCGAACCTAGGGCCTTGCGCTTCCTAGGCAAGCGCTCTACCACTGAGCTAAATCCCCAACCCCTTAAGGTTGTCTTAATATTAATGAATATAGCTTATTTTGTTTACTGGGCTATTTCCATGAAGTGGGTTTTATCCCTGTCTCTTCTAGATCTTGCTTCTGAAATATCTACCTGGGATGGAGTGATTGTGACACCTTCAGAAAAGGCCTATGAAAAGCCGCCTGAGAAGAAGGAGGGAGAGGAAGAGGAAGAGAACACAGAAGAGCCGCCTCAGGGAGAAGAAGAAGAAAGCATGGAGACTCAGGAGTGACCTTCCCCAAGGGAAAATGAGCCTGAGCCAGCCACCACGGGGCTTCAGATGGTGGCATTTCTGTGGTACAGGGAGATAGCAGGAAGGAAAACAGACTGTAAAGAAAATGTTATTCTAGTGTTTTGATAGTGGCCAAGCAGCTAGAAGTCTCCCATTTGTGACCGCATATGCCATCCGTCCATCTGTAATGAAGCAGATGCCACACATTCCCAATATTTAAACCTAACCACTCCCAACCAGTACCTTTTGTTGAAATGTTGTAAACTGTTGTTGAGTGTCTGGGGATTTTTTTTTTTTTTTCTAAGAAAAATGATTAAAGTACTTCCTACTAGGGCTTTTGGTTTTGTTTTTCTTCAGTATGTAGCAACCACTTCTGCCTTCTATATACTTCATTAGAATTCAAGTTGAGTCCTTTATTATAAACATTGAGATTGCTGTTTCAAATTATATAAATTAAAAGTAATGGACTCCTGGAATAACATTTAAGCATGTGATGGTTGATTTTCATGTCAGCTTGGCCTGAAATACCTGAATTTTCTGATTAACCCTAAGTGTGAATGAAAACATCCTGTGAGCTCAGTGCTTGGGTAGAATAAAGGGATAAAAGGAAGCAGGCAGAGGACAGCATTCCCTTCTCAGAAGAGTACTTTCATGTCTCAAAATACGCCCCAAAACATGGGTCAAGGTGAACCCTTTGAAACCACAATACAATATTCTTTTTTGTTAAAATAACCATTGCAAGCATTTATTAATAATGCTGAGTAATAATATTATCATAGTCAAGCCAGGGTGGTCAAGAGGATAAATTATTTATCTTGACTTTACCTAAGTCTGTAATTGTAAACAAAATTAAGTTACAGGTAAACTTTGCCCAGGCCCAAGTAATAAGAGTAACAGTATGGTTAACACTGGCTAACTAGGCCTCGAAATGGTAGCACTTAAATATGTAACTTTTAATTTTTTATTTTATGAGAATGGATGTTTTACTCCATGAATGTCTGCAACATGTGTGTGTATGTGTGCTACACCTAGAAAGGCCAGACAAGGGTATTGGATTCACCTGGAATCACCATGTGGGTGCTAGGAACTGAACTCCATCTGGAAGAACCACCAGTGCTCTTTTTTTTTTTCTTTTTTCTTTTTTTCGGAGCTGGGGACCGAACCCAGGGCCTTGCGTTTGCTAGGCAAGCGCTCTACCACTGAGCTAAATCCCCAACCCCACCACCAGTGCTCTTAACCATTGACCTATCCCTCTAGCCCTTAAAACACGTAGTAGCCTAAACACAATCACAAAAGCTTAGGGGCTCTTAGCTATCAAGGCTCTGCCCTTGACCTTGGATTCTCATGTTATTTGTCATGCTCTCCTTGGGCAGGAATGAAGGCAATAGTTGTGATACTTGTTAATAGGAACTAACCTAAACACTAAAAATGTGTAAGATGATTCTGGGAAGGTTATTACCTTCTGAGAGGAACTGTGGTGAGGCAGAGAGGGAGAAGTAGTGTACTTTCTGCAATAAATCTCTGGTGTCTTCCCAAATTTTCTAGCACATGATGCCTAATTTACTTAACATTCTTTGGGAGAAAATGTACAAAGGCTTGAGCCAGGCACCCTGACACATGCCTATTATGATCCCAGCATTCAGGAGGCTAAGGCAAGAAAATATGTTTGAGGCCAGCCTGCCTTACATATTGAGACCTTGTCTCAAGAAACAAAACAAAAGGTAGAGGCTCATTCTTGGAAGGACACTGTAATGGAGGTTCTTTAGGAATAGTCCTGCTGTATGCATATTTCTTGAGGCTGCTACATGAATGAGTACATAGTGCAAACAAATCAAAGGTCTACGGAGACTTTGCTGGAATCTTCTGTCTACCAAGACAAAGCCGTTGGAGAATAGTACTGTATACTCTGGTCACAGGTCCAGGCTTATTTGCTTGGAGAACCAGGAGGGTAAACTCCTGAATCCAGCATGGCTCTCCTGCGGGCTGTTTCCTTGGCCACACTGTGGTTTAACCGCCTTAGTCGTTCCTATAAGACAGGAAGATAGGAAATCTAATGCCTGCTGTAAAAGGTTTTAACTGAGTCAGGTAAGGGTGAGTCAAGAAAGGGCTGACTTCGGGGTTGGGGATTTAGCTCAGTGGTAGAGCGCTTGCCTAGCAAGCGCAAGGCCCTGGGTTCGGTCCCCAGCTCTGGAAAAAAAAAAAAAAAAAAAAAGGGCTGACTTCCCCTCTTCCCCCAGACCCCAGATTGTGTCTTCCTTCTGTGTAGCCCTGGAACTTGCTCTGTAGACCTCAGACTCAGATATTTGCAAGCTTCTACCTCCAGCTGGCTACACACCTGGCTGGTTCTTTTCAAGCCAGCCTTTTAAATAAAACCCATAAATGACAGCCACTAGAAATGAAGAATTGAGTCTAGTATGCAGGAGGCCCTAAGTTTGAGGCCCAGTATTGGGGGTGGGGTAGTATGGACTTCTATCGTCAGATCAGTTAATACCACTCTTTCCCCCTGAGTTGCTTTCACTGTGTTGAAGACATAAAGCAGGATAAAGAACTAAAGAACTCAATTTTTTTTTTTTTTTGAGAGAGGGTTATGCCCAAAGTTCAAGCCACCCTTCTTGCCTTAGCCTACCAAATGCTGAAATTACAGCATGCAATACCATGCTCTGTCGGAATTTTTTTTTTTTTTTTTTACCTGTGCATTCTGTAAAATATTGTTGACCAAGACAACTCGCCGCCTGGCATTAAGCAGCTTCTTAACATAGGGGTCCAGATCCAGGGCCACCTTCTGATCCTCATTGATCCGGCACAGTTCTGGGAAGAGGAAATGTGCAACCAACATCTAATGGCTCATTTTTTTGTTCTTAGGGAACGTAAGAGAGGAATGGGATGAAAAATACTCTTGCAGCCTTGTGCGCTCCACACCTTCCCTTCTTCCATTCTGTCCTAAAATATCCTCGGAGTCCGTGGGTAGTTCTGATATTGAGAAGCAAGTGACAGAAACCTAGCCTAACCTGGGAAAACAGTTCCTGAAAGCGAGATCAGGGATTCTAGGTATTTTGGGTGCTCACTCACCTGTAGCTAGGTTGTCAATTTGTTCCCGGAGCTCTACTTGGCTTTCTCTGCAAAGTGGTACAAAAGCCTACAAACGGTCAGTGACTGGAACGCGGGAAACCAATTCTACTTATTCCCCAAATACTGAGGCAAGCCAACCTTAACTTAAAGGCCTCGCCCAGGCCCTTCCGTCTCTTTACCCAGTCTCAACAGCAGTGTCTCAAGAACGTCTCTAATCTTTTCGGGGCCCCGCCCCTACAAAGCCAGTTCCGAAGGCCCCGCCCCCAGTAACCCGGTCTGGCACCTGACCGCGTGCACGTGAGAGTCGAGTTGCTGCACAGCAGGTCGCAGGAACTCCAGGAGCCCCTCGGCAAAGAGGTCGCGGCCTGTGGGCCCCGCCACTGGGGTCCCGGCCCCAGACACGGCAGCGGAACCAGCCGCGGCCATCGCGAACTGCCCTGACGCCCTCAACCTGCCGCGAGGGCCGCCGGGAACTACAGGCCGCCGCTGTGCGCCGCGAGGGGGCGCTTAGAAACAGCCCTGACAGCAGTGGGATAGCTGGGAAATGGAGTCCTCAGTGAGCCGGGACAAGCAGGGCCGGCACCAGAGCCCCCTGGAAGTTGTAGTTCTTCCATGGGCCTGTAGGGGGCGGGATCTAGCGTTCAGGAGCCTGCAGGAAATATTTTTCTTTTCTTCCTTCTTCTTCTTTCTTCTTTCTTTCTTTTTTTCTTTCTTCTTCTTCTTCTTCTTCTTCTTCTTCTTCTTCTTCTTCTTCTTCTTCTTCTTCTTCTTCTTCTTCTTCCTCCTCCTCCTCCTCCTCCTCCTCCTCCTCCTCCTCCTCCTCCTCCTCCTCCTCCTCCTCCTCTTCCTCTTCCTCTTCCTCCTCCTCCTCCTCCTCCTCCTCCTCCTCCCTCCTCCTCCTCCTCCTCCTCCTCCCCCTTCCTCCTCCTCCTCCTCTTCCTCCCTCCTCCTCTTCCTCCTCCTCCTCCTCCTCCTCTTCTCCTCCTCCTCCCTCCCCCTCCTCCCCCTCCTCCTCCTCCTTCTTCTTCTTCCTTCTTCTCCTCCTCCTTCTTCTCTTCCTCCTCTACCTCCTCCTCCTCTACCTCCCTCTATCTCCTCTTTTTGAGTGCATATTTATTTCATAGCCCTGGCTGTCTTGGTAATCACTATGTAAACCAGGCTGTCCTTGAATTCACTGAGGTTTGCTTGCGTCTGTCGCTTAAAGAAGTGCTCTACCACTACCGGCCTTTGTTCTTTTATTTTTAAAAGGTGAAAGAAAATAAGTACTATTGTCCACAGCCTTCCCCATGGGAATTGATGAGAAAGCCAGATTATATTCATGTTAAGAGTTCTTCTCTCTTTCTCTTCCCCTCTCACTCCCTCGTTTCCTTCTTTTCCCCCTCTATCTCCCTCTCCCACTTTTTCTTGAAGACAGGATTTCTTTGTGTGACCCTGTCTGGCCTTGAACTCCAGTGATGGATTAAAGGTGTGTCCTGCCACTGACCGGCGAGTTTCATTTCTAACAATTTTTTTTCTTTTTTCCTTTTTTTTTTCGGAGCAGAGGATTGAACCCAGGGCCTTGCACTTGCTAGGCAGGCTCTCTACCACTGAGCTAAATCCCCAACCTGAGTTTTATTTCTAAAGATTGTTATTTTTGTTAGAGAAAGTCCTGCCATGTTGCCAAGGCTAGCCTTGAACTCACAATCTCTCTTTCAGTCTTTTCAATACTGGAGTTACAGGCCTGTGTCACCATGACAGAATTTAAAGTTGAGGGTTTATTTTTTCTCTGAATTTTTTGAGGAGGGCTTGAACCCAGGGCCTTGTGAGAAAGCTAGACAAATGTTCTGCTGAGCTACATCCCACAGTTCCTTATCCCTCCCCGCCCCCTTTCACTTTGAGACAAATTTTCACTAAATTGCCAGATTGGACTTGCATTTGCTTCACAGTACACACATGCCTTGAAAATGTGTTCCTCCTGCCTCAGGTTCAGGCTTGTACCAGCTCTAAAGAAGTTTATTTGTTTTTTGATTTTATTTTGTGTATGTTCCTGTGTAGAAACCTGTGCCATGGCATATGGGTGGAGGTCAGAGGCCAATTTGTGAGAAGTCAATTCTCTCCTTCCATCATGTGAGTCCTCAACATTGAACTCGAATCTTCAGGTTTGGCAGCAGGTCCCTTAACTTTCAGAGCCATTTTGCTTGCCCTTCTTTTTTTTTTTTTTTTTTTTTTTTTTTTTTTTTTTTTGTTTTCTTTTTTGTTGTGTACATGTAGGGTGTGGATGGGCATGTACATATTGGTGCAATGGGTGCCCGGGGAAGTCAGGGGTGTGGCTTACAGGCAGTTGTAAGCTGGCTGACAAGGGTGCACAGAACCAAACCGGTTCTGTGGAAAAGCACTATGTGCTAAGCCATTGCTCCAGCCCCCTTACAGATTTACTCCTTTTTAAAATTATTACTTTAAAGCTAGGTGCAGGTGTATGTGTTCGTATGGGTGCCCGTGCATGCAGGTGCACTTGGATGTCAGAGACAAAAAGTCCCCTAGAGCTTTGAGGGCACAAGTGTTGGATTCCCTAGAGCTGGATTTAACAAGTTTCCTGATGTGGGAACTCATCTGGAGACTTGCTAGAGCAGTTAAGTACTCTTAATCACTGAGCCATCTCTTCAGCCTTCTCTCTCTCAAGAATATTTTTTTTATATATTCATTTTTTTTAAATATTTTATTTATTTATTATATGTGAGTACACTGTAGCTGTCTGCAGACACACCAGAAGAGGGCATCGGATCTCATTACAGATGGTTGTGAGCCACCATGTGGTTGCTGGGATTTGAACTCAGGACCTCAACCTCAGGTTAAGAGTAGTCGGTGCTCTTAACCACTGAGCCATCTCTCCAGCCCCCTCTCAAGAATATTTTTAATGGCATCAAGTATGCACAAAATTGTAGATGCTTTAAAAAAGAACGGATTTAAGAATGAAATCCTGATATAGACTAGGACAGGGATGGCCCTTAAGGATGTTTTTGCTACACAAAATAACACAGCCTCCAAAGAATAAACATATAGTTTCATTTATATGAATGGCCAAATTCATAGAGATAAAAATGCAAGTTGTGGCTGTGTGTGAGGACCCTTGCACAGCATGCCCGAGGCTCCAGGTTAGTTTATCAACTGCTGCTTTTATCTGTAATAGGGTCAACCGGCACACACAACCTGAAGCAGGTTGGTGCAGTCTACCCTGCTGACCCAGCTGTCCTTGTATGGTCACCCCTCCCTTCTGCTTAAGATTTCTAATCAGTTGGGTTGGTGCTGCTGGATTCCAGTGCTTCCGAGCTTTTGTGTATCTCCCGGACGCTCTGGCCCTGCCTTACTTTTGGCTCCCTCTTTGACTTCACCTTCCTACCCAAACCACAGTTAGGTTGACTTGCCTTCTGTCTTGGCTGCCTTAAGGTAGATGCATAAGGAGGCTTTGCAGGAACATTTATGTTGGTTCAGATAGCACCCAGTGCCTCTGCCTGGAGGCCATTTGCATCCCGTACTTTTGGGTGACAATGCACATTTGTGAAAGGTGCACAAGAATGATGCCCATCTTTACCTAAGCTAGGGCATTGGCATTAGACACCTTTCTTCTCTTGTCAGTCAAAAGGACAAGGATGGGGATATTCTGGGAGGCCTGAACTTTAAGGTAACCCACATTTCAGGGGAGGTGGTAAAGGAGTTGTAAATATTGGAAAATGTTAAACACAGGTCAGCGATGTAGCTTGTGGCTCCAGTTGCTTACAGATATTTCTGGAAAGCAGCCATCGGCTTGGGTGAAATCTCAGGTGGTTTCAGATTCCTGAGGGTGAGGCATGAGGATGTGGTATAGGACTTGGCAGTGCTGAGGACTCTAGACGGCTTTTATGTTTTCATTTTTATTATTTGGTCTTTTCCTTATCTGTTCCCATACCTACAGAAAAGGTGGTTCTCAACTAGTGGATGGAGACCAGGAAGGGAGGGGTACCAAAAGATTTTTTTCACAGGGGTCACCTAGCCAGCTAGAAAATATCTTTACATAACAATTCATAATAATAGCAAAAGTAGTTATGAAGTAGCGACAAAAATAATTTTATGGCTGGGGTTTAACATAACACTAACTGTATTAAAGGGTCGCAGCATTAGCCAAGTTGAGAACCATGTGCAGTGAATTTCCAGGAGATTGCACATGAGAGAGCTTTCTTATCACACTTCCAGGAAGCTTCTTTTGAATCTCTTTCCCAAGGATATTTATCTTCCTAAGGATATAGTCATGGTTAAAATAAGGCAAACCTAAATGAAATGAATCCCCTCAAAGACATCAACGATAACCTATTATGTTCTGGGTCTGTTGGGTGACTGTTGCCGTCAGCATAGATTCGTCCCACAGCTGCTCTTGGCCTGCTTCATCCCGAGGTGTCAGTCACCTTGGCCTGCTTGGCAAGACCCCATCCTTGTCTTGCCCTAGGCTTTGTGGTTAGCCAGGATCCCCGGCATGCTTGCTTGAGTCACTAGTCAGTGTGAAAAGAGCCCGTCCAGGACTGGGAACCTCCAGCCCTATCCTTACACACTCTGCCATCTCTGGTGAGCAGAGAGAAGCCAGGTGGCAACAGGTTCACGCTATTAGCAAACCTGACAAATAGACTGTGCAAACAAGACGGGCATGGTAGCATGTGCCTGTAATTCCAACATTCAGGAGGGGAAGGCAGAACCCTGGGTTTGAGGTCAGCTTAGGCTATTCAGTTTTAAATACAAAGCAGCCGGGAGAACACTACACGTCTGGATGCAGATTCCTAGTTTCCAGGGCAGCATTGGGTCGGGGAGGAAGTAAGGTATCAGAGCTCAGAGGGCAGTCATCATGAAGATGATACTTGCACATGAGGTTATTTGGGGAAATGAAAATGGAGCATAAGCTGAAGCTGAAAGCTGGGGAGGACAAGAGAGGTAGAGGCCAGATGCAGTCCTCTCCAGGTCTAGGCATTTAAGGACCCTTGCCTCCTTAGGCCTACCTTAATGCCACTCTGAATGCTGCTTGGTTGCTGGGAAAGCCGCATTAGTGTTAAAAGTCCAAGACACCTCAGGGTATAATGTGACTGGGTAGCTAGGGCTTTGTCCCTGTAGTCCTATCTCCCGCAAGGACTGTGGCAAGGACTGTGGAAATCCCCTCGTGTACTTCTCAAACAACCTGAATGGGGGAGGGGAGCTGCTTCAGCAGTTAAGTGTGGCTATTACCCATATGCAACTCCAGGTTTGGGGGATTTGGTGGCTTTCTTTTGACCCGAGGGCACAGGCATACATGGTGACAAACACATGCAGACAAAACATGTATAAAAACCTCTCCCTCACACACAAACTCCACTTAACATAATTTCTCTGTCTATGTGGTAACCACAGTATTTATTGCCTTTGCTTGAAACTTCTTTGACATATAACCCAGGCTAGCCTCAAACTTCTATGCAATCTCCACAGTGGTTTCACAATTTTTTTTGCCCTTGTCCTAACTCTTCCCACCTATCTTTAAACTTTCCTGAGCTTCAGCTCTAGCTGGTCAAATCTTTCCTCTGTTTTCCCAATGCACTTCTGTGACACCATGAGTGAGACCTTGGCTGGAAGGCAAGTCCTCAGAAGATAAGAGTCAGGTTTGCTCTCTGGTCCACCTGAGGCATCACCAGGAAAGAGGAAAGCAATGTTGGACAACAAGACCTTAGGAGACTCTGAGGACTGTACACAGCAGGTAGACCTGAAGCTGAAGGGCCTATGGTTGGTAGGGGAATTGAACTTTTTCACAAAGTAGGAATGACAGTCAGTAGAAAGGGGGGTCTAGAGTCATCACTTCCCTTTGCTGAGATCTACCCTTAAGCACCCGCTTCCTATACCACAGAGTCCATCTTCCCTGGGTCCCAGAGATTCCCCATCTCAAACAAGTAAGGATTCAAATTCAGGTGATCTTCAATTATTTCCTTCCTGGCTCTTAAATGCACAGCACAGTAAGAGGGTTGTGATCTTTTCCCCTAAACAGCCATAGTCCAGTCCACTAGTACTTTCTAGGCAGGTGTACACTTCCTAAGGGTTTCGTCAAAGGAGAGTCCAAGTTTTACTTTCTACCACAAAGCAACATTTCCCCTACCCCTAGAATATTTCTTTTTTCCAAGACAGGGCTGGTGTAGCCCTGGTTATCCTGTAACTAACTCTGAGACCAAGCTGGCCTTGGAACCCACCTGCCTATGCTTACCAAGTGGTAGGATTAAAGGTTTGTTATCATCCCAGGAATTTTAACACACCACAAAAATGGCTATATAACATTTTAAGGACCCCCCAAAATAAACAGAAAGCCTGGGTTAAATGAGAGAACAATTTGTTATAATGAACCAGAAATACAAGATTCCACTGAAACTGAACAGCTGACAAAATATGGTTGAACTTAAACCTTCAAGAGGGCCCAATAAAGCCAGTGAAGTGGATCAGACCCAGGCTGCTTCTGGACAAACACAGGGAACTGCATTTCAGCATGAACAGCACAGGAGCCTTCCCAGCAGTCAGTTTGGAACCAGTTTCCCACCCTTGTCTTATCTGCCACTGTGCCATACCAAAGGCTGCTTCTTCTATAGAGAGGTGCAGAAGCCTCTTGGGCATGACAGAAAGCTAAAAGGAGAGCTTAAAAACCTTTTCTTAGGGTGGAAATTCCAATTTAGCTTGTTAGTTACCATCTATGTGGTTTCAATGTAGGCGGCACCAACTCTGACCAAAACAAAGTTGCCACCCTATGTAACCCATTCTGTGGCCCAGTAGCAACACCAACGTTTCCAATTTACTACCTTCACTATCAACACAGCACACACACCTTTAGTTCCAGCTATTAACAAGAAGCTTTTAAAGAAAGATGTAGAACTCTATCCCAAAGACCACCCAATAGTGAGAATACTGGCTCCTCCTGGGATCATACAAATCAACAGAGGAAATATTTAAAAATGTCAAGAGTATATGACAGGCAGAGGTTGGAAAATTGTTCTACTCACAAGGCCAACGCATTCCTGTTCAAATAGAAGTCTGGGTGACTGAATAAACAACAAAACAAACTCAACCAAATTAAAGGAAAATAGGGTTTCATATAACACAGTATCAAAAAGTAGACGGAAGGGACTAAATGCACCAATTGGTGGCAGGTAAGTCCACAGCCTATTGTGACATGTCCTTCCAGCATCGATCACGTTTCTTCTCATGTTTTCTCAAGGTTGTTGTATAGATGTGGTGACTTTAACAAGAGTCTAACAGGTGGGCAGGCAGGCAGGCAGGCTTCAATCATTGGTTTCAGGATCTGTCTGTGCCATGTAGGCATCCAATTCAGCATCCAGGTGTCCTTTAGTTTTCGACATGTATGCATCCAATTGGTTGTCCAGCTGCTCCTTGGTCAATACAGGGCGAGTGAGGGCACCTCTCCCTCGGCCACGACCTCGGCCTCTGCCTCCAAAGCCCCCTCTTCCCCGACCTATCATACCCCGACCTGGCCAAACAAGACAAAGAGAGAGAAGAAAAAGACAATTACACATTAGTTTAATGGGTCCTAGAAAAAGTGCCCCTTTATAGTTGTGGGGCCTAGCTGAGACAAGGTCAAAGACAGGGCAAAGAGGAGAAATCTGAAAAAACAAGAAACACACTGGGTAGAAAGCAGCACATGGAAAGCACACACAGTGAGTCTTCTTAAATATTCATCTCTAAATGCTACTATAAGAAAAAAGTCCTGCCCTCTCTCGCTTTGAGACAGGCAGGGTCCTGCCATGTAGACCAGGTAGCCTTAGACTTGCACTCCTGGGCTGGAGGATAGCTCAGTTGGTAGGGTGCTTGTCTAGTATGAACGAAGCCGTGGATTCAATCCTCAGCACCACAAATGTATACCTGCAATCTTAGTATCTGGGAGGCAAAAGCAGAAAGGATCGGAAGTTCAAGGCCAGCCAGGGCTACAGGAGACCCAGTCCCAAAAAACAAAACAAGAGCCTCCCAGTTGCTGGGATTACAGGTATGTAGTATTAGCTGAAAATATTAAAAACATTAACCTCCCCTAAGACAAAGAATATCTAAAGTTTGAAACTTACTGTAAATTCAAAATTAAAACACGTTACAAATAGTTAGGAGGCAGTAAAAGGGCACCAAAAAAAAAAAAAAAAACAAAAAAAAAAAAAAACAAAAAAACAAAAAAACAAGGGTATTCCTATTACGGTTTAACTGAGACCTTTCTGGATTGTTACACATTTGCTTTATAAGTTTACTAAGTCTAATGAAGTGATTCCATGTATCCAAAGACTGAAAAAACTTAGCTACTTCTCTGACTACTGGTCACCTTAAGACAACTACTGTCTGAGAAGTAATTATTTAGTTTTTCCAAGTCTTTCTCAGAAACTATGTCAATACAATCTGGCAACATTCTATCTTATCCTGAAACCCATACAAACTTGTACTTCATTCAATAAGCAGAATGACATATAATGGCAGAGAAGGAATTTGATACATTGTTATCGAATATGATTTCCTAAGTTACTCTTCAGCACTTTCAAGACTGTGGATTATGCAGACCTGCCCCACATTTTAGAAAGAACCAAAGCAAATATCCACAGGGTTTACTGAAGTAAGATGCTTCGTGCTATCAACGTGTGTCGGGAGTTTCTTACTCAGTTTTAAGCCAGAAAGCTCCCATGAGATTTGGTACTAACACCATCATCATTAAACTCTTTTCTAATCTGGTCCATGAGGTCACAGGACAAGATTCAAGTCATTAAAGTTAAGATCACTAACAGTCAGCTGACTAACTAACTGGTTGTAACACATCTTACTTTCAACCTTGATCAGGAAAATTGTCTTTGGTTCCTCAGACACAAATCCTATGTTAAATTTACTTGATTTTAAAGCCAACAACAGGTGCCAGGTCTCATCCCACCACCTAATTGTGCTGCTAGACTAAATCTAGTCTCATGCATGCTAAGCATGTGCTGCACCACTGAGCTACATCCTCTGCTTCTGACCATTCTCCTTTATCTTCGCCTCACTTTCATATAACCCTCTTATTTTTGTTTCTATGGTGTGAGATTGAACCCAGGGCCTCACAAATGCCAGGAGAGAGTTCTATACTGCACTTCATTTCCATTCCACTTCTCTTATCTAAGTTAAACTGGCTTTTGGGCTATGGGATGGGTGTGTAATGGTGATGGTGGTGGCAGATACAGAAAAAGGGAAAATCCCAAACTGATCACTTTATCATTTGAATACAACAATTTAAATTTCTAAGAGCTTGGAGAAGATTGCGTAAAATGTGGTTCTAATACACCTGCTAATCCCAACAGATTTTTGCATTATCACTGTGTGAATTTAGAAAATAAGCCAGTTTCAAAAAACAAACAAGACAAACAAACAAGCCTGCCTCTGACTTGAAGCTGTGCAGAAAGGTGGCTCTGAGTTTTGAAGGGAGGAAAATAAGGGAGCTATTCTCTGAAGTTGGTAGCTGACTAACCTCTACCACCGATTCCGCCACGACCCATAGCTCCACGCCCTAGGCCCCCTCTCCCAGGACCTCCACGACCTCGAACACCACCTCTTCTTAAGCCCATTCGGGGAGCTACGGCTCGTCCACCTCGGAGCAGGTTTTGACCTTGGAGAGGAGGCATACAATGTATATGCAGGTAAATCCAAGAGAGACAAAGTAGATTGTAACCACAGGAAGTTGGTGAGGGTTAAATAAGAAGAATTAGTTAATTTTTAGTCTGGGTGGGATAAACTGCAGTGTGTGCGAACAGGTTAAACAACTCTTTATTCAATTTAGTAATTCTGACCACAAGCTATCTTTGGAAAAAGCTGGGACTTAAGTTCATACGTTTAGTAAATTAACAACCAGATGCCTAACATTATGGTAAAATGCTATGATTCTTGCTTTCAATACATTTTTAAAGGGGGCAAGAATTTTATAAAGAGAACAGTGTCCAAAGGGTATGATACAGATAGGTAGGCACTATGGATCAAACTGTCCCCTCTTTTTCCTGTCAGGTTAATAGTTTTTCACTTCAAGAAGACAGATGGTTAGTCATGACACAGGCCAAAAGACTTAAGTTTTCTCTCTTGGTATTGAGGATATTCAACCCAGGGCCTCGCACATGCTAACCACACATTTCTTAGACTTATTTCTAAAACTTGAATATACTTTCATTCAAGCAGCAGCAGGTGTTTTAAATGGAATGGAGATGACATGAATTACCTGTTGTTATGTAGGTCATAGCCTCTCACCATTGTACATTATTAGAAAAGGAATGATATTGGTAAAACACATGCAGCAGTACTAAAAATATGATTTCAAAGTTATTAATTATATAATACAAATTCAGGATTAAAAATGCTAAACACATGTGTTGATAAGCAGCCCAAGAGAAAGGGGAAGAGGGCAGAGTCCAACCATTACTAGCTACACAGACACACTGACCTCGGAGCGACATCCCACCCCTAAGCAGGGTTCTGGTGGCACGTCCCCCACGTAGTCCTCCTCGGGGCAAGCCTCTCTGGATTATGGGTAGGCTTCTTCCTCCAATTGCTCCCCTGGCCAGAGCACCTATGGGTCGGCCTAACCGTGCCTGGATATTACTCTTACCCAGGCGCTGCTTTAAGCTCTTCTGGAAGAAAAGGTGTTAGAGGATTGAGATCAACAAAGCAATTCCGTGGGATTTGTCAATTTAAAGTACAGGACAAAAGAGGCAAGGCAGACACTTGGGGTGGAAGGTATAAACCTGTTGTGGGGAATGAAAGACTTCCTCAGACTGTGGATAAAAGCAGAATCCTGACCCAGAATAAAGGCTCTAAGAAGCTTTAATATGGTCTACAACAGCAGAGCCAGCACAGTTAACCCTAGTAATTTGGCTGCTCAAAATAACACAGCAGTGGCTGCAAACTTACTGCTTGTAAGCCACAGGTTAACAATGATGTGACTTCATCCATCTCTGCCTATGGACTACACTGCTGCAAAGGCTTACTCACACACCATAGGAAGTGCATCACATTCTGGGTAAACTTAAATTACAAGTTCACTTGGATTCTTGAGACTTAAAGGACAAGATTGACTTCTCAGTTAAAGAGGCCAGCGTGCTGCAGTTTTCCTTTGAGTATCTATCTCCAGACAGTCCTTTTTTAACCTTAATGCAAATAAACACAAAAAAGTCAACATTCCTTTCCTTACATTTCTTTTAAAAATCTGTAAATTCCACATCTCCCCTTGCCAACAGTTCCCTTAAGCCAGTACAATAGTCTTAAACATACAATTCAATTGTATCCCCATAGAAAGCCAGCCAAATTCATGTTAAAATTAAACTGTTAACCACAAAGGGTCACCACACAAAGAACAAGGACATACTAAAGATATCGGTTTTCAATAGTTTCTCCAGAAGACCCTGAAGATCATATCTCAGAGAATTAGATCTCTTTTTTCAAATGAAAAGGAGATGACAATACAACCGCGAATACAAACAACCAAGGCCCTAATAATTCTGTTCTTCCATAAAGTCAGTAAATATTAATGAAAAGTGTGTTCTTGTACACAATCAATTCCATCACATCCTAATGTCATACATAAAAGTCTGCATATATACTTTCCTCAACTTAAGAGCTCTGAAAAAGATGTGGCATTATCAATTTTCTAGCACAAAACTTTAAACTGCTTTCAATCTGAGGAGAAAGGATCTTAACATTAGATATATAATATAGGAAGGTACAACCAAACCTAAAGGTCTGTTTTGTTATCCCCCGCAATTAGAACAATAATTGTTATTATTATTTTTTTTTTTGTGGTGCTGGGCATGAAACTCACGCCCATGGTAGGTAAACACTTTACCACTGAACTGTACCTCCAGACTTCAGCACAGAATTATGAAGTCAGACTGCATTCTCTGTTCAATTACTGACTGTACTCATTTTCCTGAGTCCTTTGCTTTAGGGAAGAACTGTAGAGTGTAGTGTTCATCTTCATCCTTAGTTGCTACCCATTCTGGACACTTATACATACTGATAGTGCTACTCAGTTTTTCCTCTAGAGCTGTGTTATATAACAAAGTAGCCACTGATTATATAGCTACTTAAATTAAAACAAACTAGTTTTTGATTCTAGCATGGTGGCACCCACCTTTAATCCCAATACCCTGGAGACAACAGCAGCCATATTTCTGAGTTTGAGGACACTGGTCTGCATAGAGTTCCAGGCCAACTGTAGCTACACAGCAAAAGTCTCCAAACCACACTAAACAATAGAAAAGCTAAACAAAATTTGTGTTGGCCTTGCATACTGCCCTTATTTGCTGAGATCACAACTGTATGCCTGTAGTCTGGCCTTAACATAAGGGAAAACAAAACAAAATCCAAAACAAAACTAAGCCTCTCAATTGCACTAGTCACACTAGAAGCCCCTTTGACAGGACAAATGACTACTGAAAAAATTGAGCACCCCACCGAAACAGATGCCGATGGATGCCACTGGTTTAGAGGTTAGCCTGTTGAAAGGACCTCTGGTACAGTGTATTAGACACTTTATCATTATTTACTCTTGGAAAATGTGGGTCTATGTTTTGTTGTTCTCCTGTATCAGGGGGAAAAAAACCCTAACCATTTCAAGGCTAAAAGAGAGACAAAGCAGAAAGCCTTGCTTATTTTCTGTCAGTGAGCCCAATGGTTCAGAGTAGGGGTGGGTGTTGTAAGTGCCGACTCTATGCACAGCCATGCAGTGCTACCAGCTAAAATCCTTACAGTTGCATGGCATCGCCCTCTGGACGCCCAGCCGCAGCTTGGACATATCCTTCCACAGCCACTGTCCGGACTTGGATATAAAGTCTACGAATAATAAAGAGCAGGTTTTATTTCAGGCCTAAATAGGATTGCCTCTTATTTTGGAAATGTGAAAGAGAACTGACACTTGATTTACCCTATGCTAATGAACCTAGGTGCTGTTTTTAGTACTGAAAACCTCAGACTAAGGCCAATCAGAAGCTTATTCAGAAGAATAAGAGTAAACTAGTTTGTGAATCATTTGTACAGACAGCAAAGCTAACCACAACAAAACTTTTCTTGTGTTTTGGTTAAATGCTGAGTACTGAGCCTGGGGCACTATGCTTGCTCAGCAAGTACTTTACCATTGAACAATATTCCTAGACCAAACAAAAGAGATAAAAAGATGACAACGAATAAATAAATAAAATTACTCTACGAGCAAGGGCCAGAAAATAATCAATTAATCCTCATCAATAATGCAGGGTATAGAGGTGTCAAACTCCCTAAAAGAGAAAGTTAAAGTTATTTAGTTGATACCTGTTCAAACTGGATTTCTTTGAACATTTGCTCGTGTAAGTTTCAGCTTTTGCCCTGAGCCATCTTGTAATCATCTGTTACACCCTGACAGCCTTGGTGCTGCCTGATGCAGATGGCAGGACTCATTCTCTCACCTGCTTAAGTTTTAATGCTGCCTGGACAGAGGGCCTATTCTCCATCTGCTGGGCCAGTCTTCTGTTTCTGGCACTGGCTAGCTGCTGCTGCTGCTGCATCGAAGCCCGAATATTCACTGGCATCGGCTGTTTGTTCTTCAGCATATTAGTAAAGCTTCAAGGTCGAACAAAATGGGTGTTTAAATAAAAGCTTTATTATAAGACACTTATTGGCATTTTCATGGCTTGCTAGACCAGGAGCTCCAGATCCCACGAACTTTAAAGTGGTACATTTGGATCAAGGCTGATGTGGGTTAAAGACTCCTCTGTTTCCACAAACTTGCAAGAACCAGAAACTCAGAAATGCAGCCAAGTGCAGCACAATTAAAAGCGATAACAAGGGCTCAGGTAACAGCTCTTAGAGAAGTGGAAAGTATGAAATACACGCATTAAGCAAATATGATGACAAGAAACAGAGATGCAGTTACAAAGACAAACAGAAATGCCTACACCTTTGGAGACTGAAAGTTCATTCGAAGGACAAACAGGATGAAGGATCAGAGCACCTTCAAAGTCCACTGAAATAACATAGACACATGAATTATGGAATTTCATTATATTCTAACATGTTACTCAGTAACACATGGATACAGGTTAATTAATATAACACATCTTAAAAGATGAGTAGAGAAACACATGCTTTAGAAGCAAACACAGGCATTAAATGCCTTGGCTGTTCTAGCAACAACATAATAAAATGGTGAAAGACACCAAATAAATAAAATTCTCAGAAACAAAAACTGTCTTTAACTACTTTAACTTTTCTTAAATCTCAAATAACCATTCTTTCTGACTCAGGACTTCTCTGAGAAGGTTAAATTAGTTAAGTCACTTATGAGCCTAAGAGGGCATTCTAACATTCCTGTAATGAATAAGTTTAATGGAAGTAGTAAACACACAGCTGTTGAAAGATTTCAAAACACAACAAACTAAAAAGCAGAATGGCAAGAAAGTGAAATGGAGCAAAGCAAGTGCCTCTTACAAGGCCCAAGAATGACATTCAGGGGCCTTTGGACATAGTTTTGGCTTGCTACCTGCCTCTTACAGGCCAGACACAACTCTGCTGGCCTTGGACTAGACAGCAAGCCGAATGCAGCCAGGATATACCATACCATCATGCTGCACCACCCCTGTATCAATGTTAGGAAAAAAAGAAAAATCGAAGGGAAGGTGTGAGGAGTCTTTTAAAAAAATATATCCCACCAGATCAATATGTCAGATAGCTTAATATAAAAATCTACTGATAAGGGGTTTTGAAACAACTGCCCAATTTGTTTGTACCACATTAGATGCAATCAATTAAGAACAGAAGTCTGTAGCCTTCTGTCATTTAGCTTACAACTGGCTTTTTTGTATTGGACCCCAGGGCCAATTTAAGTAATGTTTTCTTAGGAAGGAGCTGAAGTTGCTGTTGGCTGCCTCACCGCTCATTTAGAGACATCTTGGTGGTGCTTTTTAGCACAACTTTCGGCGCTGACTGTGCAGCCATCTTCAAATCCCGAGAATCTACAAAGGACAATATGCATAATGAGTCAATCAAAATAATGAAGTTTGCATTTTCACAAGAAGCAAGGCATAAACCCATGAGAGGCCTATACTACTAACTGCTGAAGATGGTGTCATGAGAACTTAAGTTTGCCATGTGGTGGTGGTGCCCACTTTTAGCCCCAGCACTCCTGAGGCAGTGGTAGGTGGCTCTCTGTGAGTTTGAGGCTAGCCAGGTCTACAGAGCAAGTTCAAGGATACAAGCCAAGCTACAGAGAAACCCCATGGGGTGGGGGCTTAAGTTTATATGACAGTTATTTCCATTTATCAAATTTCAGAGCCCCAGGATGGAGAACATCTGCCAAAGTCAACAAAATGGCAGAATCAGATGTAGCCAAAGCCTAGGAGTTTGGCTTTCAATCTGGAATAGTTCTTAGCCTGGACTGTATATGACTTAGCTAAGGAATGTTTAAAAAAAAAAAAGACCCCCCCCCAAAAAAAAACCAAACTAAATTTTTGATGTCTGGATCCAGACCAATTAAACTACAATCTGGCCATGAGGATGGGGTACAGCAACTGGGGTTAGGGGTGCTACCCAGGTACATCTTACATGTCTACAGAAAGTTGAGGGCCACAAATCTAGAGAAATGGAGGAGCTGGGAATACAGCTCAGCAATAGAGTGCTTGTCTAGCACTGATGAAGCCTTAAGTTCAATTCCCAGCAGCAACAGAGGAGTGGTGTAACAGGCTGAGGACATTAAGGGTTACACTGTCACATTATGAGGCCCCAACTCTCACACACTCAAAAGAAATGCCAAGTTTCAAAACTGATTCTCAACTCCAAATGCAAGTGGAGCTCTAGAAAGACATGGCAGGGGAATGACAGAAAAGGTTTTCTCAATGGGTATTCAATCTGAGAGCTCTGTCAAGAGCAACTCCACAAAATTTAACTGTAGTGGCACATACTGGGAAGGGCTGAGGCAAGAGGGTCACAAGCTAAAGGCGAGCCTAAGTGACTTCAGACACCCTGTTTTCAAACTAAAATTATTATTTTTAAAGCTGGGGATATTAACTCTGGGCGCTAGACTAGCCAGAGCATAATTTTGGATTCAATTTCGGTGCCGAAAAAAAAACGAACACCCAGAGCCGCCGCTAATTCCTGTACTCCTCATTTAACCTCCACCTCAAAGCCTCTCAAAAGACTTTGGTCAGGCGCCTATTTCCGTTGTTATTCCCATCAAACGCTATTCTGGGGCGAGGCTTGGGCTCCGATGGAGGGCGCTTATCTACATAAGCAAGAGACTAGATTTGAGGCCAAAACCAAACCACCACCACCACACAAGCCAACCAAAACCAGCACCAACAATCCTGCTGGCCCGCTTGCTGGCCGCGGTTCCGGCTTAGCCTCCGCCTCCCGGCTCCGCCCCCTACCCCGGCCTGTGCGCACCTCAGCCCCATCCACACCTGCCGTCCGCGCCATGTCCCGCGCCCCCTCGGCGCTCCACCTCTGCTTTCACCACAGAAACTCACCGAAGGAGATGGACGCCAGCGCACCTCCCGGGGTTGCCACCACGGCTGCGGCGGGCGGGCCGGAGGCCGGCCGAACCCGAGCTGACGGCGGACCGCTCGGGTTAACTAGCTGGGCGGTTGGGTTAGATGCTTAAACGGTAGGATGCGAGGCTCCCTTGTTGTGGGTTGAGTATTTAGCCGACTGATCCTCCCGCTCGTCAAGCCAGCCTTTTCCTGACTTTCGTCTGTGCCACCACAGCCGGCGCCGCCAACTCCCGCTTGGTGTCCAAAACAAAATGGCCGCCAGGCCCACCAGTGCAGCGTGACCGGCTAAAATGGCGCCGACGGGCTTGCGTCATTGCGCGCGCAACTAGGGGCGTGGAAAAATGGGCCCTTTGGCTTGCGCAGGAGTCGGAGGCGTATCCCTACGGACTTTGGCAAAGATCCCTTAAGTTACGTGTAGTGCTCCGTCCTTGGGGGCGTGGTCAGTGGTCACAATCGCTAGGTATCTTCTTGACTACCTGCAGGACAAGTTTATGCCCTACTTTGTTTGGGGTTTTGGTTTGCAGAGAGCAGCTTAGATTGGAAGCAGTGTTTATATTCTTTTTTTTTTTTTTTTTTTTTTTTTTTTTTTTTTTTCGGAGCTGGGGACCGAACCCAGGGCCTTTGCGCTTCCTAGGCAAGCGCTCTACCACTGAGCTAAATCCCCAACCCCCAGTGTTTATATTCTTTTATTTCCCAAGTTAAAGACAAAAAGTAAAATCTTATTAGGACCTTAGAACCTCGCTGATTTGCTCTGGCCCTCTTCTCATCCCTATTTGTATTGTTTTTTTCTTTTTGAGGCAGGATTTCTCTGTGTAGACCAAACTAGCTTTAAACTCACAAAGATTCATCTTCCCTCCTCACTTCCCCCTCCCCCCTCACTGTACTGGGATTGAAGATCCACATTGGATTCTGCATCCTTTTATAGGGACTGCCGCTAGAAGATGTGGCTAGTTTTAGGGTGGGTCTTTTCACCTCACATAATACAGTAAAGCAAATTTGTATCCCCACTAATGAACCCCTAATTATTACATAATGTCTAGCGTTGATGGTACATCAATAAACAATGAAGCTTGGGAAAAAAATTCTTCAGGTGTTTTTTTGTTTGCTTGTTTGAGACAGGGTCTCTCTAATGTAGTTCTGGCTGTCCTGGAATTCTCTATACAGACCTGACTGGCCTTGAACTCACAGAAATCCTCTTGCCTTTGCCTCCCAGGTGTTGAGATTAAGTAACCATGGTATCTAATGGTAGAAACCATTTCTAGCTTTCTTCAGGTTTCTTGATGGCCTGTTTCCGTTTTTAGAGACAAGATTTGGGTATGTAGATGGGCTGGCTTGGAACTCAAAATCTTTCTGCCTCATCCTTCAAGAGCTGGCATTATTACCAATTATTGATACAAGTCCTTAAAGAGCCAGTAACACTTGGATTTCAGCTAAAATTTTTGGGTCCCTACAATTCTGGGTTTTGAGTGTTCCTTAAGTAAGATCTAATGTAAACCTTCCAAGATAAGGTGTTGAGAGTGAGTCAGACCCAGAGGACACAGACATTGACAGTTCGTGAGAGAGAAGGCTTTATTAAAACTAGTGGCAGATCTGGACTGCTACTGTTGCGCCCTTGGTGCATGTTGAGCCTGGGCAAGGATGGGTACATAGGGAGGTACAGGTGGGATGAGGAGCAAAGAGGAAGGGCGCTGCCTACTGAGACTGTGCTCAACTGTTCTCCCAGAAGAAGTTGTTACAAGCCACTGTGAGAGCGGCCACCAGCACAACAAACTCCTGGAAGTCCACTTCCCCATCTCCATTCTCATCCAGTTCCTTCATGATCTTGTCCACAGCATCTGCATCCTTCTGGACCTGTAGGAGATGGAAATGCATACCGCTAAGTTAGAGCCACCACAGTGGTTGAGGAGGAGGTGGAGATGAGCAAGCCAGAGAGTGATATTTAATTATGGGAGTCTTACTACAGCCCTAAAGACTGGTGAGCTCCTGTTGCCTAAAGAACTAAGCAGCATTAATAGTTGCATCAGTTGTCATACATGATTGTCTACAATGTGACAAGTGCTAAGCTGAGAGCCTTATAGACTTCATTTTCATTTAATTAAAAACTCACACATAAAATCATTTTAGGGTATAGTGATGCCTTTACTCCTAGCACTCAGTGGGGGAGAGAAACAGGTAGATCTATGTGAGTTCAAGGCCAGCCTGGTCTACATAGCAAGTTCCATACCAACTGGAGCTACATAGTGAAACCCTGTTTCAAAAAACACCATTTTTTTTTTTTTGCCATGTGACCCAGGCTGGCCTTGAACCTAAGCTCTTTCTAGGTCTGCCTTGTGAATGTTAGGATTACAGGTGTGTGCACCAAACCTGTCTTTTTAAAAAAAAAATTTTTTTAACACTAATTCAAATAATGTGGGAGCCATTCCCACTACTTTATAAAGACAAAACACATTGACAATTGGGTATATATAATAGTTTTACAGTAGCAGAACTTAGCAGGCCACAGCTTAAGTTGTGTCTGTAGGTTTGTATGTGGTCTCTGACAGCATCTGTCTACTACTTCTTTGCATCTTTTAGCCAAATGAAGCTATTGGGCATACGTTCTATCCTTCCTCCCTTGCTTCTTTTCACGAGGGTACCTCCTACAGATCTTAATTTACCTCCATCTTCCAGTGGAAACCCATGGCTCAAGTGCTACCTCCATAGAGAAGCCATGTGACTTCAGGGCTCTAATCACAATTCTTTGGATACCTCTCTCTGCTAAGGTTCATGGTTTTACTCTTTTTTTTTTTTTTTTTTTTTGGAGATGGATGTGTGTGGGTTTCTCTGTGTAGCCTGACTGTCCTGGAACTCACTTTGTAGACTAGACTACTCTTGAACTCAAGAGATCTGTGGGCCTCTGCCTCCAGAGTGCTGGGATTAAAGGTGACCACTGAACCACCACCACTGCCGCCAGCTTCCAGTCCTACTTTTTAAAATAGTTCTCATGGATGTGGTGGTTTACACCTTTAATACATCATTTTGGAGGCAGAGGCAGGTTGATCTTTGTGAATTTGAGGCTAGCCTGCTCTACATAGTTAGATCTAGACCAGACTAGTAAGACATTATCTCAAAAAAATAGTTCACCGTGAGTGGTAGATGCCTTTAATCCTAGCACTTGGGAGGAAGAGACGGGAATCTCTGTGAGTTCAAGGCTAATCTGGTCTACATAGTGAGTTCCAGGATAGCCAGGCCATGTCTCAAAAAATTGTTTGTATTTATTTGCATATATATATATGCATATATATATATGTGAGTGAGCATACACATACTAAGGTTCTTTTGTGGAGGGCAGCTTGTGGGAGTTAGTTCTGTCTTGACTATGTGGATCTAACTCAGGTTCTTATGCTTGGTGGCAAGCTGAACCATCTCAAAAGTCCACTTTTGAGTCAGTTTCACTCACTATTTAGTCCAGGATGGTCTCAAACACATGATCATCCTCTTGCCCCAGTCTCCCAAGTGTTGGGATTATAAGTGGGAGCTACCATGCTTAGTTTTGTGGCTTATTTATTTTTATTTTACAACTTTTTTTTGAGACAGGTCCTCACTACATAGTCCAGGCTGGCTCAAAATTCTAGAGAACTGATTGCCTCTGCCTCTTGAGTGCTGGGATTAGGCATTCATCATCACACTGGGTCGGCTTCCTTCCTTCCTTCATTTCTTCTTTTTCTTTCTTGTGTCAAGGGCTCACATAGACCAGGCTGTCTTTGAACTACTGATCCCTCCTGCCTCTACTTCTGAGTGCTAGGATTGAAGGTATATGCTACTCTGCTCGGCCCTTCATGACCCCATTCTGTGCTGTGGATAGCATTATTGACGAATTTGCAGAGCCTAGTATTGAAGGGCATTTTAACTTTTCCAGGGAGGAGTTAAGGGAGCCTGGAACACCTAGCTAAGACTGGAAGAAGAGGATGGTTAGAAGAGGTGAGCTAGGGGTGAGGCAAGGATAGGACAGGGGCACCCACCCCCTTCCTCCACCCTGTATCTCAATCCTCTGCTTACATCCAGGAAGCTGGAGAGTTCAGTCTGTAGCAGGTCTTTCATCTCCTTCTTGCTCAGCTTATATTTGTCCCCTTCCTTGCCCGAGTGGGCATGGAACACATTGATGAGGGTCTCCATGGCGGTCTCCAGCTCAGAGCCCATTTCAGCAGCACACCTATGCGTCCCCACAATGATGGAAGTGAATTATTGTAAACCAGGTTCAGAAAATCTGGGATCTGGTCCTGATCTCACAGCTCAAATAGCTACAAGATGAGCCCCAATGTACTTTATCTTTCCTTCAGATTTTGCAATGTAGGAGTAACCCTAGCACACCTAGATCCGGTGCAGTGTTTTGGGTCCCTCCATCATTTCCCAGTCAGAGGGAGCCAGGGATGACCATGGAGATGAAGCGATAGGAACTGGACTGTCTTTGGAAGCCTGAGGAAAATATCTGCAGTGGCTGGCTCCAGGCTGGGGAGCGGGAGGGGAGGCATGGGTAGACACCGGACCAGGCAGGCTTTAAGCTCTATTTTTACCTTCCAGGCCTGTCACAGCTAAGCTTTGCTGTTGATTTTAAGTGGGCTGAGATCTCCTCTGCTTACCCAGGAGAAGTCTAATACCTTTGGTGAGCTGATGGAGGGGTGACAGTCAGGGCGTGAGACCCAAGAGTTGTTGGGGAGAGGTGTCTTACTGTTCCCAAGCTTCTGTCAGCCAGTGTGGCTCTTCCTCTCTTTAGACCCTGAGGATTAAGCCCAGGTCCCTTTGGCTTTATCTCCATCTTTTTGTGCTTGGGATTTATTTATTGATAACAGCCTATGCTGTCCTGGAACTATCTCAAGCAGACCCTCAACATATGGGCAGTCCTGTCTGTCTCCTTGTGCTGAGATGCTGGTCCAAACGAGCCATTATGCCTGGCTCCCCCTCTCCCCACAAGTATGTCATTTTGGCTTCTTTGCGGGGGAACATGACTGCCTGTTCTAGTCCTTTTCTCTGCAAAGTCGCTGCTTTCCATCAGGTAGGTAGAAGGAAGGGAGAGGAAATGTCTCCCTGATGCTGTCCATTCCTGCCTTGGGCAAGCTCTGGTTTGGTAGCTACAGTGGGAGCAGGATAGGGCTGGTTTGTGTTGGATAAAGGGCTGAATGTATGAGGTCATTTGAGCTCAAGGGCTGGGTGAAAGTGGAAGAATGGAGAGGTCTTTCAAGAAGAGACTACTGGCTAGGGGGCCTCAGTCCTTTGGCCTGGGAGGGTCATGCCTTCCATAGCCTCAGGGGCAGCTCAGGTGTCTCAGCTCAGGTGTCCTCATCTTTCCTCACCACTGAGTATACTGGACAATGGGTCCTGATTAGATGACATCCCAGCTCTTCAATGGAGCCCTTGTGACTGTCACCTGAACTCCCGTCACAAGAAGCAGTTGTTACAGAGACAGTGGGAGAGAGAATTCAAGCCGGGCTGATCAAAGGGATAAGAGGGTGCTCAAGGGAGGAATTTGGATGGCTCAGTTACCATTCTCATCTGTGAGGGGCATCTGGAGGTTGCCTGGAACCCTCTAGCAGCTTGGAGGGTTTATGTAGGGGAGGACCTAGAGTTGGAGCAGTGGGAAACAGAAAAAAGGAGGAGAGAGAGAAGCGGGGGTCAAGGGGTCAAAGAAGGGATAGAGAAGAAGTCTTGTGAAGGCACACTGCCACAGACCCCCTTCTTTATGATATCACATGGCGTATGCTCCACGACTCAGAGCCTTCCCTAGTTCTTGAGAAGGCAGAGCGTGAGGGTGGAGATGGGGCAGGGACAGCCTTTCTTATTCTTACCTTAAAGGAGCAGGGCTGCCTTCCCTCCCTGCCCACACCTATAGAATGGTGTCCCTGGCAGGAGACACAGGATTCTGTGTAGGAAGGCCTGGTAGCCCGGAAGTTGGGTGGCGTCTTCATTCACCACAGGCTCCCAGCTCTCTGACCTTCACTCACCAACTCTCACTACTTTCCAAACTTCATCTCCCCTAGTTCCCGAGCTGCTCTTTCCCTGGACTGATTCCTCCCAGACCCCCGTGACACCACAGTATCCTTTTCCAGAACTCTTGGGTGTCTTCTGAAGTTTCTTTTCCTCCAGGTTGGCTCAGTCAGAGACTTATCCTAAGCAGGGTAGGATACTCACGGTTGGCCTCGGCCTGACGTCGGAGCAGGTTCTGGACAGAAGGGCGCGCTGCGTATGTGGCCCCGGAGCAGTGTCTTTACTCGTCTTTCCCCGCCGATCCTCCTCCCAACGGCCCCACCCCTTCACAAACCCGAAGGGCTAGGGCCAGGAGTGGACAGAGGCGCCCTCTGTCTCCCAGGAGGGAATGGATGTCTGCTGTTTCTTTCCACTCTTGCTTGCACCACCTCCCCGAGTCTTGCGTAAAGGAGGTAAAAGAGAAGGAGGTCGTGGGAAGGGTGCTGTGGTGCTGGGTGCTGCGGTACCGGCTGAGCAGGGAAAGGGAAGGATTCTGCCCAGGAGTGCTTAGCCTGTGCGTCTCCAAGAGGGGCTTCTGTCTTAGAACTCAGTGGAGAATTTCAATAGGGGTCCCACTACGGGGCTTTAGTTTGGGGCTCTCCAAGTGCCTTTGGACCTCGAGTTTCTCAGAAGGGGCTTCCCAGTGCTGATTTCCCCAAATACATTTGGTTTGGTTTTGTTTTTAATTTTTTCAAGCAGCAGCAGCAGCAGCAGCAGCAGCAGCAGCAGCAGCAGCAGCAGCAGCAGCAGCAGCAGCAGCAGCAGCAGTCCCTTCTAACACAGACTCCCGAGTAGCACTCATAATTGGGAGAGATAAGGGACCCTATGATCCCTCCTCATCAGGCTGTGTCCCAGTCGCGTGGCGCTGTGGTGGGGTGGCTAGTGACAGCAGGGGCGGTCTCCTCTCTCGAATCAGCGGAGGCGGAAACTTGACACTTTGGACTTGGGAGTGGCTTTCTCCTTTCCCTGGTGCTTATAAACTTCAGCCTCAGGGCTCCAGATCGGTTAGCTGCGTCCCATCTTCTTGCCCCGGTGAGTTACTCTTCCTGACTCTGCAGAGAGCCTGGGGACCTTCTTTTCTTTATCAGCTCCCGGGTCCCTCCTTCCAAGCGGGCTCAGGCAGAGATTATTCAGGAAATGACTTTAGGAAAGCAAGCAACGGTCGTTGCAGGAGTATGTGGGTGGGTTGACGGACATAAATGAGGGGGATGAGTAGGCATGTTTCTTCCGTTCCTGGACCCCCGAGGGCCCTGGTGTCCAGGCCAAACACTTTGTGGGTTGAGGACTTGAGTTTGGAGAGTTCCTTTCTAGACCTTGTCAACCATGGACAGTAGCGGGGAAGGTCGATGGGTTCTTGTGCTGAGCACACTCCGACCCCCTTAGCCAGAGGTAGGGAGGGTATGGGGCAGAGAAGATGGCCCGATTGAGCCAGCCCTGACTTCAATTGTGCCTTTGCCAGCCCTAGACTTCTCTACCAGGAACAGTAACCAGTATGTGGGGAGGGTGGAGATTCCTGTCTCAATATAAATCAAACTTGGAGACAGATAACCTCTTGACCCTAAGACAGGGAGTGAGAAGGGGTCTTTAGAATAGAGCCCCTACAGGGGATGTTGGCACATTCAGAGGACTCCGAAGAAAGACTCCCACAGGTAGAGTGGTTACCACATGGAGAGACCACTTCAGAGGCATCCCTAAGACAGACACTCTAAAAGGATGCTCAGACAAAAGTGATTTCCGACGTGAAGCTAACCTGCAAAACTGTTGCCTGTTCTGGACCCTTTCGTCTTTCCAACACTGGCCCTTTCAGGCAGCCACGACACCCATTCTTGGATCCCTGACTCTCCTGGTCTGTTTCTTTTCTGTCAGGTCAGTCTGTGTGGACATCGGCTCCTGCTTTGGCACTAATGGCAGCAGAGCCCCCGACTGAACTGGAGTCAGCCATTGAGACAGTAGTCACTACCTTCTTCACCTTTGCAGGGCGGGAAGGACGGAAAGGTAGCCTGAGCATCAACGAATTTAAGGAACTTGTCACTGAGCAGTTACCTCATTTGCTTAAGGTTGGTAGAGGTCTCTGGGTCTAAGATTTTCTATGTATGCCAGATGATGACACTGAACAGGTAATGGGACAGAGAACAGTGTGAGTGACTGAATGTTTAGGTGGTTCTGTGAGGCAGATGCCTCAGGTAGGGGTGTGTGTTTGTGTGTGTGTATGTGTGTCTGTGTGTGTGTGTGTGTGTGTGTGTGTGTGCGCGTGCGTGCGTGCAAACATGCTGTGTTGATGCAATTGGGAATGATCTGTTGTTGGGCTCTGTGCTTCTGTTGAACAATGCTGTTAAGTCCTACCTATGTCTCTCTGGTCTCATTTTCTCAACATATTACTGGACCCAGACATGGATTCTCGGAGATTTACAGACAGTAAAAAACTAAAAGGAGGCTTAACAAAAATAAAACTACAGGGTTTGGGGATTTAGCTCAGCGGTAGAGCGCTTGCCTAGCGAGCGCAAGGCTCTGGGTTTGGTCCCCAGCTCCGGGAAGAAAAAAAAAAAAAAAAAACTACAAGCCAGGCATGGTGGTGCATCCTAGTACACCTGTAATCCCAGCACTCAGGAAGTCGAAGTAGAAGGATCAGGATTTGAAGCCAGGAGACCTTTCCTCAACAAACAATACACAAAATTATAGTGAGCAACACTCTGAGTATACTCAGGCCTGTGAGGAATGGGTGTGACTACTTTCTACCCCTTTCTAATCCCTCAGTAAAGGGATCATTCCACAGAAGTGTGTGCGGAAGGATTTAACTTATTGACTCAGTCTGCATGCTCTTCTAGTCTGCTAACTGTATTTTACATCCTTCATGAAAATGCACAGGCATGTAAGAGTGCAGACTATGGTGGGCGTGGTGGCACACACCTTTGGTCCCGGCACCTGGCAGGCAGAGGCAGGCAGATCTGAATTTGAGGTCTGCCTGGTCTATAAATCATGTTCTGGGACAGCCAGGGCTACATGGAGAAACCCTGTCTTGAAAAACAACAACAAAAGAGTGTGTGAATATGGTTTTTGAGATAGTCTCATGTAGCTAAGGGTAGCCTCAAACTCCTGATTCTCCCTCCTGCCTCTACTTAAGAAGGCTGAGGTTAGAGGCATGTGACCCTGTCCAACATGAATATGGATTATCTTTTTTAAAAAAATAGGGGCTGGAGAGATGGCTCAGTGGTTAAGAGCACTGACTGTCCTTCTAGAGGTCCTGAGTTCAAATCCCAGCAACCACAAGGTGGCTCACAACCACCTGTAACAGGATCCTATGCCCTGTTCTGACAGCTACAGTGTACTTACATATAATAAAAAAAATAGTATATTACATTTTTTAAAGATTTATTTATTTATTTTATGTATGTGAATACACTGTTGCTGTCTTCAGACATACCAGAAGAGGGCATCAGATCCCATTACAGATGGTTGTGATGTGGTTGCTGGGAACTGAACTCAGAACCTCTGGAAGAGTGCTCTTAACTGTTGAGCCGTCTCTCCAGCCTCAGAATGCTTATATCTCTTTTTTTTTTTTTAATTTTTTTAACATTTATTTATTTATTATGTATACATCATATAGCTTTCTGCCTGCATGTACACCTGCAGGCCAGAAGAGGGCACCAGACCTGATTATAGATGGTTGTGAGCCACCATGTGGTTGCTGGGAATTGAACTCAGGACCTCTGGAAGAGCAGATAGTGCTCTTAACCACTGAGCCATCTCTCCAGCCCCGCTTATATCTCTTAAGAGCTGTCGTTCTCTTGATTCAGCAATAGGCTCACACACTCAAGCTTAGCATAATCTTCTTAAAGACTTTTTTTTTAAGATTTATTTATTTATTATATATGAGTACACTGCAGCTGTCTTCAGACACACCAGAAGAGGGCATCGGATCTCTTTACAGATGGTTGTGAGCCACCATGTGGTTGCTGGGACTTGAACTCAGGACCTCTGGAAGAGCAGTCGGTGCTCTTAACCGCTGAGCCATCTCTCCAGCCCCTAGCATAATCTTCTTGGTAGCTTTAATTGTTCTGAGGAAATAGGTTTAGTTTGCCCATTGTAGCCTGCCGTAGGGCACGCAGAGTCCTTGCTCTTCTTGTACTGTGTGTCTTGAGGGGCTCATGCTCGCCACACTGCTTGCAGAAAGTCAGGCAGGTCTTAGAAAGTCCAAGACGTTCCTGCTGGGAGTGCCATCTAGCACAGAAAGCTTTTGCTTGTTTATCTATTTTTAATATTTATTATTTTCATTTGATGTGGTGGGTATTTCGCTTGTATGCGTGTTGGCACACCATGTGTGGGGCTGGAAGAAGGCATCAGGTCCCCTAGAACTAGAGTTATAGATTGTTGTTAGTAGCCATGTGGGTGCTGGGGATTGAACCTAGGTCCTCCAGAAGAGCAGCTAGCTGTCTTAACCACTGAGCCATCTCTCCAGCCCTTGTTTACTTTTTTTTTTTTTTTTTTCGGAGCTGGGGACCGAACCCAGGGCCTTTCGGTTGCTAGGCAAGCCCTCTACCACTGAGCTAAACCCCCAACCCTCCTTGTTTACTTTTTAAGACAGAGCCTCTCTGTTTGTCCCAGGCTGACTTTGAACTTGAGATCCTCCTGCATTTTCTTCCCAGGTGTTAGGATTACAGGCGGACACTGCCTCACCAATATCTTTTCTTTTTCTTTTACTTCTTTCCTTCCTTCCTTCCTTCCTTCCCTCCTCCTTCCTCCCTCCTTCCCTCTTTTTTTCTTTCTTTCTCTCTTTCTTTTTCTTTTTTTCCCTTTCTTTCTTTCTTTCTTTCTTTCTTTCTTTCTTTCTTTCTTTCTTTCTTTCTTTCTTTCTTCCTTTCTTTCCTTCTTTCTGAAACAGAGCCTCTTTGTGTAGCCCTAGCTGTCCTGGAATTTAATGAACCATATCACATCTCCCCAGCCCTTTTAAAAATACTGAGCCCCTCACCCTGTTATTACTGTGTATTCTCGTTAGTCTTGACCTCACTCTAAAACAGGCTGAGCTCCTACTCACAGCAATCTTCCTTCCTCAGCCTCCTAAGTGCTGGAATTACAAGAGCACCACAACCCATTTGTATTTACTTAAATTCTTATTTCTTCCGTATTTTACTGGCAAGTTTGATAAGTTTACTTTTCAAGAAGAACTCCCACCCTTTTTATTTATTTATTTATTTGCTTATTTGATTTTTAAATCTTTTAAGACAGAGCCATCATTATATAGCTTTAGCTGATCTAGAACTCACTATGCCAAGCTGGCCTTGAACTTACAGTGGTCCTTATGTCCTGGACTCCCACCTGACTGGGATTTTCAGGCATTTGACACTACCCCTGACTCATAGCATTTTATTATGTTAAAAAGTCCAGTAGGGAGCTGGAGTGATGGCTCAGTGGTTAAAGCACTGACTGCTCTTCAGAGGTCCTGAGTTCAATTCCCAGCAACCACATGGTGGCTCATAGTCATCTGTAATGAGTGAGATCCGATGCCCTCTTCTGGTGTGTCTGAAGACAGCTACAGTGTACTCCCATACATAAAATAAATAAATCCTAGAAAGATTTTAAAAAAAAAAAAAAAAAAAAAAAAAAAGTCAGTAAATATTTAACTTAGGATCACATCAGTCACGCTTAAGAGGAAGCTGCCATCTTTACCCTATGGAGTCTCTCCAAGGTGTGCACTTTAAGTGAACTGTGTCGGAACTGGGCTGAAGTCCCGGACACCTGGCTGCTGTCTGCCAGAGAGTTGCTTGGTATGAATACCCACCCGTTGCTGGCGTCAGGAGTGTTTTGTGTTGAAGCTGGGCTTGGTGGTGCACACATGCAATCCCGGCACGTGAGAGGTGAAGGCAGGAGGATCAGGACCTCAAGGTCCTTCTCAGCTATCCAGAGGGTTTAAGGCCAGCTTAGACCACGTGAGACCCCGCCTCAGGAAACAACCAAACCAGAGTGATCTGTGGTGACACCAGGTATGGAAGCACATGACTGTAATTCCACATCATTGCAAAAGCAGCTTTCAAAGGGAATAAGAAATAGTTTATTCTGAGCCAATTATGAGTAACCATGGCTAGAACTAGGAATGGGGTTGCCTGGAATGACACATTAGAAAGTGGAAGTAGTTACACAGTTTTTTATTTTCTCTTTCTCTTCTTCCCCTCCCCCCTTTTTTGAGGAAAGATCTTATGCACCTTAGGCTGGCATTGCATTTGCTTTGTGTCTGAAGACGGTCTTGAATCTCCAATCTTGTGAATCCCTCCTGAGTGCTGGGCTTGCACGACTGTGCCATCATACCTAGTTTACATGGTGCTGGAGACAAAACCCAGGGCTTTTTGCATACCAAGTGAATACTCTGCCAACTGAGCTATCTTCCCAGCTCCATGAAGGGTTTTTGCTTGTTTGTTTGTTTTTGTGAGGGTTTTGGGGTGTAATAGCTCTGGATGTCTTGGACTCACTTTGTAGAGCAGGCAGGCCTCAAATTCATAAGATACACCTGCCTCTGGCTCCCAAGTGCTGGGATTAAAGGCGTGCACCACCACACCTGGCTTCCTGTGAACAGGAAATTGAGGCATTTTCTGATTATATTGGTGGGGGCCTCAGATTACGCAAGTTTCACAGCTGAGCCAAGCCTGGAAGTCTCTGCTATAGATGCTCTCTGGAGACTCTTAGCTTTAGGCTAGTTCGAGCTAGCAGTAAGATAATACGTTCCAAAGGTTTTACCTGATATCAAGTTAGATATAGAGGGGCTGGGGAGATGGCTTGGCGGTTAAGAGCACTGACTGCTCTTCCAGAGGTCCTGAGTTCAATTCCCAGCAACCACATGGTGGCTCACAACCATCTGTAATGGGGTCCGATGCCCTCTTCTGGTGTGCCTGAAGAGAGTGACAGTGTAGTCACATAAAATAAATCTTTAAAAAAAAAAAAGGGTTGGGGATTTAGCTCAGTGGTAGAGCGCTTGCCTAGGAAGCGCAAGGTCCTGGGTTCGGTCCCCAGCTCCGAAAAAAAGAACCAAAAAAGAAAAAAAAAAAAAGTTAGGTATAGAAAGTAGGTGCTAAATGGCTAAAAGACTAAGGAGCTAAAAATAACCCAAGATACTTTTAGCTCTGTATCTGTAACATTCCGACTCCTCACAATCATGGCATTCTAACCGGTCAGCCCTGTAGAGACTTTAACAGATTCTGATTCTACAGCATCTTTAGAGTCTATAGAATCTTTAACACAAATGTGTGGGGTTGGGGATTTAGCTCAGTGGTAGAGCGCTTGCTAGGCCCGTGGGTTCGGTCCCCAGCTCTAAAAAAAAAAAAAAAAAAAAAAAAAAGAAAAAAACCCCACAAGTGTGGGTTTTTTCCCCCCTGGGAGCTTCACTTGGGAGGAGGAGGAAGAGGAGGCAGGAGGATCCAGAATTCAGACTAGTTTGGGTCATATAGTGAGTCTTTGTCTCAAAACCAACAATCAGGTAGAACCCAAAGTAATTTTCTGTGCTAGACGTGAAGAGAGAGAAACTTGTTTTTTCTTTTCTAATCAGTTCCCTTAGTTCAGGGTTCTTAGAGGAGGCCTAATTGTGACATCTGTGTGTAAGTGCTATTTCTTTTTTCCTTTTCTTTTCCTTTCCTTTCTTCCTTCTTTTTTCTATTTTAAGTAGTATATGTCTTTATATTTTCTAACTGGTTAATATTCTTAGAACTAAAAGCTATTAAGTTTTTTGGAGACCTGGTCTTTTTACATCCCTGGCAGGCTTCACATTTGCTAGGTAGCTATGGATGGTCCTGATCCTGGCCCTCCTGCCTCCACCTCCCAAGTGCTGGAACCATAAGCATGTGCCTCTCTGCCAGCTTTACCTATAAATGGTTTTGTGTGATTGGTACTACAGGTTGAGGATAGAGCTTCATGCATGTTAAGTAAACTGCCCAGGGCTGAGCTATAACCATAGCCTTTTAAAAACATTTGAAATAGACTCTCATGACATAGCCCAGGCAGGCCTTGAACGCTGGAGTCTCAGCCTTGGACGGCTGAGATTACTGTCATGCACAACCAGGCCTGGCTCATTTCTAATAGTTTTTTTTTTTTTTTTGGAGGGGGCAGGGTGCAGGCAGGGAAGAAAGACACAGAACAGTAGATGGGAATTGAATCGCTGATTTAGAAAACCTGGGTTTGAGCTGGAACGATGGCTTAGTGGTTACGAGCTCTGGCTGCCCTTCCAGAGGACCAGGATTTCATTCCATTGCTCCATCATGGCTCACCTTTGTCTGTGCTCCAGTCGAGGGGATCCACACCCTCTTTTGGCCTCAACAGGCACAGGCACGCACATGGTGCAAAATACCCTCATATATAAAATAAAAAATAAAATGAAAGAGAGAGAGAGAGAGAGAGCGAGAGCGAGCGCTGTACTGGATTCAAATACAGGCTCCGGCTGTTCATTTGTGCTTGGCACCAGTATCTGATTTTTCTTTTTCTTTTTTTTTTTTTTTTTGGTTTTTTTTTTTCGGAGCTGGGGACCGAACCCAGGGCCTTGCGCTTCCTAGGCAAGCGCTCTCCCCCTGAGCTAAATCCCCAACCCCGTGATTTTTCTGAGGTTTAAGTTTCTCATTTGCTAGGCAGACTTGTCACACCTTTCTTGTTCAATTAGCGATGTATTTATTTAACCCATACTTATTGAAGACCTACTCTGTCTTTTCCTGTTTTGATGAACAAACTTCAGCTGTGTACTTGACACTGAATGTACGGTGTCGAACAACATAGACAAGGTCCTTGTGCCACCACGGAGGCTGTCATCCTAGTAGAGCATGAGGATCAAATGAAATAAATAAATAATATAGAGTCACCATGCCTGGAATCAAGGACCTAAGACTGCTTGCCGCTCTCCCCCTTGGCTGCACTCTTTTCTCCAGCTGGTAGTGGAAGTGTTGTCCAATGACTGAGCTTATGCTGCTGCTATAAAACCACACTAGGAATTTGCTTCCTGTCATCTAGAGATCTGTTTGGCAGATCTTTGCCTTTCTCCAAATGTTGACTCAAAGGTTGAGCATGGGGGCTGGAGAGATGGCTCAGTGAGTGTGCACACTGCCCTTGCAAAGGACCCAGGTTCCATTCCCAGCACCCATGTGGCAGCTTACAACCATCCGTAATTCCTGTTCAGATATTCTCTTCTGACCTCTGTGAGCACCAGGCATGTGTATGGTATACATACATTCCACGTGTTGGCAAAGCACCCATAAGTATAAAATCAAATGAATAAACCTAAAAACCAAAACAACCCCCCTACACCCCCAAATATCTCCCAGCACTGAGAATCAAGCTCCATTTGAGGCATCCTTCAATCTGACGTCCACCAGTTGTTCAACAGTGGCATTTATGTTGTAATTGTTTATCTGGTAACAAATCCTTTCATCATGAAGGCCGGCTTACAGAACCTATTGGTTTCATAGCCATGACACTCTTTGTCAAGAGGACCCTAGAAAGCCAGATAACCTGGTATTTTTGCTATTCCCCTGGCCTACTGGGTGGTGACTACATTGAGAAGACATTAGAGTGACGCGAATAGCCAGCAGGGGCAGTAGTGGAGGAGGAAGGTAGTTTACAATCAGCCAGAGTGTGTGCTCATGTTCCTTGGATATAGGACTTCCAGGCAGTGCAGCCCTGGAACCTTATCCTTCAGACCGGGATTATCCGTTGGCGCTGTCTGAGGGAAGGCACCTGTACTTCCCTCTCTCCCTGCCCCGAGAGCCCTAACCTTTCCCTTTTACATCTTCTTAGGATGTGGGTTCTCTAGATGAAAAGATGAAGAGCTTGGACGTGAATCAGGACTCGGAGCTGAAGTTCAATGAGTACTGGAGACTGATTGGGGAACTGGCAAAGGAAATCAGGAAGGAGAAGGTCCTGGCGATTCGCAAGAAGTAAAGTCTGCTGTTGGGATGGGGGCCAGCAGGGCCTGCTGGGCAGGGCCAGGCAGCACTCCATTCCCCCAATAAAGCTTCCTTCCTGAAACAGAGATGCTTATTTTTTTTTCTTTTTTCTTTTTTCTTTTTTTCCGGAGCTGGGGACCGAACCCAGGGCCTTGCGCTTACTAGGCAAGCGCTCTACCACTGAGCTAAATCCCCAACCCCAAGAGATGCTTATTATAAAAATAAAGCACCACTCTGATTTCTTTTCTTGAGACTGGGAGATGGGAATGTTCCATTTTTACCTGAGATGGAAACATGGAAATCATGGGTACTTTGAAGACAAGGAGTGGGGTTCCTCTTCAAATATCTTACAGCATCTAGAACTATGTGATTTTTTTTAAAGATTTAATTTAATTAATTTTTATTTTTGTTTTTGTTCCTCTGTTGTTGAGGACAGAACTCAGGTCCTTGAGCGTGTGTGGCATAGTAACATCTTGCACTAAGTAGGTGCTCAATAAATATATAGTTGATGAGCAAAAAAAGTACAGAGATTTGAGGCAGGCAAGGCAGCTTTTGGGACTCACCTCCGCGTCTCTAGTTCTCAGTTTCTTCTATATAACTCCTAGAGTTTGACCTTTTGTTTGTAATAATGAACATCACTAAACATTTTAACTGTATTACCCTCGTTAACTGTCACAGCTGTTAAGGTTAATTAATTCAATTGATTTTTGCAGTGTTGAGGATCGGACTAAGATCTTGCACACGTTAGGCAGTTGGGAGGAGCCACACCCCCAGCCCTCATTTAGCTTTCTTTCTTTTTATGCTGTTGTTATTATTTTTTAAGATAAGAGTCTTGCTACCAGGCTGGAGTGATGGTTCAGTGGTTAAGAGCACTGACTGCTCTTCCAGAGGTCCTGAGTTCAATTCCCAGCAACCACATGGTGGCTCACAACCATCTGTAATGGGATCTGACACCCTCTTCTGGTGTGTCTGAGGACAGCTACAGTGTGCTCATATACATGAAATAAATAATAAAAAAAGAGTCTTGCTACCTTCAGCAATTCTGTTTCAACTTCACAGGTGCTGGGATTAAAGGTGCATTCCTCCTTCTGGCTCTGAGGAAACATTTTTAGGGAAGGTTAGGTTACAAAGACAGGAATGGCCAGAACTGGCCTGGAGAAGTGCTCCTCAGATATGACAGGGAGAGGGAGCTGTGGTAGTAGGGAGCACTTGGGGACTTGAGGGGTGAGTGTTTTGTATAACTCACCACTAGAGAGAGTAGGGGTGTGGCAGTGATGTAAGCCTCCTGGGTTGTCACTGCTGTGACTGTGGGTGTCCACTTGGGGCAGCTAGTCAACCAGAGAAAAATTAGGAGAGACAAATTCCCCATCAAGAGGCAGGAAAGAGGCCCCAGAGGGACCTCAGAGGGGTCCCTAGGCTTTCGGAGGGGATAGCAGAGACATTTAAGAGGTTTTCCAATTCCTCAGCCTCTCAGATGTCGAGACCCTTGTAGGGTCTCCAAACTGAAGCCTTTCAGAAGTCTCCAAATGAGACATGTAGAAGAGACCCTGATTGAGACCAGAAACACAGGGGCCCTCCAGCATGTGACACAGGAAGACTGTCTATATATATGCTCTGATTTCAGAGTAAGGAAGGGAATTTTGACGCTAGACCCATGTGATCCTTCCTTTGCCTCCTCTGCTCCTGCCTTCTACATGTCTCTGCTTCCCTGTGGCTTTAGGGCCTAGTTCCTGGGCAAGTAGGAAGGCTAGTTGGGTTGATTACAGTCCAAGGAAGTACCTTTCAGGCTCCCCATGGGGTGCCTGGATAGTAGTTTGGAGGGCTGGTATTGAGATGTCTTACAGGGCGGAGGTAGGACTTTGAAGGAGGGAGGAGGTAGCGATGTAACCAGTTTGGAGAGGTTGTTACCTGCCAGGTCACTCCTTTGAGCCTTGCACATGTGTACCCTGGGCTGCTGCAGGGCACTGGCAGGGCTTCAGGTGAAGAAGGCTCAGTGCGGTTCCCAGTACCAGGGCGCACTCCTCTGGCCTCTCCTGTCAACCTTTCATCTCTAGGCTGCCAGGACTGGGAAAGGCTTGGCTCTAGGTTTCAGCAGGCCAGCATGTTCCTAGCCAAATTAGCTCTAGTTGGGAGGGAGAGGAGAAGAGAGATGTCAAAGCACAGAGATCCATGGGCCTCTTTCAAGCACTTGCTCCCATAAACTTACCTTGATCAGCCCTTGCTTCTCCCTCTGCTCCCCTGCCTCATAGCTGCTTAAGGTTCTTACTCTCCCCTCTGCACCCCCTAGCTTTTCTTTCTCCTCTCCCTGTGACTCTGTAAGGTAATCTTGTGCCAGGGGCATCATCCCATCCCCAGCTCTCCACAGCTTCCTCCTCATGGTAGGGGTGGGGACTGACTCCAGAACTGTAGAGGGTGGGGCTCATAAAGCTGGCTCCCAGCCCAGGAGGCTGCAATAGCTGGGGTGGCTGAGGGATAAGGCCCTGGCCCTGCCCCCTGGCCTCCCCTCCCTTCCCCCAGGTATAAGAGCTGAGCTCAGGTGAGCCAGCTCCTCCATCCTGTCTCCCAGCTGCCAGCAGGTAAGAAAGTGTCTTCAGCCTAGACGGGCTGTCCTTCTCCAGGGAGCACCCCATGCCTCTCTTGCCCAAGTCTTGCAGGGGTGGCTGGAGGAGGTGGGAAGGAGTGAAAGTGAGGTGAGGCCCGGAGTGGGGTGGGATTCCCTCTGAGTGGGTTGGCTTGGGGGCTGTGGCCTTAGTCCTGGAGTTTTGGCAGGAACTGGATCAATGTGGAGTACACTCCAATCCCTTAGGTTGAGGGTATATGTTGGGTGGAGCCAAAAGTGGTCATGAAAAAAAAAAAAAGAATGAGTTCTCCTCTCACTTTAGGCCTCCCCCCTCCTCTAGGCAGATCATGATCCAACAGTTCCTGTGGGGCAGGCTATAGGACAGACGACAAAACTCAACTCACAGAAGAACCAGTGTACCAGGAACAATGGGACAGTGTCGGTCAGCCAATGCTGAGGTGGGCCCACTCATCCGGCCTCTCTTTCTGTTCTTACAGTCTCCTCTTCTGTTATGAGGGTTTCTGCTCTATTCCTAGGCCTTGGCCTGTAAATATTGCCAACAAGCTCCAAATGCCCTCCCCTGTGCCTACACAGGGTGATGCAAATGAATTTCTTCTGGAAATAGGATGTCTGGGCACATGCTAGGGCCTGCCCTGCCTGAGATGGGGGTGGTAAGGCTTGCCTAATCAGTGGCTTAGGGCAGAGGCCACTGTGCCCTAGACTGTGTCCTAGAGGAGAGGGAGTGGGGCAGGATTCTGGCTTCTGTAGTGCCTTCTAGTCACTTTCTACCCTGTGGATTCTCCAGGCTCCTGAGAAGGGTTTTGTAGGGTGGGTGGGTCCTTCTGATGTGGGTTGTATCTCCTATCTTCAGGATGCCCAAGAACTCAGTGATGTAGAGAGGGCCATTGAGACCCTCATCAAGAACTTCCATAACTACTCTGTGGAGGGTAAAAAGGAAACACTGACCCCTGCTGAACTTCGAGACCTGGTTACCCAGCAGTTGCCGCACCTCATGCCGGTACTGAGGGAGTGGACCCCTCCCCATCCATACCCCTGACTTCCCAAGCTAGTGTTCCAAGACCCTACCCACACTTTCCCCCTCTCCTTTCCCCCTTGTGGACGCCTGGTAGGCTCCTGTGCTATTCCTTGCCCCAGGCCAGGGTGGAGCAGGAAGATCTGGAAGTGCTGCCTTGTTGAGTTTTGATGTCTTTCCTGTCCTCAGAGCAACTGTGGGCTAGAAGAGAAAATTGCCAACCTGGGAAACTGTAATGACTCGAAACTGGAGTTTGGAAGCTTCTGGGAGTTGATTGGAGAAGCAGCCAAAAGTGTGAAGATGGAGAGGCCTGTTGCTCGGAGCTGAGAACCTCTACTTGGAACTTATTGGGGGTGTTGGGGGTAAGGGATTTTAGAGGCCCTGGAAATAAAACTTCTCTCAACCTCCACCACCCCTTTCCCCAGCATGCATCTCTCCTCATCTCTGCAAAGTTCAGGTTCAGGACAGGCTTCCCTGTGGGCTCTGTGGAGCTCCTGGGTCCAGAAGTCCTTATGTCAAGGGCACTCAGGGGGTGGGTTGGGGCTGGAGAGGATATGCAGGGATCCTGGAAGGGTAAGGGCCAAGCAATTTGGTAGTGGGGGAAGGGCAGAAAGGAACTGGGCTATGGGAAGTGATCCAAAGAGTGGGGCTGGGAAATCTGGCTGCATATTTGGTCCTGAAAAGGGTGTCTGAGAACCTACCCCCTTCTAATCTTGTCCAACCTAAAGTGTAGTTGTCTGCCCTGAGCTATCCATGCTACTTCCAGCTCTGCCCCATCCTCCTTCCAGGGTCTGTCCCTGAGTAGGGGCAGGGGAAATAGGAGCAGAGTTGCAAAAGAGGTTGAGGAGGGCATGACTTTATGACTTTGGGGTGAGAGGACCAGCTAGATGCTTGAGCATTTATGGATGATAGTTATTTTATATCATTTGATTAATAAAAATATTGGAAAATGTAAAATGTGTTGTCTTGACTCTTTATTCCTCTCCTCTGCCCAGTGTTCAGGATCCAGGGATGTGAGGTTCTTTGGGACAATGACATAGTCATTGGTAGGTGAGAGATACGAGGATGGAGTGGTTGGCAGTAGAAGAGACTAGGTACTCACTTCTCTCCATGGACTTGAGTTGAGGGTGGTCCCAGTCCTAAAAGCTATGGAAGGTATAACTCTCAAAGAGACGGGCTCCTCTTTGCCTATCCAGGGCTGGTTCTCTGATAGGAGATAAACGCATGCATGCATACCTGGGGAAAGGAATGAACCATGTGTCCTGGGGCAGAGCTGACTAATGTCAAGGGAAATAGGTACTTAGAAACAGGTTGAGTGGCCGGAGTTTGGATCTCAGCTCTGCCACTTACAGCTTTGAACTCTGGGTACTCTCTTGTAGAGCGTTTCCTCATAGGGATGGTGAGTAGGTCTCTCATAGGAGGAGGATGTGACCCATCACATCACATGGAACACTTACCAGAAAGCCTGACACAGTGAGTGCCTAGTAGGTGGAGGTTGAATGAACGTGAGGACACGACTGATCCTAGGTATGGTTGACGAGGTTTTTACAGTAGATATGAGGGAGAGAACAGCCGAAGGCATCTGGGAGAATCCAGACTGAACGTGGCAGCAGAATAGACCAGGCCGTGAGAGGAAAGAGAGGGCGTGAGAGCAAGATGGAGAGGGGCAAGGGAGAGGACCAAGAGGACAAAGAGGAACCAAGAGAGTGTGTGGCCAAAATGGCCCAGTTATATAGAATCAGAAGTTGGGGGAAGAGAAAGAAGCTCAGGTGCTGGAAAGATTTAGGGTGTAGGTAGTGAGGGTGAGAAGTGCTGAAAAGACCCAGGACCCTGTAACAGGTGATGCTGAGAGAGCCTGGCTTAGGTAGGCTGAATAGGCACCACAGCTAGTCATTTGTCCAGTGTTTTCTTTGACATTCCAACCTTTTTGTTGACGATAAGGGGCAACATAATCTCTTCTGTACTGCTTCTTAGCTAAAATTGGGGTATTATTGTCACAGGCCCAAGAAGGCTAGAATCTGTCAAAATCTGGGAAGGGAGAAGAGTGCAGGTTGGAAGACATCTGTTTCCTTCACTATCCGTGTTCTGAGGGACCACCTGGGCCCAGTGAAGTGCAGGTCTCTTTAGAGAAGTCTAGGTTACAGGTTCTAAGGAAGCTGGAGCTGGCATATTGCGGGCAGTTTTAGAGCAGTTCGCACTCTTCAGCTGGCTGGAAATTTGCTGGTACAGGTATAGACTAGAGACAGAAGATAAAATTAAGGAGCTTAGGGGCTGGAGAGATGGCTCAGTGGTTAAGAGCCCCGACTGCTCTTCCAGAGGTCCTGAGTTCAATTCCTAGCAACCACATGGTGGCTCACAACCATCTGTAAAGATATCTGATGCCCTCTTCTGGTGTGTCTGAAGACAGCTACAGTGTACTTATATATATAAAATAAATAAATAAATCTTTAAAAAAATTAAGGAGCTTAGGAGAAAACTCTTATCTTTTCAGTATATTGGAGACTTCCAAGGTTGTGGTCCCAGTAGATGCAAGGGGGGATGGGGGGATGGAGAGTCCCAAGACCAGGGGTGATCGAGAGATCACATCTTCAGGAATAGGCAGGTGGGGAAATTCAGGCTATTGATTAACAGGAGTACTTATCTGGAGTCCATTTGACCTGCGAGAGGTAGATCCAAGTCCCATGACTCCCTGAAGCTTACAAGAATTTTTTAAGTTTACAAAAAAGGAACTCACTCTGTAGACCAGGCTGGCTAGATCTCTGGATCTCATAGAGATCTGCCTGCCTCTGCCTCCCTAGTGCTGGGATTAAAAGTGTGCACCACTATTGCCTGACTTGAAGTCTTAATATAACACTAGCACAGAGAGAAAAGAAGTCTGAAACGTTTCTCATTCTTCACATACCTTGCATTACTTTCTAAGACCTTTACTAATTGCATTTAGACCCCTTAAAACACCTTCTCAGACCTCACAACTCAAGCTTTCACATCCTCAGACCTTTACAGCTTGCATTTACATACCTCGTTACTAAGACCCTTACCACTTACATCAACTTCAAACCTTTTCCTTCCATCCAATCATTTTCCAGGAGACACGGGTGGTTGATTACTGAGAGTGGTCATTGAAAAACAGGTTCCTGTAAATAAAGGAATAGTAAAAAGTTGCGTTGAAACCTGTTTTGTGAGTCTATCTTCTTCAGTGTGAAGTTAGCCAACAAGGTATCTGTGTCTGTGTGTGTCTGCCTTTCTCAGCAGGAGACCTAGTAGTTCTAGAAACAAGAGGGACCTGATTTTACTTATCATATGAAATGGGCTGACCAGCAACTGCAGCTGGCCATGGGGAAGGAGGCGGTTTGCTTGCCGATGTTAACGTAAAGCTATAGTTAGTCATCAACACCATCAGAGATTTGAGAGGGATAAATTATAGCAGAGAGTATAACCCAAATGGCCTATGTATCAGTTAAAATGACAGAGACTTATTGGTTACCTAGATTGTTACCCTAGGCTCCCTCTGGAGGTCTCAACGGTGGGTTGGGGGTAGAAGTTGGTCTTTGACTGTCACACAGGACCACATTGGCCTTCAGCTGCCACACAGGACAGCATGGGCCTCAGCTGCCACACCCAAGAGGTCCGAGAGATTTTTGTGTGGAGGAGGAACTGACTACATGGATGAGGCAGAGAAGGACGGTCAACCCCCTAACAGTGTCCACAGTGTGGGCAGAGCTGTGCTGCAATTCTTTCCCCGTGGGTGAGCATTACCACAATACAGGTAGTCATCTGTGCTCCAAGACCTTTGGAGACATTAGGGTTTCCTGCAGGAGCTTGCAGTTATGACCGTCACGGGAAACTTTTTCCACTAAATGTTTTAAATGCCATATTCTTCAGATCTCTGAGCTTGAGGACCATTATCTATTAAGTATACCTCATTTAAACAAACTTTACTTGTTTTTTTAGTTACTGGTTTTAGGCTTAACCTCAAAAAAAAAATGAATACAGAATGCTAAATAACACTTATCCCTGTAAATAAATTACATTTATACTTAGTATGACGATGCACAAAGTTCTGAGCACATTAAAGATTTGACCATTATATAAGGTGGCTGGCCATTAACTTGCATGTTTTAATCATCTTTAATAGTCTACAAGTTAGTACCTTTAAAAAACATTTATTTTAATTTTATGAACAACAGTATTTTGTCTGCATGTATGTCTGTATGAGGGTAGTTGTAAACTGCCATGGGGGTGCTGGGGATTGAACCTGGGTAGAACAGCCAGTGCTATCTTTCCAACCCAAGTTGGTACTTTTTATAAGATTAGGATTTTATAAATTTATCCCTGTTAAGTTTGAGCCTTAAAACTTGGAGTTAAAGATTTAATTGATCATTTTCTAGCAGTAACATAAAACTTTAAACCATAAGTAAAGTCCACAGAGAGACTGGGAACTTTATAAAACCCTAACACACTCCAAAGAGGGATTGAGAACCTTATTTTCTTATCTTTGTGTAGTGAATGATTACAGAATATCATAGGATCTTTTAAGACCCAGTTTATCCAAGTAGCTAAGTTTAGCAAAGAAAAAGACGTAAGTCTTCAAGTCAGTTAATGTTAACCTGAGTAGACCATAGGAATTTATGTCTTCTTTATCAAATATATATATTGTTTATCAAACATGTTGTTTCTTATTTAAATTGTTCTAGAAGACTGGTGTTCAACAGTTGGCAAAGACATGAGTGGTTAGACATACATCCCTAAGATAGTTTCTATTAGCCTGAGTAGACTTTTGAAACCTTAGGAAGTAATCATCATTCAAAAGTTCATCCTAATCCAAAATGTTTTGGAGACCGGTTGTTGCTTTCTAAGTCTAAACAGGAGATAGCAATGATAAACAAAGTGCTCAGTAGGTCTAAGTTTCATGATAGTTGTCTTAGTCCGTGCCTTCCATGTGGTCATCTTACTCAAGATGGTGGTGAAGTTACATTGCACGTACTCTCTTCTAATCTTAGTAAAGACGGCTGCCAGCCACATGGTTGTTTGCATCCTGATGAGATCATTAGCCAAGATGGAGGTGCTGTTTAAAAATACTTATTTTTCTAATAGTCTATTTTTTAAAACAAGAGTTGAATCCAACTTTCATATACAGTATATTCTAAACGAGAATTGAATTATATATGTCTTAGTCAGGGTTTCATTGCTGTGCACAGACACCATGACCAAGGCAACTCTTATAGAGGACAACGTTTAGTTGGGGCTGGCTTATAGGTTCAGAGGCTCAGTCTATTATCATTTTGGCGGGAAGCATGGCAGCATCTAGGTAGGCATGGTGCTGGAGAAGCTGAGAGTTCTACCTCTTGTTCTGAAGGCAGCTAGGAGAAGACTGGCTTCCAGGCAATTAGGATGGTGGTCTTAAAGCCCATATCTACAGTGACACATCTATTCCAACAAGGCCACATCCACTCCATCAAGGCCACACCTCCAAATAGTGCTACTTCCTGGGCCAACCATACTCAAACTACCACGATATATATGTGTATGTATGTATGTATGTATGTATGTATGTATGTGTTATAGCAAATTAAAATGACCTATGTATAGACTTTTTAACTATAAGCCTTTTGTTATTAGTTTTAAGTTGAATTTTTACAGATTTTTAAAACCTTTTTTATTGATTCTTCGTGAATTTCACATCGTTCACTCCAATCCCAGTCTGGAAGAATTCAGACTGGACATGGCAGCAGAATAGACCATGAGAGGAGAAGGGTTTGGGGAGAAGAGGATGGAAAGAGAAGAGAGAGGGGTAAGAGAGGGGACCAGGAGCCAAGAGTGGAGGTCCAAGGCAGAAGCTGAGAGGACAAGGAGAAACAAGAGAGTGCGTGGCTAAAATGGGTGGGTTATACAGGAATCTGAAGCTGAGAAAGGAAGTGAAGCTCAGGGGCTGGAGAGGTTTAGAGTAGGGGTTGGGGGTGAGAAGTGTTGAGGGGAGGAGCCAGGATGCTGAGAGAGCCTGGCATGCACTTTGATATGGTAATAGGCACCCCACTCAGCCATTTGTCAGGTGTGTGTGTGTGTGTGTGAGTGTGTGTGTGTGTGTGTGTGTGTGTGTGTGTGTGGTGTGTGGTGATGGGTGGGAGAGTGTTCTTTGGGACCTAACAGACGTCATCATGAGAGTGGGCCAAAGGGCCCTTCTGTTTGGCTGCAGCCTTCTGTAAGGAGGTCCAGTCGGCCAGTTTCTTTGGGTACCTGCAGGAGAGGTGCGTACAGGGTTAGGCGCTTGCAGTGGAGGCATCTGCTGTGCGGGAGGGTCTTAGGAATGAATCCCTGAGCTTGGGGTGGCTGAACTGGAGAGAGGAGACCAGAAAGAGCTGTTGAGTTTGCTCTAGCCAACAGAAATCAGGTGTTAGACTCCTTAACCTCAACAGCAGGGAAATCCTGTGACCAGGTAATCTAACTGAACTTGTCTTTGGTGGGGGTTGTCCTGAAACCCGGATCTCAGTGACCTAGGTGAGCAAAGCAGGTGAGGAGCCTTTTCTTTCTTTCGTCTGCCTTGTTGGATTTTGCTCAGAGCCTGTGGGTTTAGGAGGGTGGGGTTGGGGGACTGCCAGCTTCTACCACTCCCTCTAGGGTGAGGGTAGAGGGGTGCTTAAAAAAAGGTGTGTATCTCTTTAACGAGGGCCCAACCCCAGGGCCAAGTCAAGAGTTCAGTCACTACCTTCCCACAGCCAGCTCAGCCAGGCAAGGCCTGGAGGGAGTGGGACAGATTCTGGGAGTGCAGTGGGGAGGAGTCCTGGCTCCGCTGAACTGGAGCTGCTTGGCTGTCGGTGCCAGAGCCCAGGCCTCAGAGCCCTGCTGGAGGAGGTTGACTCGGAGGAGACAGGTGAGCACCCCAGGCCCAGCTGGGGAGGTCTGGGGCTGCTTTAGGGACTCCGAAGCCTTGGGGTGGGGGTCAGGAGAAGGGTAAAGGAACGGAGCTGGAGGAGAGGTGCCTGCCAGAAACAGGGCAGGAAGATTTTGGTAGTCATTAATTCCCCAAAAGCTTGTTAGGGTATGAACAGCCCTCGTGGCTTTGTGAAATCTCTAGAGGATAGCAGGACCCTCTCTCTGGCCAAGCAGCCGACCTGGCTTGTGTCCAGGGGCTGAGACATTGGGCAGAACATTCCAGGGCCTTGCCCACAGCTGTTGCGTCCTCTCTAAACGGAACAGGGCGGAGAGTGTGTCTTGGTGGGCGTTCGGGGCTGACAGTCTCTAGACACAGGCCTCACCGGACTCTGGAAGCTGTGACCTGGGAAAAACAATGGTGTTCAGGAGGAACTAAAGAGGGCCCAGAGAGCCTAAGAAGCCAGGAAAGGGAGGCAGGGGCTGAGGTGGCTTCTCTACCACCTGGGGCACAGGCAGAACCGGGTGCAGGCTTCATTTGCTCTGGGTGGCGTTCCTTGGGAGTGGCCTGGGGAAGCCTGTGAGGGCCCCTGGATGGGGAGAGGGAAAGAGAAAGGAGTGGAGCTTCACACTGGCAGCTTTTCCACTCTAGAACCTAGGCAGGTCCCAGCTTGACTGGCTTTGCCGGGTAGCACCACCTGCACTGGAGGAGTGTTTTCCTGCCCAGCCCAGCTGAGGTGGGGGCAAGGCCAGGGGTGATGGGTGCTAAGGTGGGCTCAGCTTCCGCTCAGGAGAGGAATCCTATGAACGTTGGAGAGGCCTGGGGTAGAGAGGTAGGGGTGTGTGTGTCTGTGTGTGTGTGTACAACACCCACTTACAACATTATGAGTTGGGGAAAAATTCGAAGGATTTCTTGCTTCTGCACAAGTTGGCTGAAGAAAAATGGGGTACTTAAGAAGACCGGGACTGGCAGAATTGATGTATGTTGATATATGGTATGATGTCATGCGTCCTGCGAGTGTGCAGAGGTAGGAGCACCTCTGTGAACCATTAACTTCCAAAACTGGGAAAAGAGCATGAGGGAGCAGAGAGACTGGGGAGATTCTCCTGGAACAGTCTTGAAAATAGAGATTACAGCCCAGTTCAGTTACTTTATTAGCCCTGCATACTGATAGCAGTTGGGAGGAATGAGTTAATCAGGAAAGGGATGGCTAAATGAATGAGAGCATGAATGTATTGCTGAACGGAGAAGTGAGTGAATGAAAGTAATGAATGAGGCCGTCGGTAAATGAGTAAACCAATGGGAAAAGGTGAGTGAATTTGAGGTAGATGAGAGGGATGCCATGGTTAAAACCAAAAATCTTGTAGGCTTTGGGGAAGATCCTAAGAGATGAGTAGGGACGTATTCCACATTTGGAAATAACTAACCACTTAAGTGTATGTGAGGTGAACCTTGGAGAGTGTGGTGGAGATTCAGAACTCCAGATCAAGGTGGACTGATGGATGGTGGTGAGCAGGCTCTTGGAAAGGGGTGGGGACCAGACTTGGGGGAGGAAGGGTGGGGCTGGAGTGGCTGAGATCCAGGGGCATGGTCAGGGCAATTTGGGCTTTTGGAAAAGTCAGCAAGCCAGGCTCAGGTGGGCGGGGGTGGGGGCTGGGGGAGGAGAGCCTCCAGGTTGCTCAATGATGAATCAGTCCAGGAGACTAAGAGACCATTGAGGAAAGGGTGGGGCCTAACGTGAAAGGCCCCTTTAGGGGAAGGCTCTTTGAAGTGATTCCCTATTTCTGCTTTTTAGGAAGGCTTCAGTGTACACTGGTATCCCATGTCCTCATAACCCCTAACTCTCATTCCAAGACTTGCCTGTGAAGAAACTACCTTGAGGATAGGTCTGCCTAGGAGAACGGCACAATCCACACACACGCCTGGAGGTCCTCAGGCCTGCCTAGTTGAAGGATGGGGCAGCTGTAGGAATAGGTGGCCGTGAAGTGGGTGGGGTAGCTGAGCCTGTCTTCTGTCCCCCAGGGGAGGGCGGAGGAAAATAATGACACCTGACTGCCCCACTCTGATACTCTGTCTTCAGAAAACACTTCAGAAACATACTTGTCCAGATGGTTATCTCAGAGCTGTCCATTTTATACCTGGGGAGGAGGCAGATACCTGGGAGGAAGGCCTGGGAAAGAGTCAGGACACTGAAGCTGCATCTCTGGTCGGCCCGGTGCTCCTGGGCTAGGTGGCTGGTTCATCTGTTGGGTGTTTCTCTGTTAGTTGTTTGCTTGGCTGCTGCAAGAATCCAGGTAGGGATTGGGCATAGAACTAAGGGGCAGGGTAAGGGGCAGGGTAAGGGGCAGGGGGAAGCTCCCTTGGTGGAGGAACAAAACTGAATGCAGGTAGAGGGAAAGCCAGATTGGCCTTTGTGGAGAGCAGCAGTGACCTTTCCTTCCCTGACTTCTCTTTGACTGTTTCCTACAGAACTCATTTGGAACAGCCCTGGATAGGGGTGGAAGGGTCTCAAATTCTCATCTTCTTCTCAAGGGTTGACAGAGAGAGAGAGAGAGAGAGAGAGAGAGAGAGAGAGAGAGAGAGAGAGAGAGAGAGAGAGCGCTGAATATAGCTTTTCCTGATTCTGATGCAGCTTCCAGAATCTCCAGGAGCACTGGCCATCCTCACCCTACCCAAAGGGCACCAGGGCAGACAGATCATGTGTTAAAAAGCCTTTTTTTCTTCCTTATTTGTGTATGTTAGAGAAATTATATATCTTTCAAACATTAAGCCACACTGTTACACCCTTAACAAACAAAGTATGGGGAAGAAGATAATTTCCTGTGGGTTTGGCACTGTGCCAGCCATCCTTCCAGCCACAGACCAGAGTGGTCAGGAGGGTAAGGAAGGGAGGGTTTCCTACCAGAGATGCCCCAGCTTCACCACTCTCTCTCTCAGTACCCCTTCTGCATCCTAGCCTCCTGTTCAGATCATTCCTTAAGAAAAAGGTGCACAAAGGTGTGGAAAGGAGATAAGGGGCCTTGGGCACCTGGCATTAGGGCTGGACAGAGGTGGAACATTTGAACAGGGCACTGGGCCGGGTGTTGTGTGCCAGAGAAGTTACAGGGGTTAAAAGGAGGGTACGTGTATATTCAGGATTGACCAACCTTGCCCGCAGATTACAAATTCTGCTATTCGGATGAGAGAACAGCATCTGAATGTCAGAAACACTGCACTGGCTTTCTGGATGGAGAAATGAGAGGCAGAGACTAACCAAACCAGCTAATGACCGTGGCGGGTGTTGACGTGCTGAAGACAGACATGGTTGTGGGAACTCAGAAAATGTGTAGGGATGACAGAGGTCAAGGCAAGTCTTCCTCCAGGCACGGTCTGGGGAGGGCCAGGGTGACAGGTGGTTGTCAGCTGAGAGGAATGTGTAGGGCAGTGGACAAGGGAGGAGACAGAACTATGCGAAGGCTTGAAAGCAGGTGGTAAGGACTGGCGGCATGCTAGTAGGGCGAAGGAGTTCACCTTTTTGAATCAGACCGTGGGTGCACAGGCCTGGCCCAGTGGCTGTGTCATATTGTGTCCACCTCACCTTCCTGGGTCAGCTGACTGAGGGTAGCAGGAGTTCATTGTTGTACTTGAGGGTGGGAGGAGAGTTTGATTTGCCGGGCTGATTTGGAGGGGCTCTGGGCATGGGCGGTGACTCTCAGACTAGATCCGCCTGCTCCCCTCATATCCTGTTATTCAGAAGGCTGTATCCGCTTGGAGTGTGAGTGGCCTTTTGTTCTGGTTTGAGGGGGTGATGCGTGCAAGCCTCTGCCAGGCAGTTGCTGTGTCCAAAGGCCCAGAGTCTGTCTCAAGCTGGGACAGAGCTGGGCCAGGATCTTCCTTAGGTAATGGGGTAAAGGGTGCCGTTGGGCCATGATGTATACTTAGGGAGTGGTTAAGAGGGAGGAGAGGCTGACAGGGTGTGGCCAGGAGGGGAGCCACACAAAATCTGATCTGATGGAGTCAGACTTTGCTTTTTCCTAGACATGGGCAATGGTGGCCCAACCTCTGAACTCGCTACCTTAGAACCTGTGCAAGGGGTTAAGGGGGCCAAGGTTCCTATCCCTGCTTTGTTGCTTAGGCATGAGGTCTCAGCCAGTCCTTAGGATGGAAGATAAAAGCCCCTGATTTCCTCTGTCTTGATTCTTCCCAGCAAGTTTGCCATAGAACAGGGACCCCCCACCTCTCTCGTGTGTGTGTGTGTGTGTGTGTGTGTGTGTGTGTGTGTGTGTGGCAGTTACCTTCCTCCTCTCTCACAGGAGCCTTTGCTCTCAGAGGGCTCTGACAGGTATCAGGCCTGCCCGAGGAGACAGGGGCAGGGCCTGGAGAACCTGTCTTGGCAGTTGGCAGTCTGGCTGGGGAACCCCTGCTGGGTTAGAGGAGTCGCGCGTAGCTCTCCTTCCAGGGCCACCCCCACACTTGCTTTGCTCTCCTGCGTTTGCTTCCCCCCCTTCTCTGAAAGACAAGAAGTCTGGGGATGTTGCTGGCTGTGTGTGGGGATGTCCTTCCTTATCTCTCTCTCTGCTTCCTAGGCCCAGAGGAGCTGAGGCAGTGAGATGGCTGACTGCTATACAGAGCTGGAGAAGGCACTTGTTGTCCTGGTAGAAAACTTTTATAAATATGTATCCAAGCACAGCCTGGTCAAGAACAAGATCAGCAAGTCCAGTTTCCGAAAGATGCTCCAGAAAGAGCTGAACCACATGCTGACGGTACCCCGACTCTCCCTTTCCGTGCCTGCTTTTTCTCCTCATGGTCCTCTCAGTGCCCCCTCCCTCCCTGTGCTCTGCTCAGTGACCCCTCCTGTGCCCTGCTAGCCTGACTAAGAGTCTCTTCCTAGGGTCATGTCTGGGTCATCCTAAGCTTTACTGATCCAAGTTCTTCTACAGGACACAGGGAACCGAAAGGCAGCTGACAAGCTCATCCAGAACCTGGATGCCAACCATGACGGGCGCATCTGCTTTGATGAATACTGGACCATGATTGGTGGCATCACCAGCCCCATGGCCAACCTCATCCGTGAGCAGGAGTGCCAGCAGGAGTGCCAGCAGGAGAGCCAGCAGGAGAGCCAGCAGGAGAGCCAGCAGGAGCAGCAGGGCAGCAGCTAGAGGCCCCTCTCAGGACCCTTTTCATGTCCTGACCCATGTCCTGCCAATGTTCTTTCCATGCTTTTGACTCTTTCTTCCCTTCTCCCTCCAGACCTGTTCCTATCCTAGCTGAACAGCACAAGGTGGGCGGGGGGCTATCAAGGCCTCTTTGTGAGCATCTCACTGTGGTAGTGCTTCCCTGAGCATTCAGTCCCTGGAGCCTGTAGGCCCTGGGGGGTCCCCTTTGTGAAATATCGATGCTGTTTGGGGGCCCCCAAGACTTTTCCCACTTGTCGAGTCTGTGTGCTCTTGCAGTGTCTGATGTTCTTGTCTGATTCTTGCCTGATTCTGAGTTTGTCCTGACCTCTAGAGGTCAGCTTGCTGCTTGAGGTCTCCCAGCTCCTGGCTGTGGCAGCTGTGGTGGTAGCAGTACCAGAATTAGCCTCTTCTCTTCCTTCCAAACTCATAGCTGGGTAGAGAGGCATTCCCAGGGGCTCCTGCCCAGCTGTCTCTGTCTGGGAATGACCTAACCTGGGTTGAGCCCCCTCTCTGCTCTTCCACCGAAATAAATGCTGGATTTGGAGTTTGTAACTCCTGGCTGGTTCCTTTGTGATGTTCTTTAAATGCTCCACACTTCCTGGGAATCCATTCCACCTTGGTGATCTTTGTCCTGGACCCTGAGGCTCTAGGGCATTGCATAAGAAAACCTTATATGTAAACAAAGCAAGAAAAAAAAAAGTCAGAAGTTAAACTTCGATCGATGACACACATGTATAATCCCAGAATCCAGGCTGAAGTTATAAGGGTCTGGAGTTCAAGGTCAGCCAGGGATGCACAGCCCAGCATGGTGTTGTTTGCCTGCAATCCTCAAAGGCCCTCAGAACTTATTCTCAGATTCAAATTCAACTTTTAGGTGCATATTAGGTGTCATTTAGTCCTCAATAAATTTAAATAAAAGGGCCTATGACCCTCAGCCTTGAGCTATGAGTAGCATGGAGGGCTTAGATCCTCAGAAGCTAATCCTAATATAGAGAGATATTGTGGGGTGGGAATACAGGGTGTAAGGGGAGAGAGGTATGGGAAACCAAAGCCAGAAAGGGAGCCACAGTTTTCAGCTGCTGGGAACAATGCCAGTTTTCCCATCTCTCTCTGCTACTAAACTGAGGAGCCTTCAATAGGCACACGGCAGGAAACCCAGCCTGAACCCACAGTTTAAGGTTCCCCAAAGAAGCACAGGTGCAGAGAGGTTTGGTCTTTTGTTCTCCATTTTTGCTTTGTTTTGTAAACACGGTCTCACTATGTAGACTTGGTAGGACTGGATCTCTCTACGTAGATCAGGTTGGCTTTGAACTCACAGAGATCCAAGCATCTCTGCCTCCCAAGTGCTGGGATTAAAGGCGTGTGCCACCGCACCAGACCCAGGTGCAGGCTTTTACTGTAGAGCGTTTAAGGATTTTCAACTTTGTGAAACTGGTGTGTCTCAGAAAAGCTGTTGTCAAGGTTCCTGCTGGCCCTTTCTGTCCTATCGCAGAGTCATAATAATCCCCACTCCCTTTAAAAATTAAAAAAGTTTACTTGTGTATTATTTAAAATAGATTCCTCTCTCATACAATACATCTCAATTACAGTTTTCCTTCCTCCACACCTCCTAGCTCCCCCCATCTCCCCTATCTCCACTCTCCTCCAATTCACTTTCCCTCCATTTTCCATCAGAAAAGAACAGGTCTCTAAGAGACAACAACTAAACACAACAAAACAAAATACAGCAAGACAAGGCAAAGGCCCACACACAGAGACTGGACAAGGCAATCCATCAGAGAGAAAAGAGTCCTGAGAGCAGACAGAAGAATCAGAGACCTGCTTGTTCTTTCACTCAGGAGTCCCATAAAAATGCTAAGCTTAAAGGTGACCTGGTGCAGACCCCTGAGTACCTTGTGCTTGCTGCCTCAGTCTCTGTGAGTCTGCTTGCACCCTGCTTAGATGATTCAGTGGGCTGTGTTCTCCTGGTGTCCTCCATCCCCTCTGACTTCCACAATCTTTCTGCCCTCTTCCACAGGATTTTCTGAGGTGGGGTACCTGTTAGAGATCTCCAATTTAGACTCTCTCTGCATAATGTCTGGCTGTGGGTCTTTGCATCCACTCCTCTCAGCTGTCAGAGGAAGCTTCTCTGATGACTGGACAAGGTACCAATCTATGAGTATAGCAGAACATCACTAAAAATTATTCCATATCCATCCATCCATCCATCCATCCATCCATCCATCCATCCATCCATCCATCCATCCATCCATTCATCCATCCATCTACCTACCTACCTATCTTTAGATCCGTTGTATTTTGGTTCTACACTATTTAGGTCTCTGGGTCATCCAGTCTCTGGTTTTTGGTCATCCAAGGAGGGTCTGGAACGGGCTCCATCTCATGGAGTGGCCTCAAGTTAAATCAGACATTGGCTGGGTATTCTTACAGGTTTTGTGCCTTCATTCCCCCAGAAAATCTCACAAGCAGGATTTTTACAAAGGTTTCTTGGCTGGGTTGGCATCTAAGTTTCTCTTTTGGTAGCCGGCAGAGTATGTTCCTGCATGAAAGAGACTAGAACATAGGGGTGAGGACTCCATGCAGACACCAGCTAGACCTCCCCATGTTACAAGAGCTGTGTGCATGTCCTTGGCAATGCCTGCCCCCACTCCCCCTCCTGTCAGTTTACAGAGACCATACTTCTGTCCTAGATCAGCCTGGGTTGTTTGAAGATCTTCACAGGACCTCCTCATCCAACAACTTAACCAAATGCAACCTATTGACTGGAAGCCTTGCTTGGCTACAAGAGACAGCCAGTTGAGACTATATCTGTCATTACTAGTGGTCCTCACTAGGATCGCCCTCATAGATTCCATGAAGTTTTCACTATACCAGGTTTCTGCACTGCTCCCCAAATACCCTTTAATTCCTGATGTCTCTCTCTGTGCTTTCTCTCTCTATTCTATCTCCCCCCAACCCTGATTGATCCCTCTCACTCCTGTCTCCACTTGTCCCCAATGGACACAATAAAATCTATTCTATTTCCCCTGCCCTATCTTTTTCTAGGGAGATCCATCTGTCCCCCTAGAGCCGCCCTCTTTACCTAACTCTGGGTTTATGGGCTGTAGCTTGATTATCAGTTATATAATAACTAATATCCAGTTACAAGTGAATACATACCATATTTGTCTTACTGGGTCTGGGTTACCTCACTCAGGATTATTTTCTTTCGTTCCATCATTTGTCTGCAAATTTCATGATATCATTAAAAAAAAAAAACAGCAAAGTAATACTCCATTGTGTAAATGTACAATATTTTCTTCATCCACTCTACAGTTGAGGGATCTCTAGGATGTTTCCACGTTCTGTCTCTTATGAATAAAGCTGCAATGAATATAGTTGAGCAAGTGTCTGTGGTAGAACAGAGTATACTTTAGGTAGATCCCCAAGAGTGGTGTAGCTGGGTTATGAGGTTTCTGAGGAAACGCCATGTTGATTTCCATAGTGGCTGTCCAAATTTGAACTCCCACCAGCAATGGAGGAGTGTTCCTGCTCCACATCCTCGATAGCATGAACTGTCATTTGTGTTATTGATATTGAACATTGTGTTAGGTGTATTATAGAATCTCAAAGTAGTTTTGGTTTGCATTCCACTGATGGCCAAGGATACTGAACATTTTTAAAGTGTTTCTCAGTCATTTGAGATTCCTCTATTGAGAACTCTCTCTTTAGATCTGAACCCCATTTAAAAATTGGATTATTTGGTTTATCTGATATTTACTTTCTTGAGTTCTTTATGTGTTTCGGATGTGGAGTTGTCAAAAATCATTTTCCATTTTGTAGGCTACCACTTTGTTTGAATAATGGCATCCCTTGCCTTACAGTTTCATGAGGTCCCATTTATTAATTGTTGGTCTTAGTGCCTACACTGTTGGTGTTCAGTTCATAAAGTTGCCTTCTGTGCCAATATATTCAGGGCTAGTCCCACTTTCTTTTCTATTAGATTCAGTATATCTGGTTTTATGTTGAAGACTTTGGGTTTTTTTTTAAAAGATTTATTTATTTTATATAAGTATACTGTAGCTGTCTTCAGACACACCAGAAGAAAAGGGCATCGGATCCCATTACAGATGGTTGCGAGTCACCATGAGGTCACTGGGAATTGAACTTACCTTTAGACGAGCAGTCAATACTCAATACTGCTGAGCAATCTCTCCAGTCCATGTTGAGGCATTTAATCCATGTGAACTTGAGTTTTGTGCAGGGCGATAAATATGGATTTATTTGCATTCTTCTATATCCAGTTTGACCAGTACTATTTATTGAAGACAAAAATTATGTCTTCTTTATCAATGTGTATTTCTGGCTTCTTTATAAAATGTCAGGTGTGGGGTTGGGGATTTAGCTCAGTGGTAGAGCGCTTGCCTAGGAAGCGCAAGGCCCTGGGTTCAGTCCCCAGCTCCGAAAAAAAGAAAAGAAAAAAAAAGTCAGGTGTTAATATTATATGTAGATTAGTATGGGTCTTAAATTCAATTCTGTTGATCAATATGTCTCTTTTTATGCTAATACCATGGTTTTTATTACTATAGTTCTGTAGTACAGCTTGAGATCACGGATGCTGATCTCCTCTAACAGTTCTTTCATTGTTCAAGATTGCTTTAGCTATCTTTTTTTTTTTTTTTCATACAAAGTTGAGATTTGTCTTTCAAGGTTTGTGAGAATTGTGTTGAGGCCTGGAGAGATGGCTCAGTAATTAAGAGAGCACTGGTTGCTTTTCAAGAGGACCTTGGTTCAATTTACAGCATGCAGATAACACTAACAACTGCCTGTAATTCCAGTTTTGGGGGATCTTGACTCCGCAGACACTGCATGTGCATGCTGCACAGACATACAAGCAGGCAAAACACCTACACATAATATTAAACGAATAAACAAACAAACAATTAGTGTTGGAATTTTAATGGGGATTGCATTTAATCTGTAGACTGCTTTTGGTAAAATGGACATTTTTACTATGTTAATGCTACCAATCCATGGGTATTCGAGATCTTTCCATCTTCTGGTGTCTTTTTTAATTTCTTTCATCAAAGACTTGAAGTTTTTGTCATATAGGTCTTTTACTTTCTTGGTTAGAGTTACTCCAAGATATTTTATATTGATAAAGGCTATTGTGAAAGGTGTTGTTTCCCTGATTTCTTTCTCAGTCTATTTGTTGCTTGTATATAAGAAGGCTACTGATTTTCTTTTTCTTTTCTTTCTTTTGGTGGTGGTGGGGGATTAATATTGTATCCAGCCACTTCACTCAAAGTGTATATCAGCTGTAGGAGTTCTTTGGTGGAATTTTTAGGGTTACTTACGTATATTATCATATCCTCTGCAAATAACTATATTTTGACTTCTTCCTTTCTAATTTGTATCTCCTTGATCTCCTTTAATTGTCTTATTTCTATAGCTAGAACTTAAAGTACTATACTGAGTAGATATGGAGAGAGAGGGAACTTGTCTTGTTCCCGAGTTTAGTGAAATTGCTTTGAGTTTCTCTCTATTTAATTTGATTTGGCTATGAGCTTGCTATAAATTGCCTTTATTATGTTTAGGTATGTCCCTGGTATCTATAATCTCTCTAAAAGTTTTATTACGAAGAGTGTTGGATTTTGTCAAAAGCCTTTTCTGTATCTAATAAGATAATTGCGTGGCTTTTTTCTTTTCGTTTGTTTATAATGGTGGATTATATTTTCTGATTTTTGTATATTGAACCATCACTGAATCTCTGGGATGTGGATGATCGTTTTGATGTCTTCTTGGATTTGATTTGCAAGTATCTTATTGAGTACTTTTGCATCAATGATTGTAAGAGAAATTGGTCTTTGATTCTCTTTCTATGTGGTTAGGTATCAGGGTATCGTAAAATAAATTGGGCGATGTTTGCTCTGTATCTGTTTTTATGGAATAATTTGAGGAGTATTGGCATTGACTCATTTTTGAAAGTCTGAGTTAAAGAATTCTGAGTTAAAACCATCTGGCCTTGGGATTTATTTGGCTGGGAGACTTTTAATGATTGATTCTATTTCATAGGGATTATAGGGATATTTAAATTGTTTATCTGATCTTTACTTAACTTTGGTAAGTGCTACTATCAAGAAAATTATCCATTTCTAATAGACTTTCCAATTTGGTGGATTACAGGTTTTTAAACTATGTCCTTAGGATTTTCAGGATTTCCTTAGTGTTGTTGTTCTGTCCCCTTTTCATTTCAGATTTTTATTAATTTGATCTTCTCTCTGCGTCTTTTGGTTTGGATAAGGGTTTGTTTTTCCTGTTGATTTTCTCAAAGAACCAACTCCTTGTTTCATTGATTCTTTTATTGTTTTCTATTTTAATTGATTTCACCACTCGGTTTGATTGTTTATTGTCATCTACTCCACCTAGGTAAGCTTGCTACTTTTTGTGTTCTAGAGCTTTCAGGTGTGTCATTAAGTTGCTAGTACGAAATCTCTCCATTTATTATTTTTTTATGTAGACACTTAGTGCTATGAACTGTCCTCTTAGCATTGCTTTCATTGTGTCCCAAAAGTTTGGGTATGCTGTGTATTCATTTTTTATTGAATTTTAAATGGTCTTTAACTTCTTTATTTTTGTTTTGACCCACCTATCATTCAGTAGAGAATTGTTCAGTTTCCATGAGTTTGTAAACTTTCTGTTGTTGTTGATATCCAGCTTTAATCTGTGGAGGTCTGATAGGATGCAGGAAGTTATTTCAATTTTCTTGTATCTCTTGAGACTTGTTTTGTGTCTGAGTATGTAGTAGAGTTTGGAGAAAGTTCCATGAGGTGTTCAGAAGAAGCTATTTTTTGTGTTTAGGTGAATTTTCTGTAAATATCTATTACATTTGGTATATAATGTTGGTTAGGTCCAGTATTTCTCTGTTAATTTTTTGTCTGGATGACTTGTCCATTGGTTAAAGTGTGGTATTGACATCTCCCACTATTATTAGGCAGGGGTCAATATGTTATTTAAGCTGCAGTAGTGTCTTTTTTACAAAAGTGGGTGAGCTTGCATTTGGGGCATAGATGTTAAGAACTGAAATGTCATCTTGGTGGACATTTCCTTTGATGAATATGTAGTGTCCTTCTCAGTCTATTTTGATCACTTTTGGTTTGAAGTCTATTTTGTTAGATATAAAAATGGCTACACCAGCTTGATTCTTAGGTCTGTTTTATTCCCTGAGGTACAATATCCTTGATATCGAGGTGTGTTTCTTATATCCAGCAGAAGGATGAGAGAAAGATTTTCTTATCCATTTTGTTAGTCTGTGTCTTTTATTGAGGGATAAAGACCATTGATATTGAAAGACCAATGATGGTTGATTTCTGCTATTTTCTTGTTGTGTGTGTGAGTGAGTTTGTGCGTGTGCTTCCATTCTTTTGCTGCTGTGAGATTATTTATTTCCTGTGTTTTCATGGGTGTAGTTAACCTCTTTAAATTGGAGTTTTCCTTCTAGCACCTTTTGTAGGGCTATATTTGTAGATAGATATTAAACTTGACTTTATCATGGAATATCTTATTTTCTCCGTCTATGCTGATTGAAAGTTTTGCTGGCTATAGATGCCAGTGCATCTGTGGTTTCTTAGAGTCTGCAGCACATCTGGCCAGGCCCTTCTGGTTTTTAGAGTCTCCATAGAGAATTTATATATAATTCTAATAGGTTTATATATTTTTCTTTGTTACTTGTTTTTTTACACTTGCAGATTTTAGTATTCTTTTTTTGTTCTGTATGTCTAGTATTTTGATTATTATGTAGTGAGGCGAATTTTCTTTTTTGGTCCAATTCCTTTGGTGCTCTGTATACTTCCTGTACTTTTATAGGCATCTTCTTCTTTAGGTTAGGAAAATTTTCTTCTATCATTTTGTTGAAAATATTTTATGGGCCTTTGAGCTGGGATTCTTCTCATTCTTCTATTTCTATTATTCTGAGGGGTGGACTTTTCATAGTGTTCCATAATTTCTAGATGTTTTGTATCAGGAATTTTTAGATTTAACATATTCTTTTTCTGATATACCAATTTCTGAACTGAAACAGATCTTAAAAACAAACAAACAAACAAACAAACAAACAAACAGTGCTTTTAAACACTGAATCATCTCTTCAGCCTGGCACAAGTTTGAGTCAGGATCTTGTAAGTATAGTGTTGTACTTTTAGTAATGGGGAGTTGAGGCAGGAAGATTGCTGTGAATACAAGGAGAGCTACAGAGATCCTTCAGATGGGAGAGAGATACAGAGCAAGAGAGAGAGAGAGAGAGAGAGAGACAGAGAGAGAGAGAGAGAGAGAGAGAGAGAGAGAGAGAGAGAGAGAGAGAGAGAGAGAGAGAGCTGACTGGCTTTGAATTTCTAGCATCAAGTGGTCTCCTCCCTCAGTGCTCGGAGTATCTGAGAGTAGAGGTCTGTCCCACCTTGCCAGGCTCTGTATGTACATTGTTGCATGACAGGTCTCTAGAACTTTTTCAGCTTGCTTGGCTGTGAGCCTGCCTGTTGATCAGCAACCCTACTTTTCTCTTTCCAGTAAGTATTTTTAATGGAAATCCAGGTGGGCAGGAGGCCCACCTCTGATCTAGTACATCGGAGGCAGAGACATGGACTGCTTGGAACAAGCTAGTTAGTCAGGCTAGCTGGAAAAGGTGAGCACTGGCTTCTGTGAGAAACCTTGCCTTAATATATAGGAAAGTGATCAAGGAAGATACTTTATGTCAGCCATGATATTCCATGTATGCACATGCATGCATTACACACACACATACACACACACACACACACACACACACACACACACACACACACGAAAAACAAATACCTTGTTTTCAGGGTTTTCGGATATGCTCAGACATTAGAATGCTGAGTCATATTATAAGTCTGTTTTTAACTTAAAAATTTAAATGTCTGTCTGTCTGTCTGTCTCTCTTTGTATTAGTTAATTAATCAATTAATTTGTGTGCATACATATGTGTGGAGGTCAGAGAATAACTTGCAAGAGTTGGTCCTCTTGCAGGTTCCAAGGATTTAACTCATGTTCTCAGTCTTGGAAACATGAGCCTTAACCCAGTGAGCTATCTTGTTAACCTAATTTTAATTTTTTTGAGAAGTCTCAAGACCTTTCACGAGCAGCTGCACCATTTTATTACCCTACCGACAGAGCACAATTTTCTCCACATCAGTATCAACAGTTTCTCCTCCTTCTCTTTCTTCTCTTTCTCCTCCTTTTTCTCCTCCTCTTCTTCTTCCTCTTATTCCTTCTCTTTAGATAGTTCTGGAATTTGGGTCTACAGTTTCAAGTGTGCTAAGTGGTACTGTGCAACAGAACCACATCTCTAGTTCTGTACTCCCCCACCCCCCATCTGAGGCAGGTTCTCAAGTGTGCTAGCAGTACTGTGCAACAGAACCACATCTCTAGTTCTGTACCCCCCCACCCCCCATCTGAGGCAGGTTCTCAAGTGTGCTAAGCAGTACTGTGCAACAGAACCATATCTCTAGTTCTGTACTCCCCCCACCCCCCATCTGAGGCAGGTTCTCAAGTGTGCTAAGCAGTACTGTGCAACAGAACCACATCTCTAGTTCTGTACTCCCCCCCTCTGAGGCAGGTTCTCTGCTCTTCCCATGATACTTCCCACTCATCTGGTTCCCTTCCTTCCCTTATAATCTCTCTCCTTCTGTTCACCTATCACATTCTTATGGAGTTTGTTTGTTCTTTTGTTTTGAGACAGGGCTTCACATAGCCTTGCTTAGTCTTTTTTTTTTTTTTTTTTTTTTTTTGGTTCTTTTTTTGGAGCTGGGGATCGAACCCAGGGCCTTGCGCTTCCTAGGCAAGCGCTCTACCACTGAGCTAAATCCCCAACCCCTTGTTATGTAATCTTATCTAACCTGACTCTTACTATATAGTTCTGTTGGGAATTGGTTCTAATGCTTTGTCTTATTTCGGCTCCCAAAAGCCTTGCTTCCAGACCTGAGGGTTCCCTACCCCCAGCTAGCTTTGATTGATAATAAAGAATTGTCGAACAGCCAGTGGCTGGGCAGGGAGATGGGCCAGGACTTTTAGATCAAGCAGGCAAGGGACTGAGAGAGAAGGGAAGAAGGAGGGAGAATCACCATGATGGGGAAACTTAAAGGCCCACTGGCATGTAAGATTCTGGGAAAGTGGGCCTAAGGGTCTGGGGTAGCAGAGATGAGATATAGACTGAAAGATGTTAACTAAGGAATATCGGAGGGGAGTGTTTGCTAGCTGCTGGGAGGTTTAGAGGTGACCAGCCACTGAGCTAGTCAAGGCATATCAAAATTAGCTGGTGTGTGTGTGTGTGTGTGTGTGTGTGTGTGTGTGTCTTTCATTTAAAAATCCAGAGAGCTCTTGGGCAGGTGCAGTGCCCACGACTGGCCAGGAGCCAAATCGATTTAACTAATTCACCATTACGTAGCTCTGATCTCTCAGACTCCTTCCAGGCTCCAATCTTCCTGCCTTTGCCTTAGGAATTCTGGGGTTATGGATGCGTAATGAGCATCACCACACCCAGCTGCTGCTGCTTCCTTTTCTTCCTCTTCCTCCGTCTCTTTCTTCTCCATCCTTTTTTTTTTTTTTTTTTTTTTTTTGAGACAGAGCCTCTATATAACCTGGCCATTTTGGCCACGCCAGCCTTTTTTTTGGCACATAATTATTCATAGAAGTCTCTTACAGTCCTTTTAATTTTGTGGCATCACACCCTCCCCACCCCATTCAGATGTCTTGTTTTGACATAGGATTGCACTCCAGCTTGTCTGGCCTTAAACTCTCTGCCTTTTGAGGGTTTGGACTACAGTGTGAATCACTGTGCCCACAATTACTAAGCTTTTAAAAGCCTGTTGTTAAAGGGTCTAAGTTCAAGTCTAGAGTTATGTGGAGGAAGCTGAATTTTTATGGAGGCCAGAAACTTTAGTGGCAGTCTGGGTTTTGCCTCAGGGCCTGAAGCCAGAGAAGTCCCAGAGGACCAAATACAGCTAAGACAAGGTCAGGGCACTTTGAGCTCCTTGGGAAATGTGGGGTGAGAAAAGGGCTGACAGAGTAAACTGAGCAGACCAGAGGACCAGCTGCAGGTCTTGGTAAGCTGGCTTTCCCAGCGCCCTCTGTGTGTGTGTGTGTGTGTGTGTGTGTGTGTATGTGTCTGTCTGTCTGTCTGTCTGTCTGTCTGTCTGTCTTACAATGCCCTGCCTCAGTGTCTACACCACCTGGGGCCCAGGTTAGGAGTTGTCCAATGAATTGTGTCTGTCAAAGCCATCAGTGACTTGATTTGTCATTCCTTAGAACCTGGAATATTATGTGGTATGAGGGCTAAATATCCTAAATACTTAAAAACACATATGCTGGCATTTAAAAAAGAGCAATCTATCTGTCTGTCTGTCTGTCCATCCACCTGTCCATCTGTCCATCTATTTTTATGTATACAAGTGTTTTGCCTGCATCTATGTATTTACCTTATGTGTGCCTAGCATTATGGAGGCCAGAAGATGGTGTTGGATCCTCTGGAACTGGAGTTACAGATGGTTGTGAGTCAGCATGTAGGTGCTAATAACCTAACCTGGATCCTCCACAAGACAGCAAATGACTGTTCTTAGTAGCCTAGGGAGCCACCTCCCCAGCCTTACTCAGCTTGTTTTCCATTTAGATTCCTAGTAAAATCCCTTTTGAAAGAGCACTAGCATTAAAAGTTTAACACTTTGTTTTTCAAACCTAAGGCTTATTTGTTCCTTCTGACAGCCCCAGGAGGCAGAAGTCAGTGTCTCTACTTCACAGGAGAAACCACTGGGGCTCAGGATGTGGCGTGACTTACCCGATGGCAGTTTGCTCATTCCCAAAAGAGCTACAGCTCAGGCCCCTTCTTTTACTAAGCCTCTGTGGACTGAACCAAGGACAGGAACCCTTGTCTATATCTTGAAACCATTACAATGGAGAGCCAAGTGTGTTCTCTACAGGCCCTGCATGGTTGTGAGAGGAGCTGAGAGCCGAGAGGAGAGCTCAGTGTTTGCTGCATGAGCATGAGGATGAGAATCCCATCCCCAATACCTATGTATTTAAGTGCAAACAAATCCAAACAGGTATGGTGGTGTGTAGCTGTGGTGAAGCACACAGCCAGATGCCCAAGGCTTGCTGTCCAGGCGGTACAGGTTCAGGAGAGACTTTGTTTCATAAAAATAAGGTGAAGGGTGATTAAAGATGATGCCTGTATCAATCTCTGTCACACGCGAGTGCATGCGCGCCTACACACACACACACACACACACACACACACACACACACACACTAAAAAACAATACCTAGTTTGCATCAGGCTTAATAGGGGGTACCAAAGAAAGAGAGTATAAAGGGGTGTCATCTGAATTTATGGGACTCACAGCTTAGTGAAGAAGACAGAAAATACACACATGATTGTATAAACACATGGGGGATTGCAAATTGAGATAAACTCTGAAGGTATTTCTAACAAAGCAATCTTGATGTATAGTGTGTTTATAGAGGTGGAACAGGTGGAAGATGGAAGGGGTGGGTCTGTGAGTGAAGATGGAGTAGATCTGATGGAACTGAGAAAGACGTCTGGGAAGCAGAATGGTGGTACTGTGCACCACCAGATGTTTTCCACTGATGGAGAAGAGATATGTGGATACTGTAAGTTGAGTTTGGTGATGTCACGTGAAGTTGTATATTTACACTTGGAGTTCAGAGGGATGGGCTGGATTGGTAGTCTGGGAGTCAGAAATGTTTAGATGGTATCTTAGGGATCTGCATAGGAACAGAACTGATGGGATGAATAGTTATCACAAAGAGGACTTACTGTCTTACCTGAAGCAGGCTGGGTCATCTAGCAATGGTTGTTTGCATGCTGGACTTAGAGGCTTAGAACCTGGTAGCTGCTCAGTCCACGAGGCTGGATGTCTCTGTGGTCCCATTCTGGTGCAGAGGGGCTGGAGCATTCCTGGAAAGCTGCTGAAGACGCCGAACTGGGGCTGAGAGCGTATCCGGCTTGCTCTTCAGAGGGCCTGGCTTCAGTTGGTTCCTAATTGCCTATGTTGAGTGACTTACAATTGCTTATAATTCTAGTCTCCTCAGGCATCTGAATGGACCTACACTTACCAACATACAGACGCATACACACTTTTGTTTTTTTTAAGAAGCTGGAACAATGGGGCATGGTGGCATATGCCTTTAATTTCAGCACCCAAGAGGCAGAGGCAGGCACAGACAGATCTGTGAGTTCAAGGTCAATGTGATTTACACAGGGAGCTCTAGAACATCTAGGATTGCATAGCCTGTGTCAAAATCAAAAAACAAGAATCAAAAAGAGACTGGGAGCTTTTTTCTTTTTTTTGTGGGTTTTCAAGATAGGGTTTCTCTGGGCAGCCTTGGATGTCCTGGAACTCACTCTGTAGACCAGGCTGCTCTCAAACTCAGAGATCTGCCTGCTCCTGGCTCCAAAGTACTGGGAATAAAGGCGTGCACCATGTCCAACTCTTTCCATTTTTTTTAAAACATTCCATGCGTCTGGGTGTTTTTCCTGTACATGTGTGTACATGTATGTCTGTGCACTATGTGTATACAATGTCCCGGACCAGCCAGACCCAAAAGCTGGGTTCTGATGTCAGGGAAGGGTAGCAGCAACAGCAACAGCTGCAGACCAGATGCACTCACCCACAAGGAGCCAAATCCAGAAGGCAAAAGCAGCACCACCTCTGTGCATCTTGGTTACTACTGGAATAACGTACTGCTCTCTTGGCTGAGGACCTTCCTCTCTCAATGAATCATTCTGGAAGCACTGTCAGACTCATCCAGAGGCATGTGTCTTAGTTGGTTCCAGATCCACTCAAGGGGACAATCAAGGTGTCAGCCTAAGTACTGAACATACATAGGTTTGCCAAGGGACCAGAACACAGAGCAAGGGGCATGTTCATCTCAAAGTGAACATGTATAAATCCCGTCTCCTGATGGCCCTCTGCCTCAGCACTAACTCCGTTCTCCCCACTGTTGAGGCCTCCGACTCCCTCCCCTCCTCAGCATCCCCGGGTGAGTCTGATTTTAGGTTTTGCTACTCAGCCTTCAAACGCCCAGACTCAGTCTCCAATCACTTCAATCCTTATTACACCATCGCAAACCACGGTCACCTTTCAGTTAAATGGAGCATTGCCCCTTGCCCCTTTCTGGAGGTCAGATGCTCCATAGTCACTTTTATATCCATACAGCACCAGGAGTGAGTCTCACTTGTGGGCCTTCCTTTACGGGACTTCCTGGCACAGACCTTGAATTTGCAGCCATCTGGCGTGTAGGGATTACAGGTGTGCTTCCCATGCTCAGCTCGCAGTGAGTCTTTAATAAAGTATATTAGATCACATCCCTCCTCTGCTCAAAATCTTAGTGTTTCCCAGGTTCCCCAGGGGGAAGCTGAAGCAGGATAAGAATGACAGTGCCATGTGGAGCAAGACTGGGAGAGGAAGGGACTTCAGACTCCACTGAGAAGGATCTAATGGCAGTAGGGAACCTGTGTTTTACAAATACATCTTATCCAGGTTTGATTGATTCCCAGCACACACACGGTGGCTGACTACCTGTGACTCCAGTTCAGGAGTAGGAGGAGGGCTGACACCCTCTTCTTGCCTCCCAGGACACTGTATACAAGTAGTACACAGGCATGCATGTAGGCAGTAAATAAGTTGCCCCGTTTAGGCCCAGATGATGTGTTCACAGAGACCTCCAACAAGGAGGTCAATGATGTCAGTAGCTAGGCTAGGCTTACTTAGGGCGAACATGATGTATGACCTCATTGTCCTGGCACTTCTCCCTGCTAGACTAGATGATGCTGTTCATAAGTGTACCTTACCACTGTTTACTGAGAGAACCTCTAACTTTTAACCTCCTTACAAATTATACTCCTTAGGCAAAGTTAGAAAGAAAGGAAGTGGTTTCTTAGCAACCTGTAGAGATGTACTTTGAGGGTCAACAGAATCCTATAAACACCATGTGTACAAGAACATAATGGTGACTCACCCCGAGGAGCCCCACTTGTCTTATCAGGTGTACTTTGCTCACTTGGAATGTCACCTGCCTGCCTACTGTTTTCTTTTATTTTTGTACCAGGGATTGAACCCAGGGCCTTACAGATGCTCAGCAGATACCTTCCCACTGAGCTGTACCCTCCCTCTTTGTCTTACTTTGTTTTACTTTCAGACAGGCTCTTTTGAAGTTTTCCCGGTGGGCCTTGAACTTGTGATGCTTCAGCCCCCTCAAGAGCTGGGATTATAGGCCCATGTCACGATCCTGCTTTGTTTCTTGACACAGCGCTTAGAGATCTCTAAAATGTTGTTTGTCCTTTTCTTCTCTACAGTGAAGGGTTCCCTCCTGTCTTGTTTACTGTGTCGTTCCAGTACCTGCCATGTAGCCGGTGCTCAACAGTTAAAGGATAAACGCACTCCCACGTGGAATCTGAACTTTACCACATCCCACATCCATGTTTTCTGTCCTCGTGTTCTTTGCTGTCTTATTCAGGTGTCCTCATCTGTCTTACGGTTTCTGTTGTTGTGAGGGGACACCATGAACAAAAGCAACTTGGGGATGAAAGTTTTATTTCACTTCTACATCACAGTTCATCGCTGAAGAAGTTAGGGCAGGACCCCGGATGCAGGAGCTGATGGAAAGGCCGTGGAGGAATGCTGTTACTGGTTTGTTCTCCACAACTTGCTCAGCCTGCTTTCTTACAGCTCTCGGGGACACTAGTTAAGGGTGGCACTGCCCACAGTAAGCTGGGCTTTGCTACATCAATCATCAGTCAAGAAAACGCATGCAGGTTCTTCCACGGGGCGATATTGTGGGGATATTTTCTCAGTTGAGGTTCCCTCTTCCAACATGACTCTAGTTTGTGTCAAGTGGACATAAGCCTAGCTAGCACAAAGCCTAGTCACAGGATTCTTCCTGAATTCTTCTTTACCCCTTACTTCTCATGTCCAGTTGATCAACAAGATCTATTGTTTTTAACCTCAAAAGTGAACCTCAGCCAGCCGTGGTGGCACATGCTTGCAGTTCAAGGACTTGGGAGGTTGGGGCAAGAAGATTGCTGAGGTGAGGCTAACAGTGTCTGAGCTGCAGATGTCTGTATCTTCCCATCCTACAGCCCCCCAGCTCCACCTTATAGTACTATCTCTGGATACCACGGTCTCAGGGAACAGACTTCTTGCATTTTTTTGCTGCCAACACTGTATACTTTGATCTCTTAAGTTTTTCTTTAGGCTTATTTTCTATGTCTGAGTATTTTGCTCGCATGTTTGTCTTTGCACCATATATATGCCTGGTGCCTGTGGAAGCTACAGTAGGAAGTTGGGTGCCCTTGAATGGAGTTACAGATGGTTGTGAACCACCACGTGGGTGCTGGGAACAGAGCCCTGGTCCTCTGCATGAGCAACAAGTAATCTCTTAACCATCGAGACATTTTTCAGCCCTGCTTCACTCTTGTAGAAGTCACTGACAGTCTGGGTATGGTGTTAAGTGCTGTTAACTCAGCTCTTGCAAGGCTGAAGCAGGAGGATTAGAAATCAAGGTTAGCCTGAGCTACATAGTGAGTGGTCTGAACACTATGTAGACCAGGCTGATGTTGATCCCACAGATGTCCTCCTGCTTCTGACTCTCCAGAATGCTGGGATTACAGGCTTGTTCCACCTTTTCCACTTTTTTTGGGGGTAACACTCAGGACTCTGACTACGCCATTAGTAACAGCAGCAACAAATGAAGCAAAGTGCAAGAAGAGGGGGTGGGGGAAGGGCAAAAACAAAACCCAAACAAATGAGAACCCTATGTGGTGGTTTGAATAAGAATGGATCCCAAAGGCTTACAGATTTGAATGTTGGGTCACCAGAGTGGCACTATTAGGAGGTATGGCCTTGTTGGGGTATGTGGGGCCTTGTTGAAGGAAATGCATCACTCTGTGTGTGTGTGTGTGTGTGTGTGTGTGTGTGTGTGTATGTGTGTGTGTGTGTGTGTGTGTGTTTGCTACTGCCATGCTCCCTGCCTTGAGGATAATGGACTAAACCTCTGAAATTATAAGCCAGCCCCAATGAAATGTTTTCTTTTAGTATTTATAATAGTATAAGAGTTGCCATTGGCCAGGCATAGTGGTGCATGTCTTTAATCCCAGCATTCAGGAGACAGAGTTCCAGGCCAACCTGATCCACAAAGTGAGTTCCAGAGCAGCCAGAGCTACACAGAGAAACCCTGTCTTGAAAAACCACAATCAAACATCATCATCATCATCATCAACAACAACAACAACAGCAACAACAGCAACAACAACAGCAACAAAAGAGTTGCCATGGTCATGGTATCTTCACAGCAATAGAACACCAGGACAGAAGGTGGTACTGTTATGCCCAAGTTGTGGCTACCTAAAGACCACCGGGGAGCCATATTCTGATGTAAAACACATAAGGGTCTTTATTAAAGCTCTTGAACAGGTCTTTCATTGTCTCCATTGCAATGGGTCACAGTGAGAGCCCCGAGTCTAGGGGTTCAGGGTTTTCACTGTGGTTACAGCAAACTTGGGGGGATTTCCATATGGGTCAGCAAGTTAAAAGTTTAAAAACTGCACTTCTGGTGTAATCTGCAGGAACTGAGCTGGAGGGCAGAACCACCTGACAAACAGGATGGTCAGGTTGTCTATTCTTTGCAGGATGTTTTAGGCTATCTCTATGTATCTTGGTCCTGCTTTTGTAGCCTGACTGGCTGTTGCCATAGGATGCTTGCTCAAGAGGACTCTGTAATTTTCTTCGTGCGATTGGAGTTTAGCCCCTGTTGGTTGGGCTTTACAGTACCAGGGTCTGGAATATTGCTGTGACTGGCCTGACCATGCTTCTTGTTGCCAGAATGTGGACTTCCGGACTTTAGATTAGGAAAGCAGTTGAGCATTTTAACTGGGGCACAATGAGTTATGCTATTAGAAGCAGGGAGGACAGCAATGCTGAGAGCATTGTAGATTATGATGGCCCAGCTCACAAACTTTCAGAGGAGGAGACTATCAGTAAGTGGCCTATAGCTTGTTCTTATAATAGTTTGATGAAGAATATGACTGTTTTTTGCCTTTGTTTGAAAAATCTTCCTGAGGTTAAATAGAGGAGTTTTGGGGTGAATGGTGTTGACAGAGAGATTTCAGAACAGCCTAGTATTGACTGTGTCACAGAGTTACTAGTGGCCAGTCATGCAGATCCATAATTAAATGGAACAAGCTGAGTCATCAGAAATGTACAGCTTGAAGAGAAAAGGGGCACCAGGAAGTGTAATGGAGCTAAGTCCAGTGCTCAAGGAGATTACAAGTTAAAAATAATGCTGCTGCTGCTAAATGGAATAAAGGAACCTCTGAGCAAGACCCCAGCCAGCTTAGCCTCCAACTTGTGAAAAGGTATTAAAGAAAGGTTTAGGGCCAGGTGTGGTGGTGCACACCCTTGATTCCAGCATCCGGGAGGCAGAGGCAGGAAGATCTCAGGTGGTCAGCCTGGTCTACAGAGCTGCAGGACAGCCAAGCGTAGACAGTAAGGGAAAACATTGAAAACAGAAAGCTGGTGTTTCATTTGAATGAGAGGGACATGTTCCTGCTCTAGCAAGCAGAAGAACTTGGCAGCTTCCGCCACGTGGGTCTGGCATTATAGTTAAAGATATAAGAAAGGGGTTGTGGAGTCTCCCTCTATGGCTAAGGAAAGTTGTTGACGTCAGGCCTGTGTCAGGGATTTTCCTGTATGGAGGCCCAGAGTGGCCTTTGCATGAAGCTATAAAGGTGAAGACTGGACTGCCTTGGAGACCCCAAATAGTTGGAGAAGACAGAGTTGCCAAGGTCATGGTGTCTCTTTAAAGCCATACAATCCCAACTAAGACATCTTCCCACTGATGAACATCATCTGAGTTTCTCTCTGAGTGGTTATTTGGTCCTCTACAACAGAGGGCTCTGCCTCTTCAGATTCAATCAACTGTAGATTGAAATGTTAAGCTTTTTTTTAACGTGTATTGAATATAAAATTTCCATTATAATAATAATTATTATTATTGTTATTATTGATATAGACCTCAGAATTTCCCTTATTATTATCATCCCCCAAATAATCCTATACAATGACCATTGGTGGAAATTATATTGTACTAAGTATTATGAGTACTCTAGTGGCTACCTACAGCATACATGAACATACATGTAGACTATTTATGCAAGCACTACACCGTTTCCCAGAAAGGAGTGGTGTGAATTTTGGTATTCTTCAAGGGCCTAAGAACCAGTTTCCTGAGGATACCAAGAGATGAGAGAATGCAATTAAGTAGACTGTGAGATGTATCCACAGAGCAAAAGGTACAAACGTGGGACCATGAATACACTATTTAGAAAAGTTCCATTTAGATTTTACCTGTACGTACCTGGAGAGAAAAATGAACAAATGACTGAACTTCAGATATTAAAAATATTAATTCTAAAAAAAATCCAGCAGGAAAAAAACCCCTCAACTCTTTAGCATATTTCATTTTATATAATCACATAGGGACTCTTCCAAGACAGTGGGGAAAAATAGTAAATTCACTTTTACTCCTGTTTTCCCTGCCCCAGTCTGCCATGTTCTGATGACTGTGCCCATTAATATTAGAATGTTGGTTTGTTCACGTTCTGTTTGCAGCGATGATGGGCATGGGTGTTGGGCCTCAGTTCTCTGAATTCAGGGTTCACAAGCAGAGACCTAGCTTGGCCTCATCCCTGCGTCCTTTATTTGATTCATTATTTGGTTGGTTGGGTTTCAAAGGCTCTTGGCTCGTGTATTCCAGCATTCTTTCAGCTTGAGGCTGTTGCTGCTTGGCAGTGAACACAGCTCTTGGGTCATTCATTCTTCTCTCTGAGCCTTGCAGACACTGCTGCACTGTCTGTGGCCCCCAGTTTCCTGGGAAAGGCTCCCAGTAACCCGGTTTCCTTTCCTCTAAGCAGCTGGCTTCCTCTTCTTGGATTCTCTCTCTTCTTAAATTCTTTGTTTTTTCAACTATTTTAGTGTTGGAATGTTCTAGTTGTGTAGAAAAGGAAGAAAATAAAAATATTCAAATATGCTTTGTTGAATTTGAACAATTTTTTTCTGTTTGCTTCAAATCACTTAAAGTAAATAACTAAAGCCCACAGATCCAGTTTTTGTGGATACACCCATGTACACGCATCCCACAGCTGTGACCTTTATCCTGAATTAGAATATGTATATGATTCCATTATGGAAAAAAATTATTTGTAGTGCTGGGGTTAGAACCCAGGACCTGAACATATAAGGCAAGTATTCTATCTTTGAAAAGAAGGACTGGAGTACACCCATACATATTCCTAATAATATATCATTTTTACATTGCATGTTCTTGTACTTTACATGAATGGTATTAAACCAGTGTGGGGGGGCATGCTTGCAACTCCAACACTTGAGAGATGGAGAAGGGATCAGAAGTTCAAGGTCGCCTTAGCTACAGGTGAGTTCAAGGATAGCCTGGGGTGAGACTCAGCCTCAAGTTTTATACCATCTCGATGAACTCCTGTATGGTGGGACCACCCTGTCCCATGGCTGACAGGAGCCAGTTCACTGGTGCTTTAGAACAGATACTTCCACTATCATTTTATACTAATATCATTGAATTATGAGAGCCCATTTTTACTTCTTTAACTCGAACTTAATTAGACAGATGCGGTTGCAAGTCTGTCCTGTCTTATCACCTCACAGTGTAATGTTACCCCACTTCTGGTCACACTCCAAATCAGTTGGATCTTGCAGAAGCATGGGCCAATAAACTGCAGCATCTGCTGCTGGTTTGGGATGACTCTTACTCCAGGGACCTTGCTGGCAGGAGGTGCCCTGCTGAAAGGATTACTTTAGCGTCCACGTGCATTGTAAAGACCTATGGCTCAGTGCCTACAAGAACTCAGAAAGTGCCGAGATGATGCATAAGATCATGCTGGATACTTTCTGGGGCTCCTGAGCTCAGCACGGTTTCATTTGTCCCGGCAGCCTCTGGAGCTGTGGGGAACACGCTTACCATCAGCCTCAGGCTTGCCCATCCTTGGCCTCTCCAATCCACCACTATGGGGCCTACGTCTGAGTGTTCCATCTCACTCAGACAAGCTGATGCACAATGAATCCGCTTCAGAGTTCCTCTGCAGGACGTTTGTTGCTTGTAGAAGTGTTTAGAGTTTGCTGGGAATTGAACTCGGGACTTCTGGAAGAACAGCCTGTGCTCTTAATCACTGAGCCATCTCTTAATCTTCAATATGTTCACTTTACTTAAAAATTTCTTTTGCATTTATTTGTGTGTATGTTTGCACACTAGTGTTATAGGGTCCAAGACCCCAGTAAGCCCCTAGACATTAGCACACCTGACTGACTCCATTGTGGAAGAACCATTTAGGTTGTGAAACTCAGCACCACCTGCCAAAACCAAAAGAAAGACCTAAGCCATCAAAGTCCATAGTTCTGGGAAAGTCTCTAAATCTATTAACCTTGCTTTTTAGTTCTGTACTTCTGCTTCTGGCTAACGGTTCTTTTTAAATGTAACCCAGGACACGGTTTTTGTGCTTAAAAAAATCTCACCCTGTGTATACTGTGGGACACACAGGGAATCATTACAGCTTCCACAATAAGATCTTTTTTTTATATTTTGTTTATCTTTTCATTTTTGTTTTTTTTTTTTTTTTTTTTTTTGGGTAGTTTGCAAGGGCAGAGGGTGGATATAAAGGGACAAGTAGATGAGTGGGATTGGGGTGCATGATGTGAAACTCATAAAAAAATCATTAAAAAGTTTAAAAAAAAGCTCACTCTGAGAAAGGCTCAGGGCTACACTGGGATCCCAGAACACCCAGCACAGTTGCTGGCCAGCTAATAAAGACTTTCTACTGCCCTACACCCACATCCAAACAGTCTTCTCTGGTGGACGTCCACACCCCTAGAGTGCCTGTATGTGCTCACGCACACGTGAGCGGGTTGCAATTGCACGTGGAGGTCAGAGGACTTGCAGAGGTCCGTTCTCTCTTTATCTAGGGCTGAACTCAGGCCCTCCCTCAGTCTTGGTGGCCTTTCCACACTGAGCCACCTCCCCAGGCCTCACTTTATTCTTTTTACTGACTTCCCTCTTTATTTCTGTCACCAATCTCTCCTTTATCTTTTGAGGGTATTTATTATCCTATTTGAATTTCCTGGTCCATCTGTGTCTATCATTCTGCCCCGCATGGTTTATAATAATTAGTCTTTGAACATACTTTAATACCATTGCTGCACAAGATAACACGCTCTGTTATTGACTGGTGAGCATATGTGCCTGGACCAGGCACTGACACATATTTCACTTCAATTCAAGACATTTCAGTTACTGCATCTGGTAATGAATGACCAAAGGCACCAAGAACCAGTGTTGCTGCCCCTTTGTTGAGTGACATCCTAATGACTGGAAACATGCAAGAAAAGATGGATGCCTTCACCTCCAGAATAAAAACAAAAAGGACGGGACACAATGTAACTTTAATTTTTTTTAAACTTTATTTTTGATGATGGTTCTTAAATGCTTTAACCTCCCTTGTAGCTCACCACCCACCAGAAGTAGTGGAAAAGAAGGGGTGGGGGTGGGGGAGTAGACCTGTTTAGAAAGGTTCTTCAGAGCAGCTCCCATCTGTGTTGTCTGGAAATTGTCAGTTCAGTTCAGGTTGGCAGGGGCGTCTCCATTCACTTGAAAAGACCTCATCAGATACTCCATCAGTCCCGTTCGGTAGAGTTGGGCTAATGACAGTGGTGATACGACTTAGCAGAGACAGCCAGGCCTCAGCCTCAGTGCGGGTCACCAGGAATTCTCGGTTGTGCCTCTTTCAGGGAAGTGAAGAGCAGTGAGGACACAAGACCTACAAGCCTTGCACTGCTAGCTGTACCAGCCAGCCAAGCTGTCTCCATCACTCTGTGGTGTCCTATTTATACCCTCCAAACATCACCTGTCCTCCATGTGATGTGTGATGTCCTCCATGTAGCACGGCTCTTGACGTGTATCCAATCAGAGTTCAAGGAAGCAGCAAGAAACTGCAGCACATCACCAGAAGTTTTTTGGTGCACTTCTCTCTATGGAGTTCCAACAAATGCAGCTCAATTACGCAATGTAAGGCAGACCAATACATGCGTGTTGTTAGCAAAGAATCCTTCATCACGTGTCCTTTCACGTGTTTCTTTAGCAGAACATCCTGTCTCCTATGTCTGCCTCAGTGAAACATTCTTTCACGAGTCTGCCTTAGCCTTTCACCTGTGTCCACTTCAGGAAAACATTCCTTCATGCGTTTGCCCCAGAGAAACGCCATCCAACACAACTGACTTTCCTAAGAACCCTTAAGTTTCCACTTCAACACCGGTGTTCTCAGGATCAGAAGCTGGTGACAGCACAGTAGGAGGGCGACCCTGAGGCATATGCTTCTGAACTGAAAGGTGAACAGATAATTCCAGGATGCCACCCAAGTGCTCCGATGACAGTCCTGTGCCACCTTGCCTTGTCAGCGTCAATGTTTGTCTTTCTTACTTATTTATATGTATGGGTACTTTGTCTGCGTGAATGTCAGTGCATCATGAGGGTGCCTAGTGCCTCTGGAGAGTAGAAGGGGGGCATCAGATACCCTGGGATTGGGATTACAGACGCTCCTCAGCTGCTCTGTGGGTGCTGGGAACTAACCAAGGGTTCTCTGCAAGAGCAGCAAATGCTTTTAACCACTGATCAATCTTTATCCCCCCCCCCAACTGTTTTTTTTTTTTTTTATCTTCCTTGGGTAGGTTTATGTGGCTGGTTGATTTCTGTAGTGGTTAAGAGTCTTTTGTGCTGCCTACTGAGACATATTTTCTCTGAGAGACACTGATTTTAGATAATTAAAAAATCTTCAGTCTCAGCTTTAGGGAAAAACTGGTTAGTCTGGTTTAAAATGCCCAAGGCCACTACCAGTTTGGCACCACTTAATACAATTAACTTTAGTATTTAGAATTTTCTACTGTAAGATAGGGTCCGACGTTAGCTGGGGACTGGCCTCAAACTTTCTATGTAGCTGAGACTGGATTTGAACTCTTGGTCCTTCTGCCTTCGCGTCCTAAGTACTGGGCACTGAGATTACATGTCCATGTCTAACTTTCTCCAGGAAAGCTGTTTTTCTCCCAGTTAGAATGTAAGGATGTGTACAGACTTCCTCTCTGTTGGTGTCTTTCAGTTCAATGTCTCACATAGGGACAAGGATTCTTGCATCATGTGGGGGAGGGTTTCCAGTTCCCAGCTGCTTGCAAACATAACTGAAGCCCTCTGCCCCCCAGAGCTAGAAAGACACTTACCCAAGGACAGCTGTAGGGTTTGAGGATTCTTGTATCATGTAGGGGGTTTCCAGTTCCCAGCTGCTTGCAAACATAACTGAAGCCCTCTGCCCCCCAGAGCTAGAAAGACACTTACCCAAGGACAGCTGTAGGGTTTGAGGATTCTTGTATCATGTAGGGGGTTTCCAGTTCCCGGCTGCTTATAGACATAACTGAAGCCCTCTGTCCTCCAAAGCTAGAAGCACCCCTTCCCAAGCACAGCTGTAGTGCTCATCGCCCATACTGCTGTGCCTCATAGCTCCCATACTGCCGTGCCTCATAGCTCCCATACTGCCGTGCCTCATAGCTCCCATACTGCTGTGCCTCATAGCTCCCATACTGCCGTGCCTCATAGCTCCCATACTGCCGTGCCTCATAGCTCCCATACTGCCGTGCCTCATAGCTCCCATACTGCCGTGCCTCATAGCTCCCATACTGCCGTGCCTCATAGCTCCCATACTGCCGTGCCTCATAGCTCCCATACTGCCGTGCCTCATAGCTCCCACTTTGATGTGGGCCTTGGGCAATTTACTTTCGTCTGAGTTTAGCTACAGACTAAGAAAGGCATTACTGTTCTGCTTTAACCACATGGAAACGGCAATCTATCTTCTCTCTTTTATTACAGGGGACAGTGCTAACGCCAGCCGTCCCCCACAACACAATTATGCAGCTGAATTTCCTTACATTTGGGGAAGTTGCAGGGGTCAGCACAGAATGAGCCTCATCCTGGAAAACCACCTCCCTGATAATGGTTTCTCCCCTGCCAGGTAAGTTTTTAATTTTCCTTTTCTTTACTCTAAAGACTCTTATTTTTTGCCACGTGTATAAATGTGTGACTGTGTGTTGGCATGTGCGTGGGAGTGTGGGAGTGGCCCTTGGAGGCCAGAAGAGGGCATTGGGGTGCCCTCACCCCCAGCTGGAGCTACAGGTATTGCACAGTGCCTGCTGTGGGTGCTGGGAACTGAATTCAGGTCCTCCGCAAGAACAGTGCCTGCTCTTAACTATGGAGTTACCTCTCTAGACCCTAGCTTTTTTTCTTGTCCTGAGAGTTTGGATGTGTGTGTGTGTGTGTGTGTGTGTGTGTGTGTGTGTGTGTGTGTGTAATATGATTTACTCATTAAATATGGAGAGTGAAGTATTTATTTTAGATTATTACTCTTACCATATGTTCTCAGGAATATCAATTATGTATCATTTGATTTTTTTAGGCAGGTCTAGAGAACTGGGTAGCTCAGGCTGACCTGAAACTATCAGTCCTCCTGCTTCAGGCTTCTGAGAGCTGGGATCAGAAGTGTGAGCCACCATCTGGGCTAGAGATTGTTAGTTTCTTCCTTTTTTACCTTTTCTCCCTCCTCCCCTCCTTCCATCCTTCCTTCCCTCTCTCCCTTTCTTCCTTTGCTCTTTGTTTCCTTCTTTTCTTTGTGACGGCATTTTCTCTTTATTCTAGTTTGGCCTAAAACTCTTTTCTGTAGCCCAGGCTGGCCTGAAATTCTCCATTTTTCTGCCTTTGTCTTCTGAGTGCAGGAATTACAGGCATGCACCAGTCTGCCTGAATATTTATTTCTTTTTTTGTGATGATGAGCGTCAAACCTGGGGCCTTGTGTATCTAAGCATATTACCACTGGGCAGTATTAATGCTGCATTTTCCCCCATTTAACTTTCATGATATTCTATTCTAACTGTCTCATCCTTGAAGTTCTATTTTCTTTGGTCTATTGCAGCTCACACTGACCTTGAACTCGCTATGTACCCAAGAGTGGCCTTGCACATCTGATCCTCCTGCCTCTGCCTCCCAAATGCTGGGATTGCAGGTTTGTGCCCCTACCCCCAGCTCTGCTATGTTTCCTGGAGCTCCCAGAGTAACTTTAAAGATCTAAACCAGGTTATCTCATTCCATTATATAAAATTCCCCAGTCCTGGGGCTGGAGAAATGGGCTCAGTGGTTAAGAGCACTGACTGCTCTTCCAGAGGTCCTGAGTTCAATTCCAGCAACCACATGGTGGCTCACAACCATCTGTAATGGGATCTGATGTTTTCTTCTGTTGAGTCTGAAGACAGGAACAGTGTACTTATATATAATAAATAAATGAATCTTAAAAATGTCATCAGGGGGTTGGGGATTTAGCTCAGTGGTAGAGCGCTTGCCTAGGAAGCGCAAGGCCCTGGGTTCGGTCCCCAGCTTCTAAAAAAAGAAAAAAAAAAGATCCCCCATCCCTTCTATTTGGATTTAGAATAGAATCCAAGCTCATTGTGCTGCCCACAAGACTCTGCATTGGTCCTGTTGACCTTCAGTCCCATACCTGCTATTTCTTCCATTGCCATCCATGGCCTCCACACTGACTCTTCTTGACCCCTTTATACCTAGAACTCTCACCTCTGGGCCACTGCCTGGTGTGTTCCTGTATCCCACTTCCAATGCAAGAAACTCCACAAACCTTAGCAAGTCCTTTCTGGACCATGGTGCCTGGTGGATGCCAGCACCTGTGATTGGCATTGCTCTTATATGTTTCATTCACAGCACTTGTTCTGCAGTGTTGGGGACTGAACCCAGGGCCCCGAAGGTACCAGGCGAGCACTGCTGAAGGACACCCCAGCCTTGGCTCACAGCACTTGTTATAATTTGTGATTATATGCTTATTTCTTGACTTTTCATGAATGCATGTTCCACCAATAAAGGGAACATGTGCTTTTTATTTAGTCATCAGTTTAGTATAGTGCCAGCACTTACAGATAAACAACTGCTGAGTGTATAAACGATGAGTTAGACCGTAATAGTGCACACCTGTAGCCCCAGCAACCTGGGAGTCGAAGATAGAATTAGGCTCAGAAGTTCAAGACTAGTCTGGGCCACAGTAAGAGTCCAATCTCTTGGAAACAATGAGAGAGTCATATCCTTGAGGGACATGCTTAAGGGCCTAAATCATGGAGAGGTTGACAGAAAGACCCAGAAGGCTTCTGAGCAAGTGAGTGGCAGAATCACAATTCTGTAATGACTGCAGAACTGGAGTGTCCAAAACGATCCAGCCATGAGGAGGATGCTCTCCCAGGACAGGCTGGTGTGAGGCAGTAGCCACAGAGCTCAGCTGGGTGAGGTTCCAAGGAAAGCCCGAAGCACGTGATGTGTGCCAAGTGAAGACTGTGGTTGTCCTGGTGTTAGGTCAGCTTGGAGTTCTACCAGCAAGGCAGAGATGCTGCCCACACTGTGATTTACAATGTGGAAACAGGAATAGTGGAAACTCCAGGAGACCTGGGAGAGGGGTTGGGGAACTGGATAAATATTACATTCTGGCCCTCTTGACTTTTTGGGGCTGTCTAAACTGTGAGGCGATAAGAAAGAGGGAGAGAAAAAGAGACCAGAGAGAACAGAGCAAGAGAGATGTGGAGGAGAGGCCAACTTTAGCCTTACCATTTAGGCTAGGAAGTGTCAGGGACTCGGGTAAAGCTGCAGAGCCAGCCTGATTGAAGAGTGGTTCTCTCCGGACTGTCCGGAATGCGTTCAAATCCAGGTCTACTCTCCATCCGTGAGCTTCTGTTTCCAGATCGGCTCATCACAGACAACGGTTCTTGTTGTAAGTGTGGGTGAGAGTATTAAATTAGCTCAGGGCTTCTTAAACTTTTTTCCTTCTCAGCTATTTTTGCCTGGGAAATTTATAAAAGACCCTGTGCAGATAGATATAAAACAGGTATATAGGTCAAACCTTTGCTGATAATAAATTGTAAAGGTATTTATTTTAAAATAATATTTTGGCATGTATATGATTTTGTTAAAATGAACGAAAAATGGAATGCTAATGACATGGATGTGCTTGCTTAGTTTTTTATTTAAAAATGTTTGTTTCCTTATGAGATTGCCTCCCCTTTTCCCCTTCACACTCTCTCATATACCCCTGTCCACTCCCCTTCAAATTCTTGGTCTTTTTTTTTTTCATCAGTTGTTGTTGCATATATGTATGCATTTGCACATACATATATATTCCTAAGTATAACCTGTTGAAGTCATGTAGTGTGTTACTTGTGTGCGTGTTTTCAGGGCTGACCGTTTGGCACTGGACAATCAATGGTTGTGCTCCTCCCTGAGGAGGGCCACCTCCTGCTCCCAGCTGTCCTCAGTTGCCTATAGTTCTGTGTGTAGGGTTGAGGCCTAATGGGATTATCCCCATCCAGTTTGGCACGTCTATTGTGTCAGACTTCTCAGCCCTCGTTTGGGAGGTCATGTTGGTGAGACTTTACAGGCATTGCTTCTGGTGTTACTGGGAGATACAACCTCACAGCAAAGTCCCTTTTCCTCTGACTCTATTAATCTTTCAGTCCCTTCTTCTGCAATGTTCTCTGAGTTTAAATGCAGGGATGCTTTGTAGATTTTTCCATCGGGACTGAGCTCTGCGACTCTCCATTTTGTTCGGTTGTGGTTTCCTGTAGTGTCTGTTGCAAAGAGAAGTTTCCTTGATGAGAGATGAAGATAACACTTATTCGTGGGTATGTGGACAGATGTTTATAGACTGTCTCAGGGATAATGCTGGCTTAGTAAGCTAGTGGTTATAGATCCTCCTCCAATAACCTTGATTTCACTAGCACTGAGCTGTTAGCTTGGTTTCCAGTATCAAGCATCTTCTTGTTGAACAGGTCTTAAGCCCAATTAGAGAGCTGTTGATTACCACCAAGGTATGTGTGCCATTACTGCACCCGTGGGTTATGCTGCCATGCTGGTCATTGCTGTGGCTCATAGGCATCATAGCTGGGTGAGAGTTGGCTGCCTCCCTCCTCTCATCATAGTTGGGTCGGATTATTGGTTGCCTCCCTCCTCTGGAAGTTTCCATGGTGCCGCCTGGTACCATGAAGGCCAGTCTTCAAGGAGGGGGCATTTGGGTTGGTTCCAGTTCAAGAGTCTCTGAGCTGTTTCTGAAGTGTTTGGTGTCTTCATCAATAGGGATTTACTTTCCACCTCTGGGGGATAACCAAGGGCAACCTGCTTGTTTAGTCTTACATAAAGAGTTAAATCTTTTTTTTTTTTTTGAAACAGGGTCTCCCTTATACATCACTGGCTGTCCTGGAACTCACAGAGATTTATCTGCCTCTGCCTTCCAAGTACTGGGTTAAAGATGTGTGCCACCATGCTCAGCCAATCTTGGCTGAATATTTGCTATTGCAGGATCAAGTCGGCAACTCAAATGGCAATCTTTTTTTATTTTTATTTTTTAATTTTTTAAAAAGATTTATTTAATGTATATGAGTACTGTAGCTGTCTTCAGACACCAGAATAGGGCATCGCATCCCATTACAGATGGTTGTGAGCCACCATGTGGATGCTGGGAATTGAACTCAGGACCTCTGGAAGAGCAGATAGTGCTCTCAACCACTGAGCCACCTCTCCAGCCAATCTTTTTTATTTTTAAATATTTTACTTATTTTTATCTTTAGAATATTTTATCCAATTTTCATTTTATTTCTTCATATGTTCACACAGTGTGTTTTGACCATATCCGACTCAAATCACCTACTCTATTCCCTCAGACCCTTTCATAATTTCCCCTCCTGTGTCATGTCCTTCCTCTCCTTCTCCTCCTCTTCTAAATAATCCACTCAGTCCAATTAGTGTTGCTTGCGTGCTCATGGGCGAGGGTTATCTATAGTAGCATGGGCGACTTACCAACAGCCACCTGCCCTGAAGAAATAGGACTCTTCCTCCTCAAGTAGGCACTGTAAGAAGATCCTCTGTTGGGGTGCAGCCCCGTGAGTTCCTCTTGCATCCACGCTGGAATGTTGACCGGCTTGATCTTCTGCAGGTAATCATATCATATCAAAAGCCACATCATACCTGGACGACAGCGTTCCACAGCACTTCCGGCTCTCCTCCCGCTTTTACGGTCTACATTCCTTTACGTTTTCTGAGCCTTGGTGAGGGGAAAGGAAGGGTTGTAATTTGATGGAAATGTTCCATGAAGGGCTGGGAGATTTATTATCAGCTCTTTCACCAATTACAAGTTTGCTGCCCAATGAAAAATGAAGTTTCTCTGAGCAAGGCTGAGATCAGCACTAATCTATGATTGTGAACATAAATATTTTGAAGGCAGTTGGATATGTCAATTTAGCAAAAATAGTAGTAGCTCCCCCTGCTAGTACCCCAGGGCCTATAAGTTTCCTAGACATGGGCTTTGGATTTGTTATACAGTACTGGGCACAAATTCCTCCTGTGGACAAGGGTTTGAACCCAATCAACAAGTTACTTCTATGTCTGTCATATGCCAGTATCGTATCTGGGGGTACATCTTGTTAGACAGTTGATTATCATAGCATGCATGGTCCAATGGTGAGTAAGATCATTGATGCCTTTTCTTTCTCAGTGGCCTGTATAGCACCCTGTCACTCTGAAAGCTAGCTAATAGGGAGGAAACTTCTAGATCACTTTTGTCTTAGTTATGGTTTCTATTGCTGTGAAGAGATAACATGACCAAGGCAACTTTTATGAAGGACAAGATTTAATTGGGGGCTGGCTTACAGTTCTAGAGATTCAGTCTATTATTGACATGGTGGGAAGTGTCCCCGCCATCAGGGACCCAGTTATTCAGGGTCCCGAAGGGGCACTACCCTTGGGCCTAAATGGGGGGCGAGAGAAGAAGGAGACCAAGCAAAAGTTCTGTTGTCAAGGTCTCGTTTATTAGGATGAACGTTACAGCTTTTAAGGCTTTCAGGTAGGGGGAGTGACTTTTGTGAAACATGAAGGAGGGGGAGATGAGGGTATAGGCAGTGATAGCTGGAGGCAAAGAGGTCAGGCAATGAGGTCAGGTGGTGGAGACACCAAGTGTTGACTGAGGAGATAACTGATTTTTGCTTAGGCTGAAGCATCCCGTGAATGTTATCTTCCTGTGCTGTAAATTCATGGGAGAGGCTCTTAGAGGAGTATGTGTGGCCAAGAGTCACGTAGCCACTTTGAGCTATATACAGTCACAAAATGGCCAGGCCCAAATCCAATATGGCTCACTACAGGGAAGCATGGCACTGTGCAGGTAGACACGGCGCTGGAGAAGGTGCTGAGAGTTCTACACCTTGATCTGCAGGCAGCAGGATGTGACTGAACAACTAGACTGGGCGTGAGCTTCTGAGACCTCAGATTCTTCTTCCTAGTGACACACTTCCTTCAACAAGGCCATACCTACTTCAAAAAGGCCACGCTTAATAATGCCACTCCATATGAGCCCATGGGGCCATTATTGTTCAAACTACCGTATGTTCTGTCTTGGTTTCTCTATGTTTGAATCAGTGTGTAGTCTTCATTGATAGCATCTTACTGTCTAGCTGGGCTTGGGAGATAAGAGCAGTGACAATAGTCTGTGCTGTTTTAGGGGCTCTGAAGCATCCCTGATCAATAACCACAGGGACATAGCCTATACTAGGCATTGAGATTTTCTGTTAGTAACTCATGTCTTCTAGGGGAAGCACTGTCCATCCATGTGGACAGGCAGACATAGTCTGGGGAACATCTGTGTTCAAACTCTTCTTAAAGTTAAGAAAAAACAGTTTACACACTAGTGAGTTTTCCTAAGTCTGTCTGTCTTTCTTTGTTTCTTTGTCTCTTTCTTTCTTTCTTTTTTTCTTGTCTTTTTGAGATAGAATTTACTAGGTAGCCTTAGCTAATCTGAAACTTATTTTATAGACCAGACTGGCCTTAAAGTTATAGAGATCCAGCTGCCTTACAGGTGCGTGCCACCATTCCCAAGCACTCAAGCGTGCGCGCGCGCACACACACACACACACACACACACATGGCAGCAAGAGCCTTTACCTACTAAGCCATCTCCTCTGTCTCCCTTTGCCTTCCACTTTTTTTGGGACAGGCTTTCATACATTCCAATCTGGCCTTGAACTTACTGTGTAGCTGAGGAGGACTTTGAATGTCTAAGCCTCTAACCCTTGAGTGCTAGGATCATAGGCCTGTGCTAGGATCCCAGGAGTATACAGTGTCAGGAACTAAAACCAAGACTGTGCATGCTAAACAAACACTCTGTCAGCTAAGCTATGTTTCTAGGGTCCCCAAACAGCAATTTTATTTCTTTTTTTAATTTGAGACAGGGTTTCTCTAGGTAGCCCTGGCTGTCCTGGAACTTATTCTGATGCTGACTTCAAACTAATGAGATTAAAGGAGTGCACCACCACACCTGGCCACAAGCAACAATTCTTTTTTTTTTTTTGGAGCTGGGGACCGAACCCAGGGCCTTGCGCTTCCTAGGCAAGCGCTCTACCACTGAGCTAAATCCCCAACCCCGCAACAATTCTTAAAATCAAACATCCAAACATAATACAATCCAAAAATACATTAATTTGTTACGAATTTGCTGAAGGACGATGACATGAAAATATTAATAGTCTTTGTTTTCCAGGCTGAAGAGCTGGCTCAGCAGTCAAGAACATTGGCTGCTCTCTTTTTAATTTTTTGCAGTTTAAAGAAACATACCCCTGCTTTTATTAATAAAGAAAGTAAAACAGACAAACAAACAAACAAACAAACAAAAGCGACATTGCAGGGTTGGTACCCGTAAACATTGTGATTCCACTGCCTCCATTACGGCAAAAGGAGTTGACATAAGAAGAGGCCACACATTGTTCAGAACATCTGTGCTGGTTTGAGCTGGTGGCCTCTGCCTACAGGTTTTAAATCTGGGGTGAGGGCAATGGGAACAGAAAAGGAGGAGGGTGTGGGGAGAGGTATTAAGGGATGAGGAAGAGAAGCAGAGCTTAAAACTGCACCACAGCGTTCAATCTTAGTTCCCAACTCTGCTGATCATAGTTCATTTCCATGTTTATGGATTGAAAAATGAAAATACTCTTGATAAATCAAGATATAGTTCTATACCCATTGACATCACTGATGTCGTAGTGAGAAAGGTTCAAACTTCCAGTGCAAACCTTTCAGACTGTGCAAACCTGATAGCTCCCCTCAAGTTTACTGGCACTGCACACCCATTGTCTCTGGGCTTCTCATTCATGTCACTGTGAATGAAGGGCTGTGTGATGATGAATAGTGTGGGCATTGATGAATCCGTTTGTCTCATTGGCAGACAAACTGCCAAAGGCAGCCACAGAGACAGCCATTTTGGCACTGGTGATGTGACGTGTGTGATTTTCAAAGACTACACCCAAATTATTAACAGAAACGTCATTCATAAAGGATTCAGGGTCAGCCATGCCCATTTTCAATCTCTTTGTTGGTCTTTCTGATTCTTCGCTGCACATGGGGTTTAATTCTGAGTGATAAAATCCAGTGTCAAATAAATTAAAACAATCACTTTCACCATTGCTGGGCAGGGTGAGTCACTCTTCCGTTACGACAGGCACATGATTGACTTGTCCACGGGGTGTGTTCCCCAGTGGAAGAAAGCTATCATCCAGACAATTCACATCTGCGGGGTTACAGACAGCTGCTACACTGTTGGTCAAAGCTGTCAAGTCACTGGCAGCGAAGGAGCTGACAATGTTCAGCGGCTGACTTGGAATGGGCTCAGGCCGGTTAGAAGTTAAGACTGAAGAACTGACCATATCAGCCAGAGACTCTGTTTCATCTACGAGATGACCCACATAGTCCGTAATGCCAGGGTGATGGCTATAGCGTTTCTTTCCAAATTTTGTCTGTTGAGCAAAGTAATCATAGCGTTCTGACTTCTTCCACATGTGGTAGAAGGCTACACACCTGGCAACAGTTCTAGATCTCACCTTAGTTTTCCGAATGAGATGAAAATCTTTTCCATTAGGGCATGTTCAAAACTTCGGCACTCCTCTTCAGTCCATGCTGTCATTCCTTCTTGAGACGTCTTTCCATTACAGCAGTACCTTTCAGTTGCTTCCTTTATATTGCGGTTACACTTGAGAAGTTCATATAATGCCTGTTCGTTATCCCTGGTGTGTGTGCCTGAAGAAATTCTGTCTAGGACTTAAGATCTTCGGAGGACAAAGACCCAAACTGGGCTCGAACTTCTAAAGGAAGCCTCCAGCTCCGCCATATTAGTTCCCGGATGGGGCGCCTGAGCCAATAGCAGCTGCAGCCCAACCCACCAGGCCACACTGGTTGCTCTTACAGAGGAGTTAAGTTTGGTTCCTAGCGCCCACATGCAGCTTAGAACCACCTGTAACTCCAGTTCTCGGGAATCTAACTTTCCTCTGGTCTCTGAGGGCTCCTGTGCATACCCTTCCCCACACATATACATAGTTAATAAAAATAGATCTTAAAAAATGTTTCTATAAAAGTAGAAAACCTTGTACATACAGCAGAAAGATCGCAAATCGTAACGTAAACTAGTCTCAGGTCTGGGCAGTGTGTTAGCGTTCATTGCTGCCGCGAAGCCTTGCATACCACAAAGAACTTGTTTGTGCTCAGAGCCTAAGGCTGCAGTGAAGCTGTGTGATCCCACACTCTGATTCATTGTATGTTAGCTTTTGAATTAATCTCTGGTTGTTTGTTCCAAAATCTTTTATGGTTGCCAAAGTTTTTTGTGACCCAACCCCCCGCCCCCCTTTCAGTTGTGACTGAATCCTCAGATCCCTCTGTAGATAGGGTTGTAACTCACAGTTTGAAAAACCAGGACCTAATATATGTGCACACTATTCAGTACATTTAGTTTGTTTCCACCTACCTGCTGACTGCTTTTTTTCCTTCTCAGAAGGACAAATTCTCTGTCTTAAACCGGGGCAGGTTCAGGTAATTGTTCATGACTCCACTCAGGAATGGTCTTGTCATGAGAACCTGACTCTTCATCCTGGGCTGGCGAGCTCGGTTCCTGTCCCAGTATTCCAGGAGTCAGCTTCATTTCTTCCCAGAAGGAGTGTCCCTCTATGAATCCAGAGCCAGTGCTGAATAACTGGGCAGGAATAAGGCTTTTCTTTCTTTCTTTCTTTCTTTCTTTCTTTCTTTCTTTCTTTCTTTCTTTCTTTCTTTCTTTCTTTCTTTCTTTCTTCCCTTCCCTTCCCTTCCCCTTCCTTCCTTTCGTCTTTCCTTCCTTCCTTTCTTTTGTTCGTTTGTTCTTTCTTTCTCTTTCTTTCTTTCTTGACAGGCTCTCATTCTTATGCAGCCCAGGCTAGTTTTAAATATGCTGTGTAATTGAAACTGGTTTTGAACTTCAGATCTTCCTAGCTCCTGTTCTGGAATTACAGGTCTCCACCAATAGACTGGAGATGTGAGTGATCTTAAAGGAGATAGGTAGGGGCTTATGTATCCCAAACTGGCCTCAAACTTTCTATGTAGTTGAGGATTATCTTGAAGTCCTAATCCTCCTGCCTCACTTCCCCTGTGTAAGGAGGATACCACTGCACCAATTTATGGGATGCTAGAGATTAAACCCAAGATGTCCTGAATGCTAGGCAAGAAGACTACCAACTCCCCCCCTCTTTTTTATATAAGGTCTCTCTGTGTAGCCGTGGCAGTCCTGGAACTCCCTTTGTAGACCAGGCTGGCTTCTGCCTCCAGCCTGGTCTGGAGAGCTGGGATTAAAGGCCTGTGCAGGAACACCTTTCCACCTTTATTGATCTGTGAGCTCCAACTGAGCCTTAGCTGAGACACTGAGCATAGTCAGCAGCTTCTCCTCTGGTTGCTTTGATAAAAATCCTGGGTAACAACTTAAAGTTGAAAGGATTCATTTTGGCTTAGGTTTGAGAGGGTATAGCCAATTATCCTGGGAAAGTGGGAGGAAGTAGTGCTAAATCAGCAGAAGGCTTATGCTCTGTCAGCAAGTCCAGAAGCAAAGGGGTGAATGGGACACTTGGCCTGGCTCTAGCCCTCAAGGCCTGCCCTGCTTCCTCAAGTTAGGCTTCATATCCTAAAAGCTGTACAGTTTCTAAAACAGAGCGGCCAGCTTGGGATCAGTGGGGATGTTTTCTGTCATGACACAGGATTAAACCCAGGGTTCTTTGGAAAATCTGTTGTGTTGGATGGTGTTTTGCTGGGGCAAACACTTGAAGAAATGTTTTCCTGAAGCAGACACAAGTGGAAGGATGTTTTGCTAAAGCAAAGGAATGTTTTTTGCTGAAGCGGACACAGGCAAAAGGATGTTCTGTTAAAGCAAGTACATGAAAGGGCACGTGATGAAGGATTCTGTGCTACTGACACACACGTATTGGTCCGCCTTACACTGTGTTGTTGAGCTCCATTTGTCGGGACTCCATAGAGAGAACTGCACCAAAAACCTTCTGGTGGTGTGCTGTGGCTTCTTGTTGCTTCAGCAGGCTCAGGCTGATTGGCAGAGTGATGTCAGACTCATGACAGACAGACTCATGTGCCGAGGCAAGACACATACTGAGACAAGGCCTGTGGAGGACACGTGATGTTTGGAGAGAGTAAATAGAACCTGACGGACAGTGACGGAGACTGAGCTAGGCTTGCTTACAGAGCTAGCTGTGCAGTGTTTGTTGGTCTACACCTTCACTGATCGTTACTTCACTGAGAGAGGCACAGCTGAGAACTCCTGGCATCCCTCCTGGTCCCTCCTGCTGACTTGTGCTGAGGCTGAGGCCTGGCTGTCTCTACTAGGTAGTGCCACTTCTGCTGAATTGTGTTTGCTATTCCGACTCTACTGAACTGGACTGCTGATATATCCATAAAATGTGAATGGATCAAGCTGACCTGTGAACTAAACTACTAATTTCCTGATAACACAGGTCTACTGCCCCCATATCCTTTCTTTTTTGCTACCTCTGGTGAGTGGTGGGCTAGAAGGGAGGTTAAAACATTTAAAAACCATCATTAAAAGGAATCTTTAAAAAAATTAAAGTTAAATAGATTCTTAGCCCCTCATCCCCTTTATTTTGAGGCAGGGTCTTGCTAAATTGTTCTTGAATCTGTGACCTTCCTACCTCAGTTTCTTGAGTTGCTAGATCAGGCCTTGATGATAGATTTAAAAAGAGATTCATTTTATTTTAAAGTGCGTGTGTGTGTGTGAGTGTGTATCTTTGTGTGAGTAGATATGAAAGTATGTTGTGTGTCTATGTGTGAGTGAGTGTGATATGATTGTGTGTGTGTACCCATGCACACTTGTGATCAGCATGGGATTCCCAGGAACTAGTGGGTGCTGGGAACTGAACTCTGGTCCTCCACAAGCCCAGTATAGGCTCTTAATAAGTCATCTCTGCAGCTCCTGAAAGATTAATTAAAGTTATGGCTGGGTGTGGACATGGCACCTTCAATCTCAGTATTTGTGAGCCAGAGGCAGGTAGATCTCTGAACTGGAAGCCAGGTTGGTCTACATCGTCAGTAGCTGGTCAGCAAAGGCTACACAGTGAGACTGTCTCAATAAACAAACAACAAAGAAAAAATAGAAGTAAAAAATTAAAATAAAGATATAATAATTACTTTACTTCAAATTTTTTATTTCTGTGTATTCAAGTGTGCACATACATGCGAGTACCTGCCAGAAAAGATCTTCTGACCCCCTGAAGCTGGACTTATAAGCAGTTGTGAGCCACCAGGTGTGGGTGGGGACCTGAACTTCTAGGCCTCTGCGAGAACAGCACAAACTCTTAACTACTGTGCTATCTCTTCACCCCTGAAAGGACTTAATAGAATTAATGTTAATTACTGGGTCAAGATTCAAGTATGGATCCCAAAGTCTTAACTCCTTTACCATAACTGATCTCTGAAACCACTTTCTCATGAGTAACACCCTAGGTTTAAAAACACTGCTCCCACTGAGTCACCTGTTTCCTTCCTGAAACTGGCTACCATCCCTTTCTGGAATGAGGAACTTCCCTGAGTTCATCGGAACATACCAGGACATGGCTCTCAAGTTGGATGCTTCTGAGAGGATCGCTAATCACTTTCATTTGTGTGAATTCCTCTCAGCACCAGTTCCAAGTAACACTGTCCACTGTTGGCCCTCTCCTCTGGAAAGTGGTGGAGCCCAGCTTCAGCCTCAAACCTGCCTGACACAGGCTTATGTACTTGCTGGGACAGCAGTCAGCCTCTGGCTAGGGAAGTCCCTGGGAGTTGGCAGCCAGAGTACAGATGTTCTGAGCTCTTGATTCAAGCATCGGGTGGCAGGCCCTCTGCAGCCTGGCTGCCAGGAGCTGTGGGATGTGGAAGCCTGGCTCCAGTCCTTTCAGCTACAGTGTGGAGGGATGATGGTCCAGATGGTGGCTCTTTTCTTCTATCTTTTCACAGGCAGGGCACTTAAAACGACAGTGGAACCAGAAGTCTAACTGGTTTTAATTTAAACTATCAAAACGTTCCCCTTTGTGACCCTGGAATGTAATAAATCGTCCTTTTATGTGTACACAGGTTGACTCTGATACATGGCATAGAAAAACCACACTTTATGGGGCACATTCAAAGAATGTTCATTACCTAGTGATGTGGTATCATGACTTTAGCTGGGAGGAAGTACATCGTGGATGCTCCACCCAGATTAATATTGGAGTCTATCTTGACTGAAAAACGAGGACACTGGAGGTTTAGGCATAGCTGTGGATTGTGAGTGGTTACAATGGATGAGTCACCAAAATTTACCCAAGAACAAACAGACTCTAACAGAAAAACAAAATAGAAAGTTCATCTGGAATTCTTGGGGGAAGACTTGAAAAATACGTATAGTCCTAGAACTGCATACGTGTGAGTTGGCAGGTTAATAACAGCTAATATACTAAGCCACCGATTTAATTCTTAAATGAAAATGCAGGCTGAGGGTGTGGCTCTGTGGCAGAGCATTCACTCAGCATGTGTGAGACCCCGGGTTCCATGCCCTATACAAAGCCAAACACACACGGAAAGAAAGGAAGTGCATGTTACCTGTTCCACCCAGGTTAGCCTCGCAGTCTATCTTGCCATTACAAACTGAAAACTGAGAGCACTTGGAGGTTTAGGCATAGCTGTGGAAGAAGCGGGCCCTTCTAGCAATGTGATGGTAGCTCCTAGGAAATAATCGCATGGGTTATTTTTATTTGCTATGTATAATTAAAAGTGCATTGCCATTTAAACTCTGACATCTAAGCACATTTGTACTATTTGGCAATGATATAGGGCAGTGGTATTTGTAGGTAAATGTTAGGTCAGTGGTAGTGTATTCGCTTACAATGTATAAGGCTCTGGGTTCTATCTTTAGCATTGGGAGAGAGGGGGGATGTTTGAATAATTCATGCTGTGAAAGCATTTGCTAATTTACATTATTTGAAGATTCTAATGAGACAGCTATTTAACATATGCTGTATTGACTCATTCGTATTAGAACATAAGTCTACTATTCTTTCTGGGGATCCTTGTAGAAAAAGTGCATTGAATATGCTGCTTTCCCTACTAGTATTAGGAAATTCACTTAAAGATCTCATTGGGGAAGATCGATTAGCATTTTGAACAAGAGTTCAGAGTCCCTGGTTTCCCCTCCTCATAATCTGGTTTGTATATCGACCTTACTCACGGCCTCTATTTCTCTGCAAAGTTTCCAGTTAGTCCAATGCTTCAGCAGCAGTTGGAGTCCCTCAAATGTCACAGCAGTCAACAAGCCTGTTTCCTTGCAGGATGTTTTCCCTAGCAGTTTAAGGAGAAGAAGAGCTGTTGCCAGGGAGAATTTTTTTTTTTTTGAGAGATGTGGTATTTTCTGATGAAATCTTTAAGTCTCTGACTTGGATTACAGTGAGAAGAAAATATGGAAGTCCAATACTCTGAGAAACATCACATTCCTATATCTTTTACCACCGACTACCTGGATCTGTATATGAGTGATGGTTTCAAAGCTGTTTAGCAACAGCTGCATGTGGAGACGTGTCAACAGCCCCGTCGCTTGCAGTCTGAGGCAGAAGGATCTTGCATGGGAGGCTACTCTAGGCTGCAGTAATGAGGTGAGGTCATATTACTAAATAAAAAGGAAGGAAGAAAGAAGGAAAACCAAACCAAACCAAACCAAACAAAACAAAACCAAAACCAACCAACCAAACAAACAAAACAAAAACAAAACAAAACAAAAAAACCCAGAACAGAGCAAAACAATCAACCAAACTGTGTAGTAGGACAGCAACATTTTCTTCAACTTGAGGAACAATTTTCTAAGTAACACTTCCAGCCTGTTGTCTCTGGAGTTCTTCTTCTTCTTCTTCTTCTTCTTCTTCTTCTTCTTCTTCTTCTTCTTCTTCTTCTTCTTCTTCTTCTTCTTCTTCTTCTTCTTCTTCTTCTTCTTCTTCTTCTTCTTCTTCTTCTTCTTCTTCCTCTTCTTCCTCTTCCTCCTCCTCGTCCTCTTCTTCTTCTTCTCTCTCTCTCCCTCATTCTTTTTCTCATTTTAAAAATATTTTATTCTTTTTTAAAAATGTATTTACAATCCAGCTGTCACCTCCCTCCCAGTCCGCCCCACCCCCAGCTCCTCATCCCATTCTTCCTTCCCCGTCTCCAAGAGGATGCTTCTCCACCATATATAGCATAGGACTTCATGGTCTGGCCTCAGTGGGGGAAGATGCACCTAATTCTCCAGAGACTTGAGGCCCCAGGGACGGGGGAGGTCTGGTGTGTGTGTGTGTGTGTGTGTGTGTGTGTGTGTGTGTGTTCTTTCCATCTCTGGGATTACTTCTTAACCTATTGCTTTACTTACTTATATACGTGTGTACTCAGGTGTGTGCCATGTGCATATGCGGGTGTCAGAGGACAACTGTGGGCCTTCTCTTCTTCAACTGTGTGGGGCCTTCAAGTTGATGGTGAGCACCTTACCTGTTAAGCCCTTTTTTCTCTCTAGCCCTACTTTTCCATAACTTTATGTACTTAATCTATCTGTTTCTACTGTTCAGTGAAAGGTAAGCACTTGACACCGTCTGAGCGTCTTTGAAGAGACTGTTCATGAAATATTCAGGATTTGTTTATCGATTACTGAGAAGGTGTTGGTTATCAGAGCCTGGTTCACAAGCTCTCCTTCTGTGGATGGAACCTAGGCTCTTTCTAGGCAGGGGCTCTCCCACTGAACCACAGTCACCTTACCGTTCCTTTATATTTTCAAGGTTATTTACTTCTCCAATTACATTTTGTCTTAGTTTGCTTGTTTATTGCAGATGAAGAGATACATTGGGTTAAATACGGGGAAAGCGGCTCAGAATTTCCACGTCGCCTCTGAGTGTGTCACCCTCCAGGGACTTTCACATGGTCCATTTCATTGTGCTCCTGATTGGTTTTCACTGAGATGCAATGGTGGTTTTTGTGGTTAGAGGTTGGGGGAACAGTGTTTTTCTTTTTCTGACCACATTCACCTGAAGAATGACTCTGGTGAATGGTATAAATGCCTACAGAGAGGCTGAGAGGGTGAAGATCTGGGTGTTGGGTTTTGGAGGGTGCTAATTATTCCCACCTTCTTCCCTTTGAAGCTCAGAGAAAGACTCAAACAGGCCTCCCAATCACAGCCATGGACCAGATGATGCAATTTGGAGCTGAGGCTATGTTGTGGTTTGAATGGTCAGCCTCTGCCACAGGTGCCTATGCTTGAACAGTTGGCTCTGAGATGGTTGCACTATTTTGGGAGATTGCATGACCTTTTGGACCTATTTGGGGACTTGAGGCTACAGGAGTGGGCCTTAAGAGTTACAGCCCATCCACAGTTACAGCATGAACTCTTAGCTTCTAGGTGGCACTCTTAGCCAGCAACGTCTTCATGCTCCTACTGCCGTGAGGCCATCCACAGCCACACCTCCTTCCATGATGGATTATACCCACCCAAATCATGAGCCAAAATAAATCCTTTCTCTTTGAAATTGTCAGGGATTGGCCGGTGATAAGGAAGTAACTAATACAGAGGCCGTTGCTGTTATAAAACTGACCATATTGTTTGTAACTCTTTGGTGGTGGTTGGTAGGCGGAATGTGGAGGAGTTTAGAATTGTGGGCTGGAGAGGCCCTAAAATCCTGTAGTCAGGGCTTATACTGAGCCGTTCTGGTAAGTGCTCAGACCATACTATTGATAGATAGATGGACACTATTTAGACTCATGAGGATTCAGAGGGGACGAATGGCTAGGGGTGGCAGTGCATACCTGTGATCCAAGTTCTTGGAAGGTGGAGGCACCAGAATTGGGAGTTGGCTACAGAGCAAGTTTGAGGCCTGATTGAACTACACATGGAATTTCTCAAAATAGACAAAACAAAGAACATCAAAGAAAAAAAACCCCAAACTAATATACGCCTAAATACAACAACAACAATGACAACAACAACAACAACAACAACAACAACAACAACGATGACGACGACAAAGCAAGGATTATAGCAGACCCTGGGCTAGGTGCCGTTTATGTTGCATTCAGGTAAAGGAATTGGCTGTGTGTTCTGTCCTAAGAATTTGAGTGAAGTCGCATTCAGAAGCAATAGACTAATTTATTTGGTAGAGAACATTGCCAGACAGATCAGCATTCAGGATGTCACATGGTTATTGATCACCGTCTTTAGCTATGTTTCCAATAAGAATTTCTGGAGTGAAAAAATGCAGAAAATGAAGAGTTTTAATGTGCACAGGAGCACGAGCCAAGATAAAGTTGCAGAAGGGGCAGATAGGGTTTTTGCAAAGAAAATACCTACAATTATAAAGGCAGGAGCACAATTAAGGGCAAACTATGCAGCTTGCTTTGGGACAATAGGAACGGTACATTAAAGGTAAGCAAGACTTTACTCACTGAAGGGTTCAGGGCATGGAACTGAAAACCTATTTGAAAACATTCATTTGAAAGGAGAGGGTCTGCAAGGAAAGCGCCTCCTCAGGGTGCTTTTGGCTTGAAAATGGCTGCCTAGGGGAATTTTCACTGACTAAGTTACATACTTAGATACTGCAGCCATAGTCCAAGTGGGTCAGGCTACATTTCAAGTTGGCAGTAAAAACTTGGGGCTATTTTCCATGTAGTTCTGGCTTGGCAGGCAAACAAACCTCAAGATTCATGGGCCAGTGGAAATTTGCACAAGATTCCACAAAGCTGCTGAGGTCAGGCAATATGCAGCATTCTCTGTATAGAGCCCTTGAGTGGGTTGTGCATAAATTTGAAGCCCATTTCCAACGTAGATTCCAGGATGTTTGAGATGCCACGAATCTGAACTTCTGCAGGCACTGAGGAGAGTCAGGCCAAGGGAGAACACACGTATACCACAGGTTGCAGGGCTGGAGGGGCAGGACTGTCCAAACCCGTCGGAGCCCAGAGGATGCTGTCATGAGCCCCAGATATTGGTCGTGCAATTGTTGCAAGGTTTGGTATCTGTCTGTGTGAATTCTGGTCTTTCTTTAGTCTGCTATTCTTTTGTATTTTTCCTTTTGATATTTCTTCTTTTAGGAATGGATATGTTTGTATCATTGTATGCTGGAAGTATGTAATTGGTTTTTTGAAAATTTTTTGGGAGTTCTTGTTTTGAGTCTCAGAAGAGACCCTGGACTTCTGAAAAGCACTGGGACATTAAGAGTACAGGGAGCGGGGTTGGGGATTTAGCTCAGTGGTAGAGCGCTTGCCTAGCAAGCGCAAGGCCCTGGGTTTGGTCCCCAGCTCTGTGTGTGTGTGTGTATATATATATATATATATGTATATATATATATATATATATATATAGTGTATGTGTGTGTGTGTGTGTGTGTGTGTGTGTGTGTGTGTGTGTGGCGTGTGTACCCTGCGTGGAGCTCAGAGGCTAAGTTTGAATGCTTTTCTAGCTATTATCCAAGGCAGGGTCTCATATTGAACTTAGAGCTCATCAACTGGCTAGACTAGCTGACTAGCAGGCCTCAAGAATCCTGTCTTCTGTGTCCCAGCGCTAGGGTTACATATAGGTTACATGTATGAGCTGCCATGTCCAGCGATTTATATGAGTTCTGGCAATCCAATCTCAGCTTCTCATGTTTGAACAGCAATCACTTTGTGGACTGAGGAATTCCTCCAGCAACTCTAGTGACTTTTAAAGTTGTCCTGAATGTGTGACTGCATCCTGCATTATGGGGTGGCCATGCGACCACCCTGCTGGAGGCAGAATGTAACGGTTTGGATGGGAACTGTCTTCCACAGACTCATGTGTTTACAAACTTGGCCCACAGCAGGCAGTGCTGCTTCAGGAAACCAAGAAACCTTTACAATGTGGGACTAAGCTAGAGGGAAGCAGGCAGGCCTTAAGGAGTCACAGCCCCGCCCAGCTTCTGTTTGACCTCTTTGCTTTCTGGCTGATGACATGATGTAAGCAGTGTCCAGTGGTCCTTTAACCCCAACATGGAGTTGCTCTTGCTTCTGTGACTTTCCTCATTATAATGAACTGTTATATCTTAAATCACTAACTAAAAACAAATTCTTCTTCTCTTAAATCTTTTCTTTTAGGTATTTTTATAATAGTGATGGGAAAGTAACCAGTGCAGGCCAGTAAGATCTTTTTATTATTTAATGTGAATGGGTGTTTTGCCTGTAAGTATGTCTCTTCATTCTGTGCATGCAATGCTCAAGGAGGCCAGAAGAGGGCAGTGGATTCCCTTGGAAGATTACAGCTGCTCCGTGGGTTCTGGAAACTCCATCCTGGATCTTCTGGGGGAGTGCCAGTGCTCTCAATGCTGAGCCACCTTTCCAGCCCCAAGGCCTTGATATCTTTATCATGGACAGGGGTGTAGCTATTTCCTCGGGATCGAAACATCCCTCCAAAGCTCAGGAAGTAAACAAAACTTTCGAGTCTCAGGAAGCTCCTAAAACAATATTCACAAGGTGCCTCCCTGAAGGTACAGAATCGGAAAGGATTTGTGGGGAGAGGAGAACTGTTGATCCGTTGAGCTGCCTGCAAGCAGAGCAAGGTGTGCCGAGGGTAAGTCGTTCCCCATGCTAGGGTGGACCTTTTCCTAATGCAGCTGCCTCTGACTAGTCCATGCTCTAGTAAGTAACCTTAACAAACTCACGACTTCACTACAGACGTTTGCTCATGCCTCCCCCGGAAAAATCACACAGCAGGAGGTGTGGCATCTCACACTTCCTCATATAGAAGCTGCCCAACAACAGGCCCCATGGTGGTGGTGGACCATTAGCAGAGGGAGGGAACACAGAAGCATAGGAAGGAGCAGCATCGGGGTGAAGAGAGGACAGAGAGAGCACAGTCTCCTCAGAGACATGGAGAGGGGGCGTGGAGTGAGTAGCTCCCTCTGAAGAACTCTTCTAAACTGCTCCCACTCCATAGCAAGAAGGGAGTTTCTGGTAGCATTGAAGAGAGCTAATTCCATAGAATGGTCGGGAGTCAGTTTTCAGAAAGTTCATGCTTTGGGTAGAGGATTGAGCGTATCTGGAAATAGGGTATTTCAGGGAGAAGAAAAGATGTTGGTTGTGAGGGACAGCACCCGAGCCTTCGTTCACCATCTATCAAACACTTGCTTTGTGCTATGCACTAAGGGATGGAGGGTTTCATGAATATTTCTAGTGATCTATATCTATCTGATCACTATACCTATAGAAATCATTATATATCCATTATAGCATTAATAAAATGTTGTTATTGAGCCGTGGGTAAGAGGCTTCAGAGGTGCATTGAGAAGCGGCTAACTGCATGCATGTGTGTGCTCAGATATGCAGGAGACCTGGGAAGCAGATTCAGGACAATACCCAGAGGAAATGACCTCCGAGCCGAGCAGAAGAGGTGATTCAGAGGCTGGGGGTGACGCTGGAGAGATGTCTTAGTGGTTAAGAGCAACCTGGCTGCTCTTCCAGAGGATCCAGGTTCAATGGCTTATAACAGTTTGTAACTCTAGTCCCTGGAGATCTGACAGCATTTTCTGGTTGCTCAGGGCACCGTATGTGTATGGCACACAGACATACGTTCAGGTAAACATTCATACACATAAAATAAATTAATAAATAGATAAAATTTCCCCAAAAATAAATCAAGAGGCTGGAATATAGCTCCACTGAGGAAAGACTTTCCACGAGAGTACCTGGCATGGCTTGGGTCACGAAAGGGTATGGCTTATACTGCAGCAGAGGACGTGTGCCTAGGGTAGAGTGCTGTGCCTTGACCTTCTAATTCTTCATGTCCTTTAGTCTGGAGAGATCTGAGGTTTTAAATAGTTACCCTGGTGGCAGAGCTGAGGGGGGTTTAGAGTGAGGACCAAGAGCAGGGGAGGGAGGAGCATCGGGGTGTGTCTGCAATAGGACCAGATGATTTGGAAGAGGCCTAAGCAGTGTGGACAGGGTCCAGACCTGTTTAGAGACAATAAGCAGACTGACCAGACATCTTGTTGGCAGGCAGGAAGCAGGAGGCTGGGCAGAAGCCAAGTGTCTGGTTTGGAGCATTGGGTGGATGGCGGTGTTCTTTGTGGCACAGGGGGAAGCCTGGTTCATCCATCAGTCTGTCTCCAGTCTCCATTGTTGCCCTCTGGGGACTTTGCTTAGCTCCTTTTCTGGGTCCCAGTGGCGAGATGTTTCCTGTGTTCACTCCTCAGGGGTTTGCAGCTCTCCAAGGCTCTGTTTACCAAGCCTGTCTTCTAAGCCCTCATGGTCACTCCTGGGACTCAGAAGAGACGTTATTATTTGCTAGTGTGATCAGCGGTGTGCTTTCAGGCATTGAGATCAGAGAGGGATCCCTGGCCCTCTGGCTCCTAACCCCAAGTGACCCCTGTTGTCACTCAGCAGCCGTGAGCACACTGGCAAGAGCCTGTGCTCGTGAAGAAATGAATAAGACCTAATTTTTACTGGAAGGTGGAGGGGGGCGGTGCTGATTTCAAATCCAGGCCACAGTACATTTGTAGGAAACAGGAAAAGGTGCCAGAACCAGAGATGCTACGAAGACAGGCTCCTGGACCCCAGTGCGGCTGAGACCGAGGCTAATTTGCTGGGCAGACGGAGGTTGGTCTCAGCAGTAACTATCCTTAAGGCTTCTCAGGATCACTGGTGGTTGGAGCACGCAGGAGATTGACAGCACTAAACAACTCATCTTTAAATCTCCTTGAGTCCCACTTTTCTTTTCTATCACGTAGGGTGAGCTTTTCCACTCCTGGGATGGTCTTTTGAACTAGGTGGGATAATCTATGGAAAGCACTTGACACACAGTAGTCCCACAACTACAGGGATACCCACCCCATCCCCTTAGGATACCCACCCCATCCCCTTAGGGATAGCAGTCAAGAATGTAAGGCATGCGTTTCCTTACGCTGACCATCAGAAGAGTCATGGGTAAGATTTAATAGAACAGATCATGAATGACTTAATGCACCTTGATAAGAAAAAGAACTTCAAAACTTATTTTAGGGTGCAGGGGATATTAAAAGTAATCCTTGTGGCAAAAAGGTGTAGGCCCCGAGGTGTGGTACCACTTACCCAACATTGCAGGGTGAGTCAGAGACAGCACACAGACTTACACCTGGCGTGCTGATAGTGAGACCATTGCTCTCTCCACTGTACTATCCCTGAAAAGGGGAGAGAGAGCCGATCTGGGTAGTGTTCAGGCTCTCATTTCTGACATTCAACTCCTCTTTCCCCTATCCTAGACTAGGCATTGAAACAGGTTCCTGGTATCTGTCTTCCTGTTCAGTCCACCTAGGCTTCTCAGCAGGGACTGTCCAGGAAACCCCTTCTGTGCGAAGCAGGTGTGGGTGTGGGAAGGCTCTTTGGAGATGAGTCACCACTGCCTCCTCCTTGGTGAATCATGGCTGGGGCTTGGGAACAGCTAGCTGGTGGACAGGAGGGAGAGCAGAGAACTAAATTGCAATAATACATTTCAATCACCAGGGGGCAGAAGCCGGATAGGCAAACCGGAGCTAACTGCTGGTGTAAAACTTGTGGCATGCAGAGCTTGGGAGTGGGTGGACGGAATGCTAGGACCCAGCTAGGGCTGGATGTAGGCAGTCAGCGCCTTGGAAGCTCCCGCTGCCTGCCTCTGTCCTGGATTTTCTGCTCGAGAATGTCAGAGCAGATTGGGCGGCAGTAGAAGGGGTGGGAGGGAGGCTGTTATTTGACCAGATGTTCTAAACGCAGATGAATAAGGTCTCACAGATAGAGGCAAAGCAGTCTGTTTTTCAAAGCCTCAGAAGCATTGATATTGGATGGGAGCACGTATCTGGCCTCCATGTGTGAGATGAGACACGGGTGTCTGGGTGCTGCTGACTCTGTATAGCCTTCCTTCTCCTCTTGGTCTTCACCCCTGGTTCCTCTGTCCCTATTGTCCTCTCTTTGATCCATCCCCCCAATCTCTTCTTTTTGCCTGGTTGTCTCTGTCAACCTCCAGTCTCCACTGCTGCCCTCTGGGAACTTTGCTCCTTTTCCGGATCCCTGTGGCAGTAAGTTTCCTGTGGTCACTCCTCAGAGGTTTGCAGCTCTCCAAGGCTCTGTTTTCCAACCCTGTCTCATTGCCACTCCCGGGACTCAGAAAAGAAGTTATTATTTACTAGTGGTGTACTTTCAGGCAGTGAGAAAAGGGACCCCCTGGCTCCTACCTACCCACTGGCCCCAGTGACCCCTGCTGCCAGTCAGCAGTCATAAACGTTGGTAGGCACCTGGCGTGGGTGAGGTCCTGTGCTCATGTAGAAATGAATAAGAACCAGTGTTCATCAGTGAGCTCACCATGCGGCAGTGAGGGCAAGAGAAAGCAAGCACTCAGTGAATCTGCCTAAATAGGAAGACGCTAAGACAGAAGGGAGGGCATGTGCCAGAACAGGTAGAAACTGACTCTGGTTGGGTCAGAGAAGGCCTTTTAAGTGGCCTTTAAAGCATAGATGGTTATCTCAGCAGGAGGAGACACCATGTGCGGGTGTAGGCACATTCTTACCAGGATGATCAGTGAGGCCAAGGGCCTTGGTTGCATGGCGTGCTTATACCCTTGTTCAGACAGTGAGGGATGGCAAGGGGGTTGAAAAGCAGTGGGTATTAGAGTATGGAGTCTTTCACTGTGCACCTTGTGGAAGAGACACATGTTGTTTCTGAGCAGAGAGGATCCTGCTGATGCTGAATGAAGTGCAGGGAGTCACTGTGAGCACCAGTGCTTTGTTCCTCGTAGGCCCTTCCTCAGAGTGAAGACTTCCTGTCCAGTTTTACCTAAAGTAGGTTTGCATTGGGAAGAGAAGCATGGTAAGGAGCTCACAGGTCCCAGGGAGGAGGGGGACACTGAGTGGCTTTGCAAAGGTTTAGAAGAGGACACTGGAGGACCCAAGACCCACTTTATCAGTGCTGTATAGGCTGGTTGCCATAGTGATCCCTAGGCAGACCTGGGGGTCTGATTCCACTACCGCTCAGATTTCAGTGGTGCCAGCACCGTCACCTCCCTAGGTGCTGCCTGGTGAGGGGCTCCACTCTGGTGCTTGTGGGTTGGGGTTTCCGGTTGCTGCTCTGGCTCTGGGGAGCAGGGTGTGCCGCTGAGTCACCACCTGGGTATCTGGGCTTGGAACCACGGGTGAGTCACCCTGCCCTGGGGGAGCTGAGAGAAGCTGCTTGGTGTCTGGAGGGGGAAGAGAGCTGGGTCCACAGGAAGGGCGGTGCCCAGCTGGGGATGGCAAAGAGCACAAGGGGGCAGTGTGGAGTCTGAAGTCTTGGAGTCAGCTCCTTCTTGAAGACCCCTCCTTTGGGCCCAGGGGAAGGACACAGTGTTTGTTTTTCTCCATGGAGAAGACAACCTGGGGACTGGTGAGGGCCTGAGGGAGGGCATGGCTGGGTCCAGGTCTCTGTTTTCAGCTCTGGGTAGGGCAGTCTTTCCTACCCACTCACTTCTATGTAAAATGGAGAAGGGGATGTGCGCGTCTCCCTCTATCCCTCTTGCACAGACTACTGCTCACTGCAGCTGTGCCGGTGCAGAGCCATCTTCATTGCTCCTTCTGAAGCAGTTTTTTTTTTTTAAATTTTTTATTTTTATTTTTATTTTTATTTTTTTTATTATTAACTTGAGTATTTCTTATTTACATTTCGAGTGTTATTCCCTTTCCCGGTTTACGGGCCAACATCCCCTAACCCCCCCTCCCTTCTTTATGTGTGTTCCTCCCCTCCCCATCCTCCCCATTGCCGCCCTCCCCCCAACAATCACGTTCACTGGGGGTTCAGTCTTAGCAGGACCCAGGGCTTCCCCTTCCACTGGTGCTCTTACTAGGATATTCATTGCAACCTATGAGGTCAGAGTCCAGGGTCAGTCCATGTATAGTCTTTAGGTAGTGGCTTAGTCCCTGGAAGCTCTGGTTGCTTGGCATTGTTGTACATATGGGGTCTCGAGCCCCTTCAAGCTCTTCCAGTTCTTTCTCTGATTCCTTCAACGGGGGTCCCGTTCTCAGTACAGTGGTTTGCTGCTGGCATTCGCCTCTGTATTTGCTGTATTCTGGCTGTGTCTCTCAGGAGAGATCTACATCCGGTTCCTGTCGGCCTGCACTTCTTTGCTTCATCCATCTTGTCTAATTGGGTGGCTGTATATGTATGGGCCACATGTGGGGCAGGCTCTGAATGGGTGTTCCTTCAGTCTCTGTTTTAATCTTTGCCTCTCTATTCCTGCCAAGGGTATTCTTGTTCCCCTTTTAAAGAAGGGTGAAGCATTTTGAAGCAGTTTAACCAGACCCCTCGCCTCACTACCTCTTTAAAAGGTGCTCTGGTGCCAGGCGTTTACAACAAAACAATAAGAAAAGATTCCTTTGATTTTCTGGCATGCTCTTCCGGATGTCCCCCAGGTGCATTTTTGGGCCCCAGTTTTCTAAGGGTGGCCAGGACTGCTCTCTCTCTCTCTCTCTCTCTCTCTCTCTCTCTCTCTCTCTCTCTCTCTCTCTCTCACACACACACACACACACACACACACACACACACACACACACACACAAACACGTGAGCACAGGCTGTGAAGTTCCCACCCACTCTGTGTCACTGCATTCTCTGACACAAGAAGGAGCTGTGACTCACAGGCATAACATGAAAACCAGGCTTGGAATGAGTGTCTAGGCCCCAGAGCAAGAGCTGTCTCCTCTCATTCCTGACCAGGGTCCCTGTCTTAGTCAGGGTTTCTGTTCCTGCACAAAACATCATGACCAAGAAGCAAGTTGGGGAGGAAAGGGTTTATTCAGCTCACACTTCCACGTTGCTGTTCATCACCAAAGGAAGTCAGGACCGGAACTCACACAGGGCAGGGGCCTGGGGGCAGGGAGCTGATGAAGAGGCCATGGAGGGTGCTGCTTGCTGGCTGCTTCCCCTGGCTTGCTCAGCCTGCTTTCTTATAGAACCCAGGACCGCCAGCCCAGGAATGGCTGCACCCACAATGTGCTCTTCCATTTTGATCACTAATTGAGAAAATACCTTACAGCTGGACTCACAGAGGCATTTCCTCAAGGGAGGCTCCTTTTTCTGTGGTAACTCCAGCTTGTGTCAAGTTGACATAAAAACCAGCTAGTCCACTCCCCTTCCCCACCACACCTCTGTTCCCTTGTTGAGGCCTATACGAGCTCAGGGATGCCCTTGGGTGGGCCTGGAGGCTCCTGCAGCTGGTGCTGAGACCAGAGCTATCTGAGAGAGAGTACATAGGGTGGGGGTGGGGGCAGACTTTGTTTTTTTTATCAAGATCAAGTTAGGACAATTTCTGTTTCCCCCAAATGACAAGTTGCAGGCCAGTTGGTCTGGCATATAAATCCCTACCGTGGGTGTCTTGATCATTTTACTTCCTCCTAGGTCTCCCTCTGCTACCTGATCTGGTGAGCGTCCTTGTAGTTTTTCTCTGACTTGCTGGTGAGATCTTCCGTTTGAAGGGATCTCTTCAGTGAGGCTTCGGATGGAAGGGCCTTTCCCACATTCTTCTGAGAGGGCTTAGGGGCTTACTCTGTCGCCCGCCTGTTCTCCGATCTCTGTGTCTGAGGCCTCTGTGCCTCTCAGTTTTGATATGACATTAGGGAACATTTTTTTGGGGGGGGGTTAGGCCTAGGAATAGGTCATGGATATGTGAGGGGTGCTTTTATAAGAACCTTCAATTTAAGTCAGATGCAACAGAACCTGTCTGTAATCTCATACTCAGGAGACTGAGGCAGGAAAGTCACGAGGTCAAAGTCACACTGGATTGTACAGTGACTTGTCACAAACAATCCGTACTGAGTTGCTTTTGCTTTTGCAAAGTCTCAGATTCTTTTAGGACTAAGAAGGCAGAGAGACGGGGTCTCAGTGCTTAGTCCTGCCTGGGTCCCTAGTCCTGTGTAGTGGCAGAGTCATGCCCAAGGCTACTTCCTGTGCTTTTCTAAGTAGATGAGGGTGGGGCTGGCAGAGCAGGGCTGGCAGAGCAGGGCTGGCAGAGCAGGCTGGAGGCTTTTCCTGCCTTCAATACTGGCTCCTCTGGCCTTACCCTGGAACCCATTCAATATTCTTAGAGGAATTTGGAAGGGTAACCTCTGATCTCTGACCTTATCTCTTCAGCTTCTAGCCTGATCCCAAGACACTGGTCATTTAGTTTCTTTAGTTCTAACGTCAGCAGGATCCTTCTTGTTGGAGAGGATGTTGAGTCACTTACATCCTGCCCATGACCCCACTATGAAGAACCAGCACTGTGCAGCATAGTCCTCAGACTGGAGGACACATCTGTCACTCTGTGAGAGTCCCCGTATGAAGGAAACATCCCTGCTTAAGGGAGCTTCCCTTCAGATGGCAGAGACTCTGACTCCAGTAGACTAGAGTTTGTGAATGGTTTGACCCCTTCATGGAGCCTTATACTCCTGGGTTGTTCTCATGGCTACCCCCAGGTGATTCTGGGAGCCCATGGCCATATCTGTGCTCTGCATTCCTGGCACAGGCAGGAGTCAAACTGAGACTCTAGACACCCTGCAACCCCTCCCCCTCTCCTCCCCTTCCTCATCTCCCATTAGACACCCAAGGAGGGAGACCTACCTTCAGAGATATGTCCTTAGGACACGAGGTTCTAGGTGACTCTCACAGCACAGGGAAGTTTCGCATCTGATTGCAGTGTGAAGTGGAAGGGTGGACCCTCGTCCTTAGATACTTCCAAGGTAGAATGCAGGCAGGCAGTGACTTGCCATTCCTGGAAGGCCTTGGTGATGCAGGCACAGGCCTTGTAGGCTGGACTTGAGGCCCCGAGTGCCTTGGTGGTATTCTTTTGTGTCTCTAGATCCAAGATGTCTAGTGACCTGCAGCAGGCTGTGGATGTGACGGTCCACACCTTCCACAGTCAAGAGGGTGAGAGTCTCAAACTCAAAAAAGGGGAGATGAAGGAGCTTATGTGTAAGAAGCTGCCGAGCTATATGGGGGAAAGTGAGGCAGGCCAGGAGGGGAGCCCCGGGTCGGGTAAGTCTGTTCCTGCTTTCATTCTCAAGGTGCCCGCTGGTGCCAGTGCTAGGGTGGGGTTGAGGACTCCCCATCAGCTTTCACTTCACAGCGCTTGGGGGGCCAGTTAGGTCTATGTGTGAATGGGCTATTAATGGTTGTTCCCTTCAGCTTTCTTGAGCACATTGTCATTGGGGGCTTCAGAGTCCATCTGTCTAATCCTGTAATTGGCTAGTTGAACTGTCCCAAACCCAGAGAGAGGGTAGCAGCTGGCCAGGGGTCACACAAGGACATTATTAGTGGGCATTAATTTATCCTTTTATTTTTACATATTTATATGCCAAGCAAAGAAAGTATATAGGGAGAATGGATTCTAGGCAAGACATGCACCCTGAGGCATTTGCCAGAGAGGTGCTGTTACCTCTCAATTTGCCTCCTGCCCAGTACAGACAAATGGGTTATCGCATGCAGAGTTAGGTCTCAGAACTTAATGCATGAGGTAGGTCTTGCCTTTTTTTTCCTTTTCTTCTTCATTTTGGGTTAATTCTCTCTCATTGTTTTGGCTGGTATTAAAAATTTTGTCTTTTTTTTTTTTTAAATTCATCCTGCTGTTGGGGGGCGGCAGTGAAGCTCTGATTTTTTTCATTATCAAGATGAAGCTGGGGCCTAGCAAAGATTAGTCTCTTCATACTCTGAGGAATACCCAGGACCCCCTTCTCCAGTAGGCAGACTGGAGACACTTACATCATAAGTCTATCTGTCCTTCCTTGCTGGCCTTCTCAGTATCTCACAAGGGTTTCCTGCCTGTGGTGAACCTGGCTGCCCATGCTAGGAATGAAAGCTGACATAAGGGGAAGGTGTTGAGGTGGGTTGGGCATGGGCCAGCTTCCTGATAGCTCCTGTCCCTGTCACCTTCAGGATAATGTAGATGATGAGAAGGTGAAGAAGGTGATGGACCTCCTTGATAAGAACAGTGACCAGCCGGGAGTATGCTCTGTTTCTGGCAGACTGCGCTATCTTGTTTAATAACTTCCTCAAGGGGTCCCCAGACCAGTCCTGAAGCAGAGCGCTCCACTCCTTGCCACGCATCTCTTGGGCGATACAGCTCTCTGTCTTTTAAAAGTTTGTACTTAATAAACTTTAGTTATTTTGCTTGTGGAGAGAATTATAACGGCTCAGAGATGCCTTGTACCTTGACTGGATCAGTTAACGGCCTGGGAACAGAGGGATCCCTGTTTTTTTTTTTTTCTTTTTTTTCCCCGGAGCTGGGGACTGAACCTAGGGCCTTGTGCTTGCTAGGAAAGCGCTCTACCACTGAGCTAAATCCCTAACCCCGGATCCCTGTTTTCTAACACCCTGACTTTCCTGAGGCCAAAGGAGCTACTCTTTGGGATTTCACACAAATGAAATGGGAATTGAGGTAGGCGGAAAACATTTTATTTTGTTAAGAAAAGTGTTTTAAAAAGGAAGGTTGGGAATGAGGTGGGGCAGTGTAGACTTTTAATCCCAGCACTAGAGTGGCAGAAGCAGGTGGATCTCTGTGAGAGCCTAGTATACAAAGCAAAGTCTAGAATAGCCAGTGCTGTCACACATAGAAACCTTGTATCAATATAAAACAAAACAAAACAAAACAAAACAAAACAAAACAAAGGAAGGTTGGTGGCATGCTGCAACCTTTGTCCCAGCACTCAGGAGACAGGACAGGGGCAGGGGCAGGGGCAGGGGCAGGGGCAGAAGCAGCACATACAAAAAGACAAAAACCACCTACAACTACAGTCATTTTATTCACTCTCCTAATTCCAACTCCACAGAGTAGGGAGGATACAATCTCAGAACACAGCACAAACCTTGATATTGAAGGCTGTAGAGGGAGCCGCTGTCCAGAGAGCGGCTGGCGGGTGGGGAAGGGGATGTGTTGGGGGAGGGGTTGTAGCCCTCGCCTGCCCTGCAGTTTCCTTAGGATTCATTGGCAGATCTCAGTCTCTAGGCACTGTACTTGTTTTTAGAAAAACTTTTGTCCTATCCGCTTTCAAGTTGGCTAGCTCAGTTTTGAGTTTACTCCCTCCTTTTTGATCTTTCTGTTAAAACCTCTTAAGAGCCAGCTCAAGCCAAAAATTCTTATAGTTTCTACTGTTTTCCCTAAGACTGTAGCTTAGGCTGCCACACATTCCACATTCTAAAGCATATCAGGTGACAGTTTGAACACATGACTTCCTGTACTGTGACAAGGGCCACAAGCTTTTCATCCTCTAGATTCTAGGTCTATATTTCACTCTTTCTTACCTCCATCCAATTTCATCTTTTAAGTTATTATTATTCTTGACTGGCTTTTAAAGCTACTGGTTTTTCTACCAGTATACAGCATTCAGAAGTTAATCGAGGCTTGACCTGCAGTGCCTTAACTAAACTAGCATTTGAATATCCATGTGGTTAGACTTCTTGGTGGACAGTTTAAGTTTGGTTCAGTGACTTATAGATGCCCTACTAGCTGCCCGTTACTGTATAATGAACTGCCCCAAGATATGGTGGCTGAAAACATACATTTATATCTCTGGTGGTTCTGTGGGTAGACTGGGAATAGTTTTGGGGGTCTCACTTGGGGTGTCTCAGGCAGTTGTAGATGGAAGTTGGGGTTACAGTTACTCAAGTGTGCTCTCTTCGCATGCTGTGCACTTGGTGCTGGTGGTTTGCCTGGAGCGCAGATAGAACCATCAGTGTGCTGGCTAGATTCATGTCAACTTTATACAAACTGCAGTCATCAGAGAGGAAGGGGCCTTGATTGAGAAAGCATCGCCATCAGGTGATCAGGCTGTGGGCAGGCCTGCAGGGCATTTTCTTAATTAGTGATCGATGGGAGGGGGCCCAGCTCATTGTGGGTGAGGCCACCTTTGGGCTGGTGGTTCTAGGTTTTATAAGCAGCAGGCTGAGCATGGCCTCTTCATCAACTCCTGCCTCCAGGATCCTGCCCTGTTTGAGTTCCTGTCCTGGTTTCCTTCAGTGATGAACTATAATGTGAAAGTGTAAACCCAATAAACCTTTTCCTCCCCAACTTGCTCTTTGGCTATGGTATTCCACTGCAGCAATAGAAATCCTAGCTAAGATAATCAGCTTACTGGATCTCCCTCCCACAGGGTGTCAAGAATGTGGGCCTCCCTCTTTCGATCACCATGAAAAGAGACCCTTTGTCCAAGAGGGCCTGCCTTGGCCTCATCTCCCAGTCTCCCAGCCCTACACACACAATAAAGACAGAGCAGTGAGAGCAAGTGGCCATCACGTGGCCTCTCAGTGACTCCTCCCTCCCCTGCAGAGCTCTGTCTGTGAGTGGCTCCCACATATATCAGAGTTTTCTTGGGAAGAAAGAAAAGAATCAGAAAAGCACTGACTTTACTTATCATCATTGTCATCCATCAATTAAAAAGAAAACAACCTCTTTTTTTCTAAGTTGTTAACATACCCAGCCAGAAGTAGCCATATTACATAGCTAAGCCCCAAAGGTACATGTAAAACCCTGTATAAAGAGGTCACTACCACCATATCAATATGGCAAAGGCTCTTGAGGAAAAAGCTTTTCATGCCTTATCTTTACTCTGTCTTCTACAGAGTAGAAGTACTTCTACAGAGCATGGACAGTAAGTATAGAAGCCATGTTGTGTTCAGGAATCAACAAACATAGTGTAGCAGATGTGTGCTGTAGGTTTAAAGAACAAAATAATAAAAGGATGCTGGATTTTAGACGTGGCCTGGATCCAACTCTGTGGTGTATATGTGTGTGTGTGTGTGTGTGTGTGTGTGTGTGTGTGTGTGTGTGCTTGCCCATGAGCATGCCCGAGCATGAGTGTATGCTAAGGTGTACTTGTGGAGATTAGAAGACAACTCCCTTATGTGGGTTCCTCCTGATTCTGAGCCAACTTTAATGATTTGTGAGATCAATAAGATACAGCAGAAATGATGCTCTGGGAATTCTGAAAGACATCTTAAGAATGTTTCCGCTTCCAATTTAGTCTCTTGTAGTGCTTGCTCTAGGGTGTGTCAGAAGCTAGGGGCCATGCTCTGAGAAGCCCAAGCTATGTGGGACCCTTTCCCCCAAAGAAACTCTGATGCATGTGTGGGCCTCTTGCAGAGTAGATCAGACAGAGCTCTGCAGAGGAGGAAGGAGCCACTGAGAAGCCATGTGACAGCCATTTGCTCTCAGTGCTCTGTCCTCATTGCATTGTGAAGGGCTGGGGGATATGGCCAGGCAGCCCTCTGGGACAAATAGTTTCTTTTCATGGTAAGAAAAGAGAGAAGTCCACCTTCCTAACACCCTGTTGGAGAGGGACCTGTTAAGTATAGGTCAGGGAATCATGATGCCAGTAATTAACATTCTGGGGGCAGTTCTCAAAGCGCCTGATCAGCACACTGTCATTTCAGTCTCACGGTAACCCCAAAGGGGCTATCATTAACCCTTTTTACAGATGGGAAAGCTGAGAGAATGGCTTTAGCCATTTGTGGAGCCCGCCGGACCAGGTGCTTGAGATACTAAAGCACTGGCCATTTAATCCTCACTGAACCTGCACTTCGCAGATGAGGAAACAGAGGCCGGGAGGACATAAAGTAAGGGCTAGTGTCAGGGCTTGACCCACATCTACAAGAAAACTCTCCATCCCTTTGGGACACTGAGATGGTGGGTGAGCTGGGCCTTGTTCCTCTTTCTGAAACCATCTCCAGAACTCTTTGCGTGACTTGGAGGGGACCTACTGAACAGGGTTCAGATGTACCTGACCCATTATCCTGAATCACAGGGAGATGAGACCCCCCCTTGCGGGTGGTTGGCTCTGTGACCTCTGATTTCTTTTGGTGCTCCATAGGTGTGAGGCTTCTCAGTTTTGGCTTTGGACGGTCAGTTGGAGTAGCAGGACCAGACTTACATGGCTGCTTCTGAGGTTTCCCCCATTTGGAGAAGTTCCAAAGTGGCTATTCGTTCCTTTTAGTTTGTCAGACTAACTGACATCACTGTTAAGTCCTGACTAAGGAGCTTCCCTATTCTCTGTGCTGAAGCAGAGGAGGGTCTGGACATCACCCTGCTTGTCAAGGATTTGTGGCCGGGTCTCCCCAAGTCTCCTGGAACTGGGATGAGAGACGCAGTAACCTCACCTCCTGTCATATCAGCATTTTACTGGATGGCTCAGCCCAGGACAAGGCATGAACTGTGCCTTTTCTGTGACTTGGAATAGGACATTAAGAAATGTGGTTGGTATGAGTGAGGTCACAAGGTGGTGATGTGACTGTGAATCTCGAAACTATCTGAGTTACTCTTATCTTGGTGTCTTTAGCCTTGAAGGGGGAGGACAGAGGTTAGGGTAAGCTGGTCTTGTACTAGGAGTCCCAGACCAACATTTATTAAATGACTAATGTGCCTTTGTGCAGAGTTCAGCAGAATCCGACCCAAAGGTTAAGGCAGCAAAGAAGACAAGCACAAGTGGTGGAAGTCCCTAGCCTTTTATCCTTGGTTATTGCTAAGGTCCCAGGCTATTGCTACAAAACCTAGGTTGTGCTCAAATGTTTAGCAATCAATCATCTTGCCTCAGCCTTTCTAGTTCTAAGAGGACAGGCACGCAGTGCCAAGCTCAATCTCATCTTGTTTTAATTATCCATTGGACACTCCTGTGGGTCAGAGGGTCAGTGCTTACAGTAAAGTGGCTTTCAAGTAAGTCCTTGAAAAGCACCCTATGTGGCTTCTATCACTTTAAACCAAACATCAGAGACATCAGTCAAACTAGCACAAGACCTGCTCAGCTCATCACCTGCATAGCTACTGGTTTTCAAAATCAACCAGGAGTCAGCAAAGCTAGAATTAGATGGCTCCACACTTAAGAGCATGTACCATTTATGCAGAGGGACTGAGTTCAGTTCTCATAACCCACATGACACTCAGTCATGGGTTCCGAGACAATGGACGAACTGGTACCCTAGAGCTCCCATTTGGGTCAACTTCACCTCTCCACCAAATCACCACTCTCATCTGTGCAATGGTCCCAGCCAGATGTTGGCTTGTTTGTCAAAGCACGCAGGCCTCACCTCAGCTGGCTCTTGGCTTAGATTCTCTCTCCACCTCCCAGTTCCAATTCCGCTCTGGCTCTAGCTTTCTCACTGGCCCTAGCAATCAGATACCCCTTCCCAAATGTTCTCTGTCCATGGCTCAGAAGGTCAGAAAAGATGTCTATTGTTTCGGTCAAGTTCATTTAGCCTCATGGAGCTATTGGATTTGGGTGGTTACTCTGGACATAGGGCACAGGACCTTTTGCCAGAAGTAAATAGCGTGTCCAGAGTCTTGGGACACTCTATCTTATTTTTCCCCCTGGGGTGCAAGAGCAGACACTGCCCTTTAGAAGGGTGATGTGTGTGTCCAGGGATCTTAGGTGATGGTGGGGACAGTGAGGAGAGTCCGAGTTTTAGTTTGTAAGAAGTCCTGCCAGATCGGCTAGCATCTGTGTTCACCCTTTGCACACTCTCGTGCTGATCCTTTTGAGGTAAAGCTTCTCAGTCTCCAGCAACGGCACATTTTTCAGCGGTCAGCCCTCCTGTCCTCAGGGAGTTATGCGAGGTGAGAAGCCATGGTCCTAGGCTCAGCCTAAGGGTGGGGATGGAGCTGGTGGACAGGAAAGAGCAGGAAAGATGTAAGATAGCTCTAGTCCAGGCCGTGGAACTGAGGTCCACTGCTGTACTGTGGGGCCACTGAAGAAAAAGAGTTTAAGGCAGAGTCTGGGAAACTTCAGTAGGGCGGGAAGATTCCAGACACTTTAAGAAGTCTTTTTGGGTGGGGTACAAGGGAAGAGAGTTTAGACTCATCTCCATCATCTTTATGGAGGCAGAAGTAGGCAAGATGACCCGATGAAGAAGGATGGTTAACCCCCCTGCCCCCTGCAACAATCCAGGGTACTCATTGTATTAAGTTGAAGTCGGGGTCCAGAGCACTCCCATTGCCATAATGACTAGTAACTAGTAACAAAATGTACTTGAAAAAAATCTTTTTTTTAGACAAGGTCTTACTATGGAGCTCTTACTGGCCTGAAACTTGCTATGTAGACTAGGCTGGGTTTGAACTCACCAAGATCTGTTTGCCTCTGCTTTTCAAGTACTGGATGAAAGACATGTTACACCATATAAGGCAATACTTAGGATCTTAGGGTAGGAATCGTGGAGATAGGAGATTAAGTCTCTGACAAGGCAAAGTGCAGACATGTTGAGGTCAGGTGCTGAGGTGGGGTGGAGTTCTGAGTGAAGTCCCAATTAAGCATTCTTTCCACGTTCATCCTCCAACCCTACGTCTCTACCAAGACATGTCTAGCCTCTCCCAGCTCTCTCGCCATGGACAGAGAAGCTGTGTTCCCAGGGGCTGTGGCTGTGCCCAGAAACATGAAGGGCTGTTGGGTAAGAAAGTGGGCTCAGGAGCCAGGCTGCTGGGCTCCTCCAGCCTATTAAACAGTCATTTGTTATTGTCTGTTTCTCCCATTAGATTGCCATCTCCCTTGAGAGGGGCTGTGTCTGCTTTGTTTATGCTATACCCCCATGCTTAGTATCAGCACCTCTAATTACTTGTGTAAACAGTGAATAGCAAGCCCGCCACTCACTAGTCATATGATTTTGGGCAAGTCATTACCTCTCAGAGTTAACATTTACCAAGCCTCCACTATATTTTAGCAACATTTATTCCATGAGCCTTGCTTGTGCTAACTCAAACTCCACAACAGCTTTATAAGATGGTTACTATTTTTATTTCCATCAATGAGGAAAATCAGGTTGCAAGAGCAGAGACAACAACGCTTAAAGTAGCAGAGGCTTAACACAGAGGAGAATAAGCCATTGGCCTGGAAGCAGGTTAATTGCTGGTCCACTCTAGCTCCTCCTGCTGCGGCCGTGTGACCATCTCTGTCCTGTGTCTCAGACTGCTCATAACTCCTTGCCAATAAAACAGGGTTAATTACAGCTCTTCATGCCTTCTGCCTCCATTGCCCACCCCCCTCACCCATAGCCTGGCAACCTCTAAGAGGAGATTGTGTCCCAGACAAAGCTGGGTACTGGGCCCAGGGTGAGGTCAAGGGCTTCCAGACTGTCCATATGGGCATGAGGTTTTTGTCACTGGCCAAGAAGCCAGGTTTCTCTCTCTTTCCTGTATTCTTCTGGGTATTGGGTTTTCTTTCTTGTGGAACGGGGAAGCTTAGAGGTGGGAGAGAACAGAGAAGCAGCAGGAGGGGATTCCCATGTCTGGTCAGTGGTGGTCTCCCCCATGCCAGCTAAGAATGGCAGGGGAAAACAAAGAATGGCCGGGAATGCCAGGCAGAGTTAAAATGATCTAGTTCACACATTAAAGAACAACAAGGGATTAAGAAAAATCCCAGACCAGACATGGTGGTGCACGCCTTTGATCCCAGCACTTGGGAGGCAGAGGCAGGCAGATTTCTGTGAGTTTAAGGTCAGCCTAGTCTACATAAGTGAGTTCCAGGATAGCCAGGGCTATGTAGAAAGACTCTGTATCAACAAACAAAACAACTTCCATTGTGGCTAGAGAGATGGCCCAGAGGTTAAGAGTACTTGCTGTTCTTACAGAGGACCCAGATTTGGTTCCCAGCACCCACGTTAGGGGGCTCACAACTACCTGTAACCCCATCTCTGTGGAGACTCAATACCTGTGGCCTTTGTGGGCACCTGCACTAATGTGTACAACACTCACAGACATACACATAAGGGAAAATAAATTACAATCTTTCAAAATCAAATCAAATCTTTAAAACAACAATAGACCAAAATGAACAAATAAAAACTTTCTTTAAAAAAAAAAAACATGTAAGTGATGGCGAAGTCTTTGACATTGAGCAGGGCGGGCACCCTGAGGGCTCTGGCCATACCCATGCTCAATTTTGGGTTTGATGATTTGGGGGAAAAGACACAAACTGAAGCCCAGGGCTCACAGAGGATAAAACACAAGTTGAGACTTGATGCTGGAACCCCAAATTTGCTTAAGCTAAAATGAACACTCTGCCCCAGGACTACCTGGAAAGTTGCCCCAGCGCAGAACACTGCAGTGGAACCGGAAACCAGCTTCCTTGAGAGCTTGGGACCTTGGGGGACACGCCAGCTTTCTCATGAATCTGTGGCCCAAATTCATCCATTATCATTTGGAGTAGAGAGGCAAGAAAGTTCAAGCCCTGACAGCTGGTGGCTCCCTAAGAGGAACACTCTTCTTTCTAGGCTTAAAAATACCTCATGATGATTTCCTCCAGCAAAATAAGCAATTCACAGCCAAAGGCCACCCAACAATCAGTCATCTGGAGGCTGGGCAGAGAGAGTGTCCCATGGCCTCAGACCTCTCACCTGTAAATAGGGGCCTTAGCCAGGTGCTCCCAAGGTCTCCCCTGCACAGAAACTCTCTGGAGGTAGACCCTAAGAGAGTCCAAGGTGTGTTCCCATTTTGTATTCTTGGTCTCTTCACAGTAAAGAGCTCAGGAGAGGGATGTGTGTGGCTGGAAGGTGGAAGCGGGAAGCTATTACCAGTTCCCAGCTTTGGGGAAGGGCAGAAGGGGAATGAGTGGGGAGCGGTGCCTGAGACTCTGACTGGGTCTTTGATGTGTGCGTTGCTAGGTGGGCGGTGGGCCTGTAATAGAGGCTACTGAGGGAAAGAAGGCAGGGGACCCTGGGGGCAGCCTCAGCGTTGACCTACTTGGGTCCTTATAATTGCTCCCTTCGTCTCTTGGGAGGCTACAAATAGGGACACTCAGTTGTTAGGCTCCTACAGCTGAAGCAGCAGCAGCAGTGTGAGTACGGTTGCTTGGGAACTAACTGCCTTGGGCTGGGGGTTGAGGCAGCTCGGGGAAACCCTCAATAGGTAGCCTGTTCCTGGATACAGGGTCTGGATATGGGAACAGAGAGATGATAGGCGGTGATGAGGTCTCAGAGGTTCCCTCATACACTAAAGATCTGTAAGGAAGTTTGCGTTGGGGAGCGTGCCCAGCCACGATTACCGATGTGGGGACAATGGCTAGCTACGCTTCCGGTGCAGCCCTCGCTGAGCTCCTCTCCTTTTGCTCCTTGACTCTGCTTCATTCCTGGGGATGAGCTGGGACAGGCCAGGGCTGCAGGAGAAGAAAGGATCCCTGTGAGTCTTCAAGCCTGAGCTTCTGAAATAGCAACTGAAGTGGCGCCAGGCGGGCTGGGAGGAACTCAGAAGGGCTCTGCGGTGCAGAGCTCCTGGGATCACTGCATTTTCCTCTCCAAGGATTATGGCATTTTCCTCCGCTGGGAATGTGGATCCTTGCTCCAGCACCGGGCTGTCACAGAGAATTAGACCCCATCGTTCTTGCCACTTCATCCTCCGTTCCCTTAATTCCTTGCCAGCTACAATCTTGCTGGCCATTTGCTCCCAGTAGAGGGAACTCACCAGGAAGAATATTGGCTCTGGCTCCTGTGTTGCAGGACTCCAGTCCCCTGAGGGAGTGAGGAGTGAGTCATTGGACTCAGATGGAAACAACTCCATTGCCTTTCCGCCAGCCCAGGGTTTGCCCAGGCTGCACCAGCAATGGAAGGGGATAATGTAGGGTGAGGGAAGGGATTCTAGGAAGTGTTTTCCTTCTATCTCAATGGGGGACTCTTCTCAAAGCCTTCTGAGGTCCCTGGGGGAGGGGAGGATGGCTATAGGATGGGGTAGGTCATAGATGAGTAGATCTGTGAACTGGTGGGCTTTGCACACATCTTTTCTGACTAGAACTGTGAGGCTAGATTATCCCACTTTACAGATTAGACAACTGAGACCCCAGAGAGAGATAGTTCACCCAGGGCTTCAGAGTGCACAAGAGAATGAGGGTCCCCAACTGCAGCTGCTTTGAGTTTAGGGCAGGAGGCACAGTGAGGTGGTGGGGTCCTGTCAGGGTTCACCATTGCCTCTGGCATTAGTCTCACCAGGCTCTGGACAAAGAAGCACTGGGCAGGGCTTCCTGTGCCAGCTCTTACAGAACGGGGCTCCAGGTCCCCATAGGGCAGAAGCTTTCTAGGACTGCAGGCAGCATCACATGGAATGGTACCCAATGGGAGACTGAGAATCCCAGGTGTTGTGATGGGAAAGGGTGGGAGGGAATCAGAGTCCTAAGGGAGTCTCCCAGTTGAGGGTGAAAGTGATGGATGTTCTGATCCCGAGGAACGATGTTGGTGATGTCAGGGAACTGAAACTTCTGTCTAGAAAAATCACAACAGGCACAATGGGGAGGTGAACTGTGTGTGTCTGTGTGTGCGTGTGTGTGCATTCATGTGTGCATTCATGTGTGTGTGTGTGTGTGTGTGTGTGTGTGTGCATGTGTAGTCAAGGAAGGCCGCTCAGAAGCAGGTGTGCTTTAGCATGGTGGAACTGACAGGTTTGGAATTAGTTCCTGGGAAACACGGAGGAAAAGGAGAGTCATAGCCTGGCTCTCCTTGTGAGTCATACCCTTGTTTTGTGACAGTGAGGATGACCCGGCCCCTGGAGCAGGCAGTAGCTGCCATCGTGTGCACCTTCCAGGAGTATGCAGGGCGCTGTGGTGACAAATACAAGATCTGCCAGTCGGAGCTCAAGGAGCTGTTGCAGAAGGAGCTGCCCACCTGGACCCCGGTGAGCTCCCTCTTACTCTCCCCACTAGTGAAAGGTACCAGTTGGACTCTGCAAAGAGTGGCCCAGGGCTGAGCACCAGCACAGGGCAGCAAGAAGGAGAAGCTAGATTGTGGGGAGGGGGGATATAAGGAAGTGAGCTGGCGTGGCCTCACGAGCCTTAGTCAAATAGAATGTAAATGGGTTGACAATCACTGTCCTGTGGATAATGCCTAACTCATAGCAGGGTCTCCATAGCAAGGAGTAGGTGCTCAGCTTATGAGCTGAGAAGCAGGGTTGGGAAGGGGGATTGAAATGGGTGTCTTATCAAGATGGGTAGGATGAGGTTGGCCCCATGGGAGGGAAGTGGTGTGGGAAGCTGCTTTGGTTCCTTATCCTGATTTCCTGACCCTCCCTTCTCATCCCTTCCACAGAGTGAGTTCCGGGAGTGTGACTACAATAAATTCATGAGTGTTCTGGATACTAACAAGGACTGCGAGGTGGACTTTGGGGAGTACGTGCGCTCACTTGCCAGCCTCTGTCTCTACTGCCACGAGTACTTCAAAGAGTGCCCCCCTGAGCCCTCTTGTCCCCAGTAGCCTCTGACCCAAAGGCGTGTGCTATCCCAGGAGGGCCAGGTCTGCTCCAGTGCTCCATCTTTGTCCCTGAGTTGGTCCTACTCTCTCAGTGTTACCCTTTGCAATCTAGGCGTGTCAGTCCCTGAGATGCTAACCCCAGCTACCCACAAGCTTTAGAGGCTTGTCCAGCTGGTGAGGGGTGGAACAGTCTTTGCTGCTTCTCTTCTTGGAAGGGAAGAACATCTCTGCTCTTACCTTGGAAGCTCAGGCATGTGCACACAGTTGGGACTGCTGTGGCAGGGGCCTCCTCAACTCCCAATAAAGAAATGTCATCTTGGCTCACTTTGGTTTTTCTGATGGGACACACTGGGTCTTGGGACTGAGTCCTTGTTCCTTTATGCTCCTTACCACTGGAGAAAGAAGGCTTACCACTGAAGATGGACCCCCAAAGCATCAGACCCAGTAGAGATGCGCAAATCTTAGTGTCCAACAGGAGGGTGGGGGCAACACAAGGTCTCACTGGATGAGGCTGGAGGTCTCTGTCTCCATCTCTCTGTCCCCTGTCTTGAACTAGAAGTCCTTATCTTGGGCTTTCTAGGAGAACAAGGGGCTCCTTGGGAGGTACTCAATACAAGGAGGATGCAGTTGTGGGAGCCCAGAGCCAAACCTCCATCTAACCTTCACTTAGCCCCTGAGTTTGTACCATATCCTTAGAGATTAATCCTGACTCCCTATTCACCTATTCCTTCTCTAACTCTCTTCTCCAAGCTGAGCATTCAACCCCGAATGCTCCTGTCATCCCCAATACCCTTACTCAAGCTTCCATCCATCCATAAACCTCCAGGCCACACTACCACCTAACTCCATTATGATATTTCCCACTTAATACCTAGGGTGGTCCCAAGGTCCCTCCTGATTTGCTAGCCTCCACCCTGGATCTTCCTGATGTGACAAGAAGCTGTGTAGGCTGGAGAGAAGGACTGACATTGTCCCACTGGCTGGGTCACCTCCTTAATTCCTCAGCCAGATAATTCCAGGGCAGTTTCCCATCTCTTGTCTATAACACCAACATCTCCTTTTCTGTGCCCCACACCTCATGTACAGGTTGTCCCTTCTCAAAGCTTCCGAAGACTCTAGCTGAACTGTGGCTACTTGGTGGTATCCACCCCATCCAAGTCTCTGCCCTGCCCACTGGAGCGCACTCACTACTTGATTGTGCCTGCTAGGGAGCAGGAAGCCTAGCTCTTGGCTGGGCTGGTGGAGGGTGCTGTGACACTTACCGCATCGACCAACAGCAAGAGCAGTATCCATGTTCCCCCATCCCCTGCATGGGCAGGGCCTGGCAGGGTATAAATAGGTCAGATTGTTGGGCTCTCCCCAAACCTCTCTGTTCAGCACTTCCTCTCTCTTGGTCTGGTGAGTCGTGTTGGCCTGATAGCACTGTTAGCGGTTTAGAGGCTGAGGCTAGGACAGGAGAAAGGGGCGTACTGGGGGGGCAGAAATCTTTAACGGATCCAGATGAGAGATTCTGGTACGGAGGTGTGTGTGTGTGTGTGTGTGTGTGTGTGTGTTGCACAAGAATGAAAACCGAAAAACAAGCAGTGTATAAATGGCTCCCGGAGATTCTGAGATGCTGAGGCTTGCTTGTACGTTGCTATAGTGTATGTTGGTGCTTGGGAGCCACTGTCATGGATAGGTATGTTGCTGGGTCATCCAAGCCAGTGTGTGGACACTCAGGTACAGGAAGCAAAGTGAAGGCATCAGCAGGCATTTTTGTTTTACGATGTTTAAATTACACTTATTTTATTTGTGTGTACGAGTGTATGGGTGGGGATGGGGCAAATGCCAAGGGGCACTTCCTGTGAGAGTCAATCTGTTCCTTCTAGCATGTGGGCTCTGGAGATCAAACTCAGGTCATTGAGCTTGGTGGCAAGCACCACTACCTATGGGGCTACCTGTCCAACACCCACCTGTAGGCATTTGTGTTCATAGTGTGCTTTGTGTTCATAGTAGTTCATAGCCCTATGAACATATAGCACCTAGGCCAAGAGAGCCTGGCTTCCCCACCCCCTCCCCTTGTACCCCAGCCTCTGCCACTTCTTCTCACTCCTACTAGGGAGCTGGGTTTTTTCCCTCACTGTAGGCCCCTGGGCAGGCAGCCAGCAGCCGCGCCCAACGCTGGGAGGGAGAAGAATGGGTCAGAGGCTGGAGCTTGTGGTTGAGTTGGGGAGTGAGTAAGCTGAGTGAGGGATGGAAAACTGCTGTTGTTGAGGCCAGGCCTGAGGGGGAGGCACAGAAGGCTGCTGGCATGGATTTCCAGAGTTTGAGTGGTAAGTTTTGCAAGTTTCAGAGCTCGAAGCACATATGAGCTTCTTGCCATCAGCGGGTACCACTCCTCTGATCTCCCTGGGAGTGAGGTCAGTCTCTGGAAGTGCTCTTAGAGAGTAGGTTGGAGTAGAGCACTAAAAACGGGGACAGACTGAGTATGACTTGAGTGATGCCTAGCGACATATATCCAGCTCTCAACACACTGTTGGTGTGGGTTGGAGAAGGCTACTTTTGTGTCTCCTGCCCCTAGGTCTCAACGGTCACCATGGCGAGACCCTTGGAGGAGGCCCTGGATGTAATAGTGTCCACCTTCCACAAATACTCAGGCAACGAGGGTGACAAGTTCAAGCTGAACAAGACAGAGCTCAAGGAGCTACTGACCAGGGAGCTGCCTAGCTTCCTGGGGGTGAGTGGATCCTGTCTGTGTATTGCATGTGTGATGCATCCCCAGGAGGAGGCTGGGGCTGGAGACATTATCTATCTATCTATCTATCTATCTATCTATCTATCTATCTATCTATCTATCTATCTACATATCTATCTATCTACATATCTATATATATATCTATATCTATCTATATCTATCTATCTATCTATCTATCTATCTATCTATCTATCTATCTATCTATCTATCTATCTATCTATCTATATATCTCCCTACTCCTGGCGCTTGGTATGGAACCACAATGAACCATCTACTTCATCCACCAGCCCCCCGTTGAGACAAGGCTTAGAATGAAGTTAACTGAAGTGGCACAGGAAAACCAAAACAACCACATTAGGTAGTCAGTGTCTGAAAGCACAGCCTAGATCAGGACAGTCTTTCCGGTGATGTGCAACAGAAATCGAGTTTCTGCTTGTGAAGACATGATTGTGGAGGCACACAAATGCCTGCAGATCTTCCCCTCAATGACACCTTATCTTAGTTAACACTTCCTTGTCATGACAGTTACCTATAGACATAGTTAAAACAAGCATGGGGAAGATGTGGTCACATCCTTTCCCAGCTAGCCTATGTGCTTATCTCACAGTTGAGCCCCGAGGCTAGCACGGTGTCTGGAAGCCTTCCTGAGCTCCTGACTGGAGGTGGCGTCTAATTGTACCTCTTCTACCTCCAGAGAAGGACAGACGAAGCTGCATTCCAGAAGCTGATGAGCAACTTGGACAGCAACAGGGACAATGAAGTTGACTTCCAGGAGTACTGTGTCTTCCTGTCCTGCATTGCCATGATGTGCAATGAATTCTTTGAGGGCTGCCCAGATAAGGAGCCCCGGAAGAAGTGAAGACTCCTCAGATGAAGTGTTGGGCCAGTGGGGGAATCTTCCATGTTGGCTGTGAGCATAGTGCCTTACTCTGGCTTCTTCATACATGTGCACAGTGCTGAGCAAGTTTAATAAAGAGTTTTGAAACTATGTCTGAGAGACTGGAGATTGTAGGTGGGTGGGGGGGCTGAGGGAGGGTGGTGGCAGAGATGGCTGGAAGTTGACCTGGAGCTTTGTGGGGGCCAAACTAGAAAAGGTTGGGGAGGGGTGAGTGACTTATTCTGAATTCATTACAAGTGTGTATTTGTGTGTATGTGCTTGTGCATGCGTGCATGTGTGTGCGTGTTTGTGTGTGTTCACGTGCTCCTGTACATGCAACAAAGCAAACTCTGGGAACACTAAAGGCAGAAACCACCAGAGGCTTGCCTTGAAAGGCTCCAGATGTGGGATGTTAACCAGCCCACGGTTCTCCCTCCTCTCTCTAGTATTGCCTCTGGGCTCAAACTGAAGTTGGGATGGAATTAAAGGTCACATCTGCTGCTGGTTGGGGTCTGGAGGGAAGACAACAGGCCTGCCTGAGTCATGAGGCAGGAGTCTTGAAGCCAGAGAAGGGTGGGGAGGTGGACTGGCATTCAGCCCTAACATTTATAGTCCAGATCCTGTCTTGCTACCCATTCTAGCTCATTGGCTTCATTGGATTAATCCTTTCCTTTCCATGAAGGGTTGGACAAAGAAGGGTAATATAGAGGGAGGTCGTTTGTAGTAGCATAAGAATCTCTCTCTCTCTCTCTCTCTCTCTCTCTCTCTCTCTCTCTCTCTCTCTCTCTCTATGAGAAGTCTCACTCCTGTAGCCAAAGGTAGCCTTGAACTTCTGATCCTCCTTGCCAGCTTCCTCAGTGCTGGCATTATGGATGTATGCTACCATGGATGACTGAAATAGTTGTTCTCTTAACATACTGTCTCTGACCTCTAAAGGCTGTGGGACAAGCAATTACCAAGAGTCATGTTGCTTAGAGGAAGACAAGAGACCTCAGGGAGAGTAAATGAGGCAGGGGAGAGTAGCTAGGTGGGAGTAAAGGAGATGATGGGGAGATGACCATAGTTTTAGAGATTCAATTTTGACCGCAGGATCTGATAAATAAAACTGAGATTCCCCATTTCCTCATATTCTCATCCCAGGAACATGAAGCATAATGTTGCTCCCCTTAGGATGGGGTTAAGGGCAGTGGTTCCAGAGTGAAGAGAACGGCCCGAGATTAGATGTCAAGCCCTTGCCTGGATGATATGGAGAGGCTTAAGGAAAGATGTACAGAAACTGTCCCTGGGCTGGCAGGTTTGGTCCTCTTGACCTCAAGCTTCCTTTCTAATCACCTGTGCTTTTCTCTCTAGCCTCAGAGGAGTGGGGTAGGTGACTCAGATGTTCCCTTGGAGTTTGACTACAGAGAGGCTAAGCCTGTCTCCTCTCTTTTGCACTCCCAGTCAGTTTGCCCATCTTCCATGGGAGTGTGCTCCCTAGAGCCTCCTCCTGCATCACTCTCTACTCTCGGAAACTCCTGTTGCTTAGAAACCAGTCCCAGATGTATCGCTAGTGTAATAGCTGTGGTGGGATGACAAAGGGGTTAATGAAGAGGAAAAAGACAGGCTAGTGTGGGACTTCAGCCAAGAGGAGTTCTATGCCCCTAACCCAGTTCTGTTCTTGGATTCAGTGTGTGTGTTTGCAGAATACAGGCAACTTCCCTTGACCTCTGTGCCAATGACCATACCTTAAACCCGAGCCTCCTCCGCTGCACAGCCTCAATCCCTTGTCCAGTCCAAGACCTTCCTTGGGGCCTTTCCTAACCCTGACTCTTAGTCCTGCAGGCCAGAAGCCTCCAACAATTACTTTCACTTTATGTTAGCTAGTGACTTCAGCCATGTCCTGGCAGAATTACCTTCCTTCACTTGGTCCATCCCAAGAGGTCCTTTCTGCTTTTGGAATGGATTCAAAGATGGAGGGTTTTAATGTGGAGTGGACACTAGGATATGGGAAGGTACCCTGCCTTTGGTCCGCACCTTTTACCATTTCTTTTCTGGAGAATTGCCCTTTCTCTGCCTGTTACTTCACCAGGTGGTGAGCTTCATAGGAAAAATAGTTTCTGTTATTGAAAATATGTGTCATGGGTAACTTTATGTGCCATAGCTGGCTCTGTTTGTAAACAGCAAGTCGAAATTTCCAGTGGGGGTTCCCTTGTCTGGAAGTCTTCATATTCCTGACCCTTTCTCATTGGCTCCGCCCATCCTGATCTCCTGGGCATTGGGGGATAAGGGAATAAAGGCACTGGCAGGGAGGCTGTGGCTGCAGAATAGATTCTCCAGGTCCACTTCTTCCTTGGTGAGTCCTTCCTTCAGATGACCTCCTTCATTTCTGCTGGGCCAGTCTGGGTGAGAAGAGTGTGGCAAGACGTGGAATCCTCCACAAGGAAGGCCTGGCCTTGCAAGTGGGAGCATGCTCAGGGAGGAAAGGACAGAGTGCTTGGAATTGTGACTGTAAGGACTCCCTGAGAGCCAATCCTGGCAGCAGGAAAGATAAGGCAGGATGATCATGGGTTTGAGGCCAGCTATCTTAAGATACATGGTGATACACTGTCTTAGAGGGAGGGAGGGAGAGGGAGAGGGAGGAGAGGAGAGGGAGAGGGAGGGAGGAGAGAGAGAGAGAGAGAGAGAGAGAGAGAGAGAGAGAGAGAGAGAGAGAGAGAGATCAGCCAGATGCTCCTGCAGATGCTCAGAGTTCCTTCCTTACCCTGAGCTGTGGTCCTGGCTGAGCCTTTGTGAGGTGAGAGAAGCTAACAGCTAACAGACTGGGTGTCAGGAGATGAAGGATGGGTCCAGTCCAGTCCAAGAACATCTTGGGTTGGAGGCACAACTCATCAGTTTCTCGCTACCCTCCCACCCAGCCTGGGGTTCTCTACAGAATCTACAGAAGCCTCCAGTTCTGTGGAATTGTTTTCTTTAAGGGGAAATGTTCTTTTAAGTCTTGAGTCCACAAGCTTCAGTTGTCTGCTCTTTTGGTGGAGTGGCTATACTGACAGAATTGAGGCCATCAATCTAATTAACTTCTAGAACTAGGTCTTAGACGATCCCGACCATGTTGGTAGCCCTGCCCCTCATCTCCTGCCTCTGCCAAGCTTTGGGTGCAGCTCTCTGGGCACCAGACTGGAGGTCACTGAGCAAGTCCAGTCACCTCTCTCCTGCTTCCTGTTGAGACCTTATCTCCCAGTTTCAGCCCCATCCCCTCTGACCCGTGAACTTCTTTTTTTGACTCCCTTTACAGTGAGACACTCTATCTCAGGTGACTCAGGATAAAAGAGTGACTAGGTGGGAACTGTGGCTGGGACTGAGTAGGGAATTGAAAAATCCTGACCCTCATCTGTTCTGCCAGCTCTTTTGGAGAGGTTATCCTATACTCTCTTTGTGTCCGGACCTCTTTGTCAGCGTGTCTTGATCAGAGAAGCTGCACCTCCTTTGGGGGCTGGACTTACATGAGTTGCCATGGCTCTCATTACAACACATATATGTTTTTTTTCTTTGTTGGTAGAGTTTGGTCTCATTGGACTCCTGTCAATGGTGGTTTGCAAGAGGGTCTTTGGGTATGCATGACTGGTGAGGAGCAAGCTTCGCTTCTCCAGTGCTGTGATTGTCCCCTCTCTTCCTTCAGAGTACACATCATTATGGAGACTCCTCTTGAGAAGGCACTGACCACCATGGTCACCACTTTCCATAAATATTCAGGGAGAGAGGGTAGCAAGTTGACCCTGAGTAGGAAAGAACTGAAGGAGCTGATCAAGACAGAACTGAGTCTTGCAGAGGTAGGTGACCATTCTTCCATATCCTACTACGTGCTCTGAGCACCCCTTCTGGGAGATACCCCCCTACTTTCGGCGTACTGTACTTTAAGCAAGTGCCAGAGTTGCTAAAGGGCCAGAGGCAGGGGAAGAGGTGGGCATCCCTGGCTACCAAGTCTCTAGACCTCTGTGCTGGAAAGGACGAGGTGAGTTTGGGGGTGGACTACTGCCCCTGGGAGGCTAAGGAATCAGATAAAGGAGACTTTGATGATGGGTTGCACAGTCTGTGTTAGGGATCTTGAGGGTTTGAGGGATGTGGGCTGTGTATGACTGGAGGCTAGGGGTCCTTCTTGATTTTCCTCTGTGGCTGGTTGAACCGAGGTCCTAAGTGATGCTGATAAATAAACCAACAGATTTGTGAACATGGGGTGAGAAGGAGAGAGCTTTGATTCTGATTAGATGGCCATGACAGGAGTGGTGGCCAGTTGATGTGAGGGTCTATGCGATAGAATAACTGAGCCTCAGAAACATCAGAGACCTTGTCCATTGGGGCTGAGCTGGAATTCTAGGCCTCTGCATCAACCTCTTATTTATTTTACAATGAAGTTAGAATCCCAGTGTCCCCCTGGAGACAAGGTTCCTGGAGTATGTCCATGGGTGGTGGCAAAGCAGCTGCCACTCTTCCTAGGTCTCTCTGTGGCCTCTCTCTCCAAGGCACATGAAATTTACCATAGCATATACATTTCCTTTTCTTTTTGAGACAGGGTTTCTCTGTGTAGACTTAGCTGTCCTGGAACTCACTCTGGAGTTCCTTACCAGGCCAGCCTCCAACTCGTGGAGATCCACTTGTCTCTGCTTCCTGAGTGCCACCACCCCTGGCCTGGCATATACACAGTCAATTCCAGAAACCGCTTTGCTATCTTGGAGCTAATGAAGGTAGAGGAGAGGACCTCTGGTTCATCTGGTGCTGATAACTGAGGGACAGAACCCCAGGGGAGGAGCCCAGTCTGGGGACCAGCATCATGTTACAGAGAAGCAGTTTCCAGCATCACAAGTATCAACATCCTGCTTCTAAGGAAGACCTAGAACTGACTGCATTGGAAGGAAAGCAGGATCTGAATATTTGCATTTTCTTGTTTTACCCTAAGGCTCTGTCTTTAACTTCCTAGTAGAGCCAGGGTGCAGGGACCAAACTGGGAGGACAACTGCTGCCAGAACAGGTCTTGGGGACAGGAAGCATGCTGGCTTCTCAGCTCCAGTATACTGATCTTACAGAGTAGTGATGTCTGGATCCTTTCCCAGCTTGGCCTTACAAAGCAGGCAGGTTACGTCTAGGACTTGGACGGTGCTCAGGACCACATGGCAAGACCTCAAGCTGTTTTTTAGTAGGTAATGGTATGAGTTATAGATTATTGTTTCTTTGGATGGGAAGATGTCCCAGGAGCAAAGGCTAGACAAGCCTTCCTACTGTAATTCACTTGGAATCAGCACGCAGGTCATTGACCCCATTTGGTGTCAGGTCTTTGGTGAAGGTGTGGGTTGTAGCTGAGCTTCTGAGCAGTCTCCTCCCCTTGGACCCTTGCAGAAGATGAAGGAGAGCAGCATTGATAACTTGATGAAGAGCCTGGACAAAAACAGCGACCAGGAGATTGACTTCAAGGAGTACTCTGTGTTCCTGACCACGCTGTGCATGGCCTACAATGACTTCTTCTTAGAGGACAAGAAGTGACCAGCTACCCTCACCAGCAGCCCCTTGTCCTGACCTCTGCAGCCTCTTTAACTGCCCCTCCTAGGCCCCCTGCCCTTCTCTTTCTTCCAGATGGATTCTTCCAGCAGAGAAATAAAGCCTTATCCACAGCGTGTGCTGGTTTTTAAGGTGGTTTGTCTCTCTTGGCTGAGGCAGGGGAGAACAGAGGATTTGGACCACTCAGCCTTAGGCCACACACACGTGGTCGGTGGGTACAGGAGCTGGGCTCTCGTTTTACTCCACTTGCTGTCCTTCATCGTGGACATTGTTGGAAGTGTCCTGGCTTTGCTCTGCACTCCTGTAAAATAACAAAACTGCCCAGACAGCAAAGATGCAGAGCAAACAACAGAAAAGAGCGCTGTGAGAGCGAGGAGGCCAGAGGGATGGGCTGTGGCTACCAGCGCAGTGATGGTCCGGCAGGTCTGACTTGGGGATAGCCCTCAGGAGACCTCCCTAGGAGCTCTAGTAAGGAAGGGAGTCTTAGCCCTTCTCTCCACCCTTCCCATTGCTCACTGAAGACTGACTTCAGGACGCTAATTCCTCCCCATGCCCCACCAACTTCCTCTTCTTAAGACTTTTTTTTTTTTTTCCAGGAGAAAATGTTGAAAACTTTTTACTTGAGATGAGTAAGTAACTAACGATGCTTCCTGGGCTTGGCTCCACTGTGTGCACATTAAGGCATAAGCTGCTCTGAGGATGAAATTCCAGGCAGTGAGTGGGAGGAGGCAAGTGATGTTGTTAGAAATTTATGGTTGGTGGGGGATGCTGTTTAAAATCTTTTAGACTGTGCTCCCCTTCTGCCTCCCTTTTGAGACATGGGTCTTATATAGGTTGGCTCAAAATTCTACTTCTTGGGATCAACCTATCTCATCAAGATTTAGCCCAGTGGTGCTCAACCTGTGGAGACCCCTTTCACAGGAATTGCCTGAGATCATCTGAAAACACAGATATTTATGTCACGATTCATAACAGTAGCAAAAATATAGTTATGAAGCAGCAACGAAAATCACTTTATGGTTGGGGCGTCACCACAACATGAAGAGTGTATTAATCCGCAGATTAACGCAGAGAGGTCGAGAACCACTATCGTAGAGGATGCGGTAGACTGACTGCTTCCCCTCTCTCGCTTGGAGTTGACCTTGCCACTAGAGGGCAACAGCATCAGTATTGTTCCCAGTCCCCCTCACACTGATTCGAACTTTAAGGACACTGATCTCTGGCTGGTAGAGGGTTCAGCACACATACCAGAGTTACGAGTCACGTGCCAGAAGGGCAAACTGAACACGGAATTAGAGGGAACTCGATGTCTCCGGCTTGCACTGGTCTTCTCTTGCACTAGGATCCTTCATCCTGCTCCCAGTCCGGGACGTCCAGGCAACAAGGGCGTGGAAAGTGAGGGGGCTGGGATGTGTGTTTGCCTTGCCTCAGGCGCTGGGTGGGGTTGGGGCGTGCCAGCACTCCCTGGGCGGGCCTCACCGATGCTGGCCACTATAAGGCCAGCCAGACTGCGACACAGTCCATCCCCTCGACCACTCTTTTGGCGCTTCATTGTCGACGTGCGGTGAGCTCTCACTGGGGCGTCCCTCTAAGATCTGTCCACTCCTGGTCTAGGGGTTAAGCCATTTCCTGCCCTAGTCAGCCTCTGCGGGCTCCGTGGGTGGAATGCACTGGGATCCAAGTTTTCGGAGCCCAGGGAAGCAGGGAGAGCCATGGTCTGCTGGGCTGTACCAGGCAAACCCCGAGGCTAAGGCATCCCCATGGGCGGCAACCTGAGTCTGCTTTTCTGGGGTGCAGGAGGGTTTGCCCTGGGTGTGTCATCCTCGTCCCAGTGTGTGGCCCTGTCAGGAGGTTTCCAGGGGCAGCCTCCATTCTCTTCCTTGCTCAGTCATATGCTCCAGTTCTCTTGGAAGCCCTGGAGGACAGTGTTCACAGACCCCAAAGCCCCTTCCATTCTTATACTCCTCACCTCAGTGGCCCTGGCTGCTACCTGTGTTGGCTTGAGGCTAGCTGCTTCAGGCAGGTAGTCTCCTGGCTCAGGGGGTGGTGAGAGGACTCTGCTACCAGCAGCACTGAATAGCCCCTCTGTCAAACAGCTTCTAGCCCAGTGGTCAGTCATGGCATGCCCCCTGGATCAGGCCATTGGCCTTCTCGTGGCTATCTTCCACAAGTACTCTGGCAAGGAAGGTGACAAGCACACCCTGAGCAAGAAGGAGCTGAAGGAGCTGATCCAGAAGGAGCTCACCATTGGCGCTGTGAGTAGCCCCTGTCCGGGTTCCCCCTCCCACCTCTTGTCTGAGTAGCATTTAATCACAGTTCCTGATCTTACTTCCTGTGGAGGGATGCCTGTATGCTCCCATGCTGTCCTGTCCCCTGAGGGAGGAGCAGGGGCTGAGGAGAGCAAATCTAGGTAAACCCAAGCTGAAGGTCCATCTTTGGTCACAATGAGCAGAGCTACTTGTGTGAGACAGGGCTTCCAGGGAAGGGGAAAGGAATCTAGGGTGTTGGCCACCACTGAGTGTGGACTTCTCCTTTTAATGTATTAGAAGCTGCAGGATGCTGAAATTGCAAGGCTGATGGATGATCTGGACCGTAACAAGGATCAGGAAGTAAACTTCCAGGAGTATGTCGCCTTCCTGGGGGCCTTGGCTTTGATCTACAATGAAGCTCTGAAATAAAATGGGAAGGCGGAGATGCCTTCTGGGAGGCTATCCCAGTCAAGTCCAGTGGGGGTGTAATTATACAATAAATATTTCATTTTTGTTATGTCTACCCATGTGTTCTGGCTTCTCACTGATTTCTAGTTGCTTCCTGGCTTGCTGCTGAACCCACCGTCTAGTGGTCCTAGTCACAGTTAATCTCTGAGCGTTGTAGTTGAGTGACCCACCCAGACAAGGAATCTTTATGGGTATTAGAAGAGGTACCCCCTCTAGGCAAAGTCACTTTAAACAAAGGCTTAATCAGGTGATCTCCAGGAGAAAGGGGCCCCTAGAAGCAGGGCTGCAATAGTCCCAGCAGTCCCCCAGAAGACACACTTTGGTCTGGGTGTGGTGAAACGGGGTGGGGGTTGGGAGGAGTAGATGGGCCCTGATATTGGGCAATCCAACTTCTCTCTGTGTGTTTGTGCGTTATATGAGGGAGGGGTGGGGAGAGGTACATCTGAGGTGACCAGGGACACAGGACGACTGAGTTTTCTGTAGCTGCCTCTGTTCCAGTTGGAGGTGGAGGAGGCTTTAGGAGACTGTCCTGAGTATCACGTATGTATGGGGTCTTTTTTGTTAGGTGGTAACTCAAGCTGGCAGCTCCAAGAACACGGGACTCATGAGTGCTCACAAACAGGGCAGGGGTGGGGTCCTTAGACATGCCAAATGTGGCTTTAGGCCTTTCTGTCAATATTGACCCAGCCTATCCCTGCAGAATGACTCATAAGACTACTTCCCCGGAACCCGGTTGAGCCCTCAGTCCCTATCAGAGTAGATGGCCAACTGAGTTACTGTCTACTGTGTGCATTAGCAGTTAAATCTAGGTGTGGAGAAAGCTGTCATGTGTCTGGGTGTCATGGAGACAGCATGTGCTGCTATTCCTCCCAGGAAAGCCTAACTCAAGTTGGACAACACCCTGGCCAAGACCAACGGGGGAAAGAGCTGGACTTCATGTGGAGACCATAGTTGTTTTCTCTTCTAACCACCCACCCCTTCTCCCGTCAACTTTAAGATATTAATGGTCTTCCCTTGCTCTGGGTGGGGGCTAGTAAACAACAGCAGTATTTCTTAAAAACCTTTCTTCTCCAGCAGTGTCCTGGTCTTACCACATTGTTGGACAGCCAAAGGTTCCCCGGGTCACCCTGTTCAGCATAGACTCTATTCAGTGGCTCTGGAAAAGTACTCTTTAGGTGCTGCCCACACCCAATTGTTGATACTTTGGGGTGTGGAGTGGTCGCCCTCTTGTGGACAGAGAGTAGGTTACCAGTAGGGAAGCTGGGATTGGGGAGGGGGTGGGCGTGGCGAGAAGGAGGCGGGGTGGGGTGGGGGGAAGGAGCCTGGCGGGAGTAGAAAAGAAAGTCAGTTGATTTTCTGAGCCCTGTGGAAGGAGCAATGGCATTGGGTGTTGGGAGCCCAAAGCTTAAGAAGTCTGGGCTGTTAGAGGGGACAGAACTAGCTTTTCAGGGAATGTAAGGGTCATCATGTAGTTCCCAGCAATCAACCCTACTTCACCCGAGGTACATCTATTATAAGAAAGTCCAGGAAGGGGAAATTTTTGTAGAGACCAGTGGAATCCAGTCCTCCCCGCTCCCCCCGGCCTCCCCTTTCTGGGGATAGAAGACCAAGACTAGGCTTTTGGAGGACAAGGGGGAGGGTTTTTAGAGTGCAGAGCCTCGTGGTGAAAGGAGATGCTTGGTCCCTCAGGAGGCCAGTAGGCAGGCTTTGCTGTGTGTAAGGATCCCACGGCTAGAAAGGAGCTGAAGGTGCAGAGCCCATCTGCTAAATAAAACCCCGCCTCCCTGGGCGTGATGGAGCACGCCTTTAATGCCAGCAATCAGGAGGCAGATGGATGGATCTCCGTTGAGTTCGGGGCCAGCCTGGTCTATGTAGAGAAATGCAGGCCAGTCAGGGCTACATAGTGAGACCCAGTCTTATTGAAAAGTATGGTTGGGGGTGTGTGTGTCCGGGCATGGGGAGGGGGAAGCTTTAAAAAAAAAAACAAAGTGAAATAAAATGAGTAATAAAACTTTTGACTGTGTTGGGAATATAGTTTAAAATTGAGAAGCGAAGGGTCATTTACACTAGAAACTTTGGTGCTTGGGCAGAAGGCAAGGGGTGGAATTGGGTGTGGTCAGGTGTGGACTGACTTCTTTCAGGAGTCCAAAAGATTTCAAATTAGCTTTTGAGCATTGTCTAAGTTCCCAGAAGAGGGCTGGAGCTGTGGCCTTTGCATGGGATTCCTTCCCTGCAGATGGCCCAGGACTACACCCAAAGGCTGGGCAAAGGAGTGGCCCTGCTCCCCTTCTTCCTGTAATGAGGCGCTATTCTTTCCTTGTCCTGCCTAAATAGCACTAATCCCATAGTCTAGTTACTCATGGGAGGCTGGAACAGTGGCAACTGTTTCCATAAACTGTGTGTGTGGTCTCCCAGGTTGGGGGTTGGGAACTTGGGATGTGTTATCTGTCCTCTGCCATGCATATCTGAAACTGTCAAGAACACCAGTACAGCCCCCCCCCACCAGTGTCTGTGTCCTACGGCACTTGCATTCATACAAGGTGTTACCATACCTACTGTGGCCTCATTTCCAGAAGAATAATGTGTCGTGTGAGTTGGTAAAGGCTGGAGTTGCAGGACGCCCACCAAGCTGGGGCAGTAGAAGTTCTTAGAGGGAATGAACTCTTCTGAGCCCAGGCCAGCTCATCAGTGCTTTCCTCTGTTGCTTCAGGGTTTAATGTCACTATTTCTTCTTCATCCATTTCTCTTAAATGTTTTAAGTATCAAGAATATACAAACAGCTTACACAAATAGACTACACAGAAAATATAAAAATTGCAACATACCCCCTCCCCAGTCTAAGAAACAAATATTGAGGCACATGTCTTTAATACTACCACCCAGGAGGCTGAGGCAGGGGGATCCCTGATTTTGAGGCCTGCCTGGTCTACAGAGTAAGTTCCAGGACATCCAGGGTTACACAGGGAAACCTTGTCTCAAAAAATCAAACATAAACAAACAAAACCAAAAATAACAAAAAACCAAAAGACCAACTAACCAAATAAAAAGCAACCCCTAACATTTTGCTGAGATGAATCAGTGGGTGAAAACATTTGTTGTTAAACCTGCTCACCTGAATTTAATCTCTTGGGCCCACATGGCAGAGGGGGAGAACTGATTCCTGTAAATTGTCTCTGATTTCCTCATACATGCTGTGGCATGTGTACCCATGTATGTGTTCACACATGCATATGCACACAGAAATGAATAAATGTCAAGTAATTAAAAAAAGAGGAGCAGGGTTGGAGAATTAGCTCAGCAGGTGACTGAAACTGGGTTCTCAGTACCCATGTGAGGCAGCTCATAATGGCCTGAACTCCAGATCCAAGGGATCTGTCTGATGCCCTCTTCTGGCCACTGCAGTCAGTGCACTGAATTGTGCATTTTATTTTCTCCAATACAGATAGACATCTAATTAAAAAATAATCTGGGGTTGGGGATTTAGCTCAGTGGTAGAGCGCTTGCCTAGGAAGCGCAAGGCCCTGGGTTCGATCCCCAGCTCCGAAAAAAAGAACAAAAAAAAATAATCTTAAATCTTTAAAAGAGAGACACACTGTAACAGGTACAGAGTTTGATAAATTTTTCTAGAGTGGCTCAAAGAGCCAGACAGACAACATTTGTGTACTAGTTCATTAGGGATCTAATAAAGGAAGCAGACCAACAGTCAGATGGACAAGTCGCCCCAGGCCAGGCATGGGAGAGTGAAGGACTTTACACTCACACAGTCTTTATATATTTAGCTATCTGAGCCCTCTTATTCATTTTTGTTTTATTTGTAGAGAGTCTCACGTAGTCCCAGAAGGCTTTGACCTTCTTTGTGGTTGAGGCATGTTTTGAATTCCCCTTCCTCTTCCTCTCACTTCTGAGTGCTGGGATCACAGGTGCATGCTACCATACCTGGCTTGAGCCTCATCCTTTCAGGTTATTTATGGAAGCTTCATTAGGAAGCATAAGTGATTACATCCCTAGCCATTGACCAAGTTTGCCTTCAGCCCTGGAGGTTGGCAGGTGAGGCTGAAAGTGTTAATCATGTACCATCTGGGTCTTTCTGATGACCAACTCCACCTTTTCTCAGGACACTGGACATCTCATTAGCGTAGGGTCCTAGTTAGGGTTACTGTTGCCATGATGAAACACCATGACCAAGTTGTGGAGGAAAAGGTTTGCTTGGCTTATACTTCCACATAGTGGTTCTTCACTGAAGAAACTCAAACAGGGCAGGAAGCTGGAGTCAGAGGCAGATGAAAAGGTCATGGAAGGGCGCTGTTTACTGTCTTGCTTCCTACAGTTGACACAGCTTGTTTTCTTATAGAACCCAGACCCACCAGCCCAGGGGAGCAGCTCTTCCACATCAATCACAGACTAAGGAAATGCCTCCTCCGTGGACGTGGCATGCGTGTGGTACACTTATATCCATGCAGGCAAACTACCAATACACACGGTATAAAACTGGATAAATCAGGCATGCTGCCACAGACCTTTAATCCTGGCACTCTGGAGCTAAAGGCAGGCAGATCTGGCTAGCCAAGGTTACTTAACAAGACCCTGTCTCAAAACAAAATAAAACAAAACATGAACAAATACCCTCTCTCAAGCAAATAAATATTAAAAACAATACTTCAGTGTGAGATCTTCCACAATAAAACTTTTTAGAATTTGACCGCCATTGCTTTGATTTGGTAGAGCAACTTGTAGAGAATGTTGACCTTTGAAACCCATGAACATGGTTTATCTTTCGGTTGTTTGAGACAGAGTTTCTCTGTGTAGACCTGGGTCTCCTGGATCTAGTCTGTAGACCAGGCTAGCCCCAAATTCAGAGATCTGTCTGTCTCTGCCTCTCAAATTAAAGTTATATACCATAATGCTCAGGTTATTTCTTCATTTAAAGGATATTTTCAATATCTTTGAGTGACATGGGATCATATCTAACCTGTTAAGTAGGTACTTGTATTAGCTTTCTGTTACCATAACAAAAGATGTGGAACCATAAACTTAAGAAGAAAGGTTTATTTTGGTTTACAGTGTTGAAGACTTAAGTCTATGGTAGGTTGACCCTATACGCCGTGCACTGTAATGGGAACATGTGTGAAACAGTTTACCTCCTGGCCTAGATGTAAGAGAGAAGAGGACAGGGCTGTGGTCTCAATACCCCCTTTAGGGATAGATCTCCACTGACAAGAAGATATCTCGGTAGGTTCTACATTTTCTCCATGTGTGTGGTGTGATAGGCAATTCTTTTATCACTTGGCTATAGCTCCCAAACCCATAAACTACAATTTTTGTGGTTTAAAATATTTATTTATTTGGTCCCACCAAGACTGTCCCGGTACACAACCTGTATGAGGTCCATAGCAAAAGCCCAAGGTCAGAGGACACTGGTGTAGTCTTCAGGAATGCCACCATCAGTGCTGGTCTTCTGCCTCCCAGGAGCCACGTCCCATTACCCCAGTCTCCAGCCAAGACCCCACCCTTCTGGCCAATGTCCATCAAAGCATCTCTCCACCTTTGAGTGTGTGTCTGCCCTCTCCCTGCCTGCCCCCCACTTTCCCAGTCTACCCAGGTTGGGTAGTATCTCGCCAGCAGCCAGCCAGCAGACTTGCCTCAGTCAGCCCTCCTCAGATGTCCTTGATGTCCAGGCCTTCCCCACCTTTTAAAAGCCCTCACCAGCTATCCCTTGCCCTCAGTCTGGAAATGGGGCTTTCAAACTCCATTAGTGCCTTTGAGTCGCTCAAGCTTTTTATAGATGTCAGAGACGCCAGGAAAGGTTGTCCTCATTGGCTGCTAATGGAAGTGTGAACTGTTATTACTGTTTTGGAAAGTAATATAAATCAAATATACATGGGCCTAGCATCCAGCATCTTCCCTCCTGGGATCCACATCATTGAAATAAAAGCATCATTCTTTAAAGATGTAAATATATTAGAACTTCAGTGGAAATATTAGTTACTTTTGAAGTGAAAAAAAAATGAAGCAGGAAAGGGAGTTAGCAGATGGGTAGATGAATTGTGGCCCTTCTTGAAATAATATATACTTACTTTAAAAAAGCATCTTGAGTCTGGTGTGGTGGTATATTACTGTAGTCCTAGCACTTAAAAGGTGGAGGCAGGAGGACTCCTACATTGTGGATTATACAGTGAGCTGAAGGCCAGTCTGATATATATCTAAAATCCCTGTCTCAAAGCCAGGTGGTCCCAACCCTCACAGGCAGAGCTGGGGGGAGGGGCAGAACTTGGGGAGCTGAGTTAGGAGAGGAGGTGGGGAAGAAGTTTGCTGTGGAGCTCTTCTTGAAGGTGTGGTAGGTGAACTGGGAGCACACTGTGCATTGCAGGAATATGTCAAGGAGTTCCCCTAGTGCACACGCCATGGCAGTGCCTTTTCAGAGTTCCGGGAGGTCAACTAATTTCTGTGTCCAGAAGAAGGAGGAGGGCTGGGGAGACTGTGGGCTCCTGCTTCCATCCTTCCTCCAGAGGAAAACAAGATCCGCCAATCAGTAGGACCCTCTCCTGCCTGCAGGTTCAATTAGGACTTTCAGGCGGGGAGGGTCTCACATGATGCTTCCTCCTAGTGACACCTCTCCTCCCTCTTCAAACCTACAGCTCCGAATGCTCACATTCTCCCTTGGGTCACTCCGCCTCACTCCTTACAAAAGACATCCCAGCGGTAACCTCTTGGTGTGCTAGAATGAAGCTCATGGAATTTCCCCATGATGCATTGCCTAGATCTAATGTAGGGGATGATCGGTATACTGATTTCCATTCTTCTTTTTTTGTATAAAGGCTGTTACTGATTTCCTCATGAATTATTTACAGCAGTGATTCTTAACCTTTGTTAAGAACCTTTTGACTCCTTTGGGGTTGCATATCAGATATCCTGAATATCAAATATTTACATTGTGATTCATAGCAGCAGCAAAATTACAGTTATGAAGTGGCAGTGAAATAACTTTATGGTTGGCAGTCAGCACAACATGAGGAACTGTATTGAATGTATTGAAGGGTTGCAGTGTTAGGAAAGTTATTGCTCTAGAGGAAGGTTTATTATGACATCCACCTGCTTCATGCACTTTCCTGTCTGGGAAAAGAATTAACAAGCTAAGATGGATTCATTGTCTCCTATCCATCATTATAATTTCCTTTTCTGTCACATATTTAGTGTGTGTGTGTGTGTGTGTGTGTGTGTGTGTGTGTGTGTGTGTGTATGTGTGTATGTGCTCCCCATGGCTTGGTTCCACAGCATAGGGATGGCACCACCCACAATGAACTGGGCCCTTTCCACATTGATCACTAACTGAGAAAATGCCTTATAACTGAGCTGGATCTCATGGAGGCATTGCCTCAGTGGAGGTGCCTTCCTCTCTGATGGCTCTAGCTTGTGTCAAGTTGACACAAGCCAGTCAGCACACTACTCCACAAAGAAGAAGGTGAATGGTGTGAAAAGCCACATCATTTGCTTTCTGTGTACAAGAAGGAGACTATTCATGTCTTGGTATGCCCCTGAATGAATTAATTAAAAGGTGTATCTTTACCAAAGCTGTGTGAACACTCATGTTGAGAACGGCATGACTTGTAATTTTTTAACGTATCAGTAACACAGGTGTTCATCAGCTGCTGTATCAACAAAGTGTGGTATATACCTGATGGAGTGCTAGTCATAAGAAGTGTACTGATGTGTGCTGCAGAGGTGAATTGAAAGCGAGTGAAGCAGTCAGTCATTACTGAGTGGTTTCATGTATATGCAGTTCTCAGAGTGAACAAATGCAAAGACAGAAAGTGTGTTAGTGGTTGTCGGAGGCCAGAGGGAAGAACTGTCAATAGACATCAGGTTGCTAAAGGGATTAAAATGAGATGATATCAAATCATAGTAAAGGCTAGAGAATGCCAAGCTTATTAAACCACCTCTGAATAGAAGCTGGAGAGGTGGCTTGTCAGTTGAGCACTGGCTGCTCTTGCGGTGGATCTGGGTCTGGTTCTCAGAACCCACAATGGTAGCTTACAGATATACATATAGGTAAAATACTTTTAAAGATTTAAAAATTTAAAGCCCTGAATTGACATTTTGGGGGCTTATAGATTTGGGGTGCTTTTTGAGGCAGAGTCTCCTTATATATATATCCCTGGCTAGCCTGAGGTTCACCATGTAGCCTAGGTTGGCCCCTAATGTGTTATCTTGTTATTCCAATCATTGGTTCATGTACTTTGTTAGCCTCCCCTAGCATAGTGGTCCTTACTAGCTTAGCAGAAGTGTTATGTAGGTTCCCCCAACACCACACCTAGAACTTTCTAAAGCTGGGAGGTCAAAGGGGCCTCAGAGGCTTTGCTGTGGTAGTACAGTCACAGTAGCTACAAAATGAAACAAAAGGCCACAAGAAACAAAAAGCACCTGCTGAGTGAAATCCCCTAGTGAACCCAGCAGCTGGGAAGCTGTAGGCATGCCGCCAAGGTCACCATAGCAACCAGAAATAGATAGAACCTTCATACAGTTTCCCTGCCCCTGCAGAGACAAAGACCTGTGGGCCTCATTGTGAACTTTTGGCAGCTCTTGGCTGCTCATGTTGCTGCCCTCCCTTCCCAGGTTCGACAAGATTTCCCTGATTGGTGCTATCCTTTTCACCTTATTTGCATATGCACATTCAGCCAGTCACACCCAGCTAGCACCCTGGCACCTCTATGAATCTTTACTTCCTAGAACTGCGAGGCTGGGTCTGCTGTAGGAGCCCACCAAGGAAGGACAGAAGGAAGACTTCAAAGCCTGCTTCCTGACCCTGGCCCACAGCCAGGGTCCAGCTGTTCCTGCTTTCTCCAGAAATTCTTCCTGAGGACTGAAGTGTCTAGCTTTTAGCTGGCTTGCTCATTGGAGAAGGAAGAGTGCCTTCCAGAACCACCAGGGACACAGAGAGGAAGGTCCTTGGGCCTAAGGTTTCTGCCTTAGGCAGGAAGCTTGCTTGCTGGATTCCAGAACTTGAGCAGTTGCAGTTGGGGGACCTGTGCTTGTCTAATCCTGCAAGGCTCCCCTCACCTGGTGGGCGACCAAAGGGAATTTTCTTCTGCAGCTCTCTGTACTCTCTGAGTCTTGGCTTCTGAGCCTGGCAGCTCCAAACGTTCAGGTCTGCCACTTGAGAGACCTGTGACTCCAGCTCTGGAGACCCACTGCTCCAGAGACCGTCTGCTCCAGCCTGCTTCGAGACCTGCTGGAGACAGAGAAGACTTGCTGCTTCTGTTACTCCCACTGCTGATCTGCAGGCTTGCTCTGCAAGGCTCTGCTCTTTATTGGCATCCGAAGGCCTCCAGCCTCTGAGGTGTACCAGTTCTCCAGAGTTCTAATATTTCTCAGCGCTACCCCGGATACCTGTTTCAACTTTTATCCCATTTAAAGGGAGCGAACAATAAAGTGCCCCCAGTCTGTGCTCTTCCCTGTCTGCCTACTTCATTCTTGGAGAAAGATGGGACAAGAACCTGGTTGGAGACAGATGGTAAACTCCTTCAGAAGGGCTGTTGTAAAGGTCAGTGTCTAGAGCCTAGATTTTGAAATAGGCAGAATCAAGTTCAAATCTCATTGTGAGTCTGGTGTGGTGCTCACCTGAAATCCAGCACTCGAAGGGCAAGGTTGGAGGGCTAGGAGTTCTAGGTCAGGATGGTCTAGTGGTGAGTTCCAGGCCAGACAGGGCTACTGTGAGACCCTGTCTCAACCAAACTAAACCAAACCTACCACAACATATGAAAACCAAAGAAAGCACTCCAAACCAAGCCCAGGAAGTAAAACAACCCCTGATTCAAACTGAACCATTATCAAACCCTCACTTTGCCTTAGGTGGAAAAAAATATCCTGAAGCCTCAGTTTGGTCATCTTTAAATTAAGCTTCCTGTTAGAGATGTTTTGAGAATGAAAGGAAATAATGCATCTACAATCCTTAGCATTACAACACAGTAAATGATAACTATTATTAGCATATTAAAAATGTTATTAGTTAGTATATAAATACTTATTAGGTAGTAGTTAGAGTAGGTTGAAAGATAATAGTGATATCGGTCCACAATTAGCTTTGGGGTGTGGGCAGCTGGGAGCCAAGCAGCCATCACCCCTGTGGAGGAGAGAGCCATGTGCTGGTGGTTGGGCAGAGGAACTACTACAGTTCTGGTGAGTGAGCGTCAGGAGGAGGAAGTGACCAAGACTGCCCGGAGACCAGGAGTAGTGAGTGAAAGTGTGACGAGTGACTGCAAGGGCAGGGGTGAGGAAAGTCACCTTCCTTGTGAGGGACACTGGTATTCCTTGTTTGGAACTGTGTCGACATAACACCAACACCAGAAAGCTGATGGACAGAGTAGTAGGGAGTAAACACAAATAGAAGTTGTCCCCAGAAGAACGCCATTCAGAAACAGTTCAAAGAAGTCTGTCACAGGGCCCATGGGGAGGGAGCTGACCACTCAGTCTGTCACTGGCTATTGTTTCTGCTGTAAACAATAATCATCAAAAGAGTGAAGCCACTTGGATGGAGCAAGGTGGGATGGTGAGCCCATTATCAGGAGGTTCTGCTTATGAGGGCATGCGGTGAGAGAGAGAGCAGGCTTTGGGAGGCTGTTGAGAAGCTTCAGGAGGAGGGATGCGTGTGCATGTGGGCATCCTGGAAGAAGCCTCGTGGCTCGTCTGAGAGGAGGCTGTTGTGGATGGATGGCACTGTACTGCAGGCTGGCCATCTGTAGGGATGAGGGACTGGTGGCCAAGGTGGGAACAATCATAGGCAGTGGATATGGATTGTGGTGAACAGTCAGGTCTGCTCTTCCTGAGGAATAAGGGCGGGGGCAGTAAACTTCATAGGAAATTGGAAAAGACAATATTACAGGTGAAAAAAATAAAACTAGAAGTTCCACGTTCTACCACCTAACTGTGATGGGTTTCCACATTGTGTTCCAAGGCACTTAAGCCACCATCCTGTGGTGACGTCACCATAGGACATTTTACATTTTCTCCTTGGCCTATGGCATAAACTTCCCTCACCACATGCTTAACTTATTCTGCATACAGCAGTAGGGAGTCCTCTCCACTACTCCACCTAGAATCTAGGGGTGCCCTTTTCTGTACAGTTGTCCTGAGGGGTCTCAAGAAAACTGTCCTCCTGTTACGTGTCTCTGGTTGTGTGGGTTGGGCTCTCACTGGGCAGAACAGCAGGGATTTGAACAGAAACCAAAGGGTTGAGGACTGAAGGGACAGCAGGAAGAGCCAAGTTGTAGCCTTCCTCTGGGGGCATGGCTTCTCTTGTCCTGTATCCTGGCTGGTATCTCTTTAACAATTTCTCCAGCTCTGCAAGTTCCAAGACTCCCCATCCCTATCCCCATGTTGATGCCCTGGTCCTTTTATCCCTTTTCCTGACAACCCCCAGTTTTCTTTATCCTCCAGTACAGAACCCCAGTGTTAACTGAAGTTTAAATATAAAGTAATGGAAAAACCGGTTGAGCCTGGCGGGGGCGGCGCTCATTCTTAGTGATTGTTTCATGAGGCAAAAGGTCAATACTTGTACTTTTATATTTGACACAGTAGCAAAATATTTTTCATATTTTGTGTAGTTTTCAGAACCTATTAAGTGATTGGAACAACCTACTTAGTATGTTTTCGTAAAAATTAGAAACATACTATAAAACATCACATAAAAGGCAAAAAATAATCCATGTCCTCCCAAATCTTCAACCAAGCAAGGAGTCCTTTGTGCCTTCTCTTAGTCTCTGGTGAGAGATGCTCAGAGTTTGCCCCAGAACCTGCCCTCTTACTGCGTACCCCCCTGTCCGCCCTGAAGACAGCACTAGTGTTTCCTCATCAAGTCTCTGTAGAAAGGCATGGTTAGCATTAACTCACTGTCAGAAACAGAAGCCGCAGTGTGTGGTGTTTGCTATGCCCCTTCCTTCTGGACCCTTGCGACTGTTTCCCACTAAAGGCTCCACTTCCCTGAATCAGGGATTGCTGTGGAGAACGTGCCAGCGAAGGCAGCTTCACCGTGGCAGTGATTTTCCAGAGCAGGAGGCAGTCTTCAGACCTCCCACTTACGCTGAGTCCTGGTATGACATTTTGTTTTGACAAGCCGTTTTGGCAGCGCAGAACCACAGTATTAGTTCAGGAACATTCACCTCTGTTTGAAATGTAACCATTGTTGATTTACGACTTTGGTAAGTAAAATCTACTCCAAGATGGAGCCAAGGAGATAGCTCCTGCAGGGTCCCTGAAACCCGCTTAAAAAAGCTGAGTATAGTGGTGAGTGCTTGAGATCCCAGAACCTGGGGTGATGATCAGTTTCAGGGATCCCTGGGATGTCCTGACCTTAGCCTATTTAGCAAGAGCCAGGCCAGCGAGAGACCCGATCAAGAAAAAAAAAAATCCCAGTCTTAACACACGTACAACAGAACTCTTACACCCAAGGCTTACAGATCATTGTGGAAGATGGGGTAGAAAGATTCTAAGAGTCAGAGGGACAGAAAATTTGCTGCGAGGTCGGTGGGGCTATCAGGTGAGTTGCAGCAAATCTCTTGTCGCTTCCAGATGCTAGTTGATAGTGCGCTTAACTTTTGTTTGGTAGGAACTGGTGGTTTGTTTCAAAAGGGCTTATGTGGCAGTCATAAGGAAGTTAAGTCAGGGACAGAGGGAGAAATGAATGATTATTAAGGAAACTAAAGGTAGGCCAGGATAGTTTGGCTCTGAATCTGCCACATTCCAGTGCTTTGACCACGAAGGTCTAAGCAGTCAGTCCATCTTGTGGATCTATAACATCAGTGTAACTTCTTTTCTGGGAATTCCACTTCATACTTTGTATTCCAGATGTTGGAATAAAATATTCCCCCTGTCTATTGTGCTCCCATCCAAGCCCAGAGCCTGAGGGCAGGAATGATGGAGCCTTTCTGCACAAGGCTAGGAGACTGAGTGTCTTCTCTGAAAGACAGGAGGAGCTGACTAGCCTGAGCTGCCTCATAACCCATCCTTTGGCACCTCCTTCTGGCCATTTCAGTTCTACTCTCTATGGTCCCGCAGGGAAATTGGTCTGAGGTTGTTAAGCCGTTGCTGGGGGAGTCCCTTTGGACAACAGCTGGTTTGAGCAGAAGCTAGACCCATTTGTTCCTCTTCAGGGCTAAGACACTGGGCCACAGCAGAGCATAGGTCCCCAGAGGGAAGAGCAGAGCTAAGATTTTATATGCCCATGTATCTCTCATGTTGCTGTTGAAAATGCTTTTGTTTTTTCAAACCAAACTGGTCCTGCACTTCAAACTCTCTATGGGGTTCAGCCATGGGACAAGTCCTTGAGTTTGCACATCAAGACTTTACAGTTGGCCCATACATATACAACCACCCAATTAGACAAGATGGATGAAGCAAAGAAGTGCAGGCCCGACAGGAACCGGATAGATCTCTCCTGAGAGACACAGCCAGAATACAATGAATGCCAGCAGCAAAACCACTGAACTGAGAACAGGACCCCTGTTGGAAGGAATCAGAGAAAGGACTGGAAGAGCTTGAAGGGCTTGAGACCCCATATGAACAACAATGCCAAGTAACCAGAGCTTCCAGGGACTAAACCACATCCCAAAGTCTACACATGGACTGACCCTGTACTCTAACCTCATAGGTAGCAATGAATAGCCTAGTAAGAGCACCAGTGGAAGGGGAAGTCCTTGGTCCTGCCAAGACTGAATCCCCAGTGAACGTGATTGTTGGGGGGAGGACGGCAATGGGGGGAGGATGGGGAGGGGAACACCCATATAGAAAGGGAGGGGGAGGGATTAGGGGGATGTTGGCGCGGAAACCGGGAAAGGGAATAACGTTCGAAATGTAAATAAGAAATACTCAATTTAATTAAAAAAAAAAAAGACTTCCGCAGTTGCGTCTCTGCGTCTTCCGTTTCATTTTCTGTAACTTTTTCTCCCCTCCAGGCCAAAGTTTACAGCTGGTCAGAAAGATTCCTGGACTGCACAGGGACCAAATGAAAACAATCCCCACCCCCAAACACCCCTCTAACTCCAAACAAACACCCCCCCCCACAAAACAAAAACAAAAACAAAAACAAAAACTTTGCTTTTAGTTATCTTGGAGAAATGTGGGTCACAGCAGAATGTATGGACAAGGTAGCATTTGCCGGATGGTGCAGGTCAAGACATCACAGTCCTCGGAGAGGTTAACTGTTCAAAACAAGCAAAATACACTGGGACATACTAAAGCTAGTGCTAATATTTTACAAAGTGGATACTGGTAGCTTATTAATGGGAGAACATGTATCTTGCAGGTGGAAAATGGTACCTTCCAAATTGTTTGCTAACAGGTATTTTAGGGGAGCGTGATCACAGCACTAAGCTGGAGCCAATGTATCTACTCACTCCACAGGACCCAGCTCAGACCAGGCTGCTGCCTGGCTCACTCAACAGTAGGGACTGCCTTCTTGTGATCCTGCATCCCTCCAACCGCCGTGATTCAGACCTGCAACTTCGCTGTCACACTTCAGCCTCCCAACCTTACATCCCAGCGGTGTATTGCTACTCAGTGACATCTTAGGTCCTGGGCTCTCCACTGCCCTCCCTTATTGTGTTACATTCCTCTGCAATAGTCCTTGTTTCAGGAGGATGACTCTGATTTGCATGCCTGTCCTTCCTCCACTTCCCCATTTCCCTGTATCCTTCACTTGAATCAGAACTGAGATTCTTCTCATAGAGCCATGTTATCTTCCCCTTCATTCAGCCAAAGGCCTGCCATATCGTGGGTGCGCAGTAAATACTTACTAACATTGAGCAGGGTTGAGGGGTAAAGGTGGAAGGTGCTTTTAGGTAGGGCTCTGAACATGAACGTCTTGGAGGATGAACCAGAAAGTTGGAGTGTGTGAGACTATGTAGGTGTGTGTATCTCTGAGACTTCAGGCACTGGGCAGGGGAATCTTTAAGTCATCATCTCTGGGATACCTGCAGGGCTCAGTCCTGAATGCTGCATTCATTGCTGTGTTCCACATGCCCAACATTGAGTCAGGCACAACAGGTGCCTGTGAATCATAACCACTGACTTTCTGAAGTGCAAATGCAGACAAAACCAGTTCTCTTCAAAGAACACTCTCAGCCACCATTCCTTACCCTGGATGGAATCATGGCAGGTCCATAGCCTTTTTAGTGTCTCTGAGGTCACGACCTACAGGTAGTGGAAAGTCCACCTGAAGGTTTCCATTCTGGTTCTATTCAAAGGCTTCCTCTGCTCCAGCCAGGCCTACCCTGCAATGGGGAAGGGACACATGGAGCCTCTTTACTCTTTTAGCAGTCTGTCATCATCTATGTGTCTGCCTGCTCTTCTGATTAGGGGGAATAGAGACACAAGGAGTCACATGTGTTCTGACCATCACCCTCATAATCCTCAAGATGTGTTGACTCCTGTGGGTTTGTCTCTTCACTTGATGAGATCACTTATGACAAACCTCACCAGGATCCAGCTAACATCTGCACTCGGACTCTGTTGGGGTTAAGTTGTTCTGTAGGCAGAGCCTATATTTTAGGGATTGCTATCTGATCATGAGACCTCAATAATTGCCTAAACATCAGGTGGCAGTGCAGTTGACTTCCTTGCAGCCATCTTTCCTCATTGACTTTGGGACAGGCAGCCTCCCACCTTCAGAATGTTCTACACTTGGGTCAGGAGCCATTTCCTGTATTTTCCATTACATGAACTGGCTTCAGTCAATGGAAAGGTTCTCTTAGTGAACTTCCCACTTGGTCTAGGGGAATAGTGCCTGCTTTCCTCTTCTATGGGGATGAGGTGGGAAGAAATGGCACCCCCAAACACCCCAGCTTTCTCTCTGGGTAATCCTAGACTGTCTTTTTTTGAGGTGAGGGTAGGGTTGTTGTGTGTGTTGGACTTAGCCTCCTGCCTAGAATATTCCCCACAGGGGACCAAGAGCTTCTCCAGAATGCTTAGAAATGTACCCCCTTTACCTTCTACTTTGGGGCCACTGTAATTGAAGCAGTGAAGGTTTTGGGGTATGGAGAATGAGTGAATGGATGGAATTGACTTTGGGAGGTCTTGGTGTTGCTTCCTCTAGGGGGAGAAAGGAGGCTAGGAGGAGGAAGGGAGACCAGCAAGGGAGACAAAGGGGCTCAGCTCTGGGTCCCGTGGGTAGATTGTATGGTAATTATAAAAGGACCCAGTAAGTCCCCAGTGCCCAGAGGCTGGCTATGGGTCCAGTTGGTCCTTGCTATTGTCCTTGTGTTCATTTTCATCTGTCCAACCACTACCCTTTTTGAGGCTTTGCCCCTCATTTCTAGGGCTGCTGTTTTTCTTATTTCCATATCCTTTTGGTGTTACTTCAAAACCTAATACCCTTCTTATACTGTGGCTATGTGACTGCAGACCTGGGTGATCCGAGAACCTTGTCTCTTCATTTCATGAGCCCTGGACAAGCCTCTTGTGTGCAGTCTCCCTCAAAGCTCTGGAATGTAGGAGGCAGTCTACAGTGGCTCATAACTGCAGTGTGATTTCACACGCACACTTGGGTGACGGGCAAGTTGGTACTTGTAGCTGACCTCGGGTTAGAGTGAGGTGACGTGACTAATTTGGGCAGATTTGGAACCCTGTTGGAGTTTCAGGAGGCAAGTTTGAGGACATGGAAAGGGGAATTGGTCAGTGAACATCTCCTAGCTGACATCCTCTGAAATGTTCTGAGGACATGGAGTCCTCTGGCTATTTTACAAACAGCAACTTTTCACAAACAAAGCATCAGAGGGTGGCCTTTTCTCCAAGCCTGTAATTTAGCTCTTGTGGATGATGTCACCCTGGCCACAGTGATTGTTGAAAGAGGTGGATAAATAAGATGAATCAGGCCAATCAGAGCTGTAAATTAACCTGGTCTTTTATTACTAAGGGTATAAAATCATTACAATATGAAGAATATTCCTGACATGAAAGAGGATGAAGAGATTAACATACAGAATAATCACTGACCATAGAAAAGGGAGGGAACGTTCAGGAGCCAGAACATCGCATCCTTAGAGAGGAAGGGGCAGCTGGGACAGGGTGGGATGTGTGTTCAGGAAGTGATTTTGGTGGACATGACTGCACAGGATGTGAAGTTGGGTTATATATAGTGGTATATGTAACTTTGCATTGAAAATTAGTATATGTAGCTTTTTATCATGTAGTAATATAGATGCCATAGGCTTCTTTACTTAGCAAGGGAAACTCCACAAAACAACTGAAAACCAGATAAAACAGAAACTATGAACGTCATGGGCCAGTAATAAGGAAGCACACTGAAAATATACTTTGGACAAATGACATTTAGTGTCTTAATGGTTTTTGTTTACCAGACTGATACAGCCTTGACTTGGTGACTTCCCAGTGCCAAAAGCTGAGAGGAACGAGGTCAAAGGGCTTCTTAGTTCACAAATGTTGCCTTCCAAAAACATTTAAAAACTGTTACATTTATATAATGGGTTTTAGTCTCCCCCACCCAGTCCCCTCTCTCTCCCCTCCACCTCCTACTGAAACCTTTCTTCCCAGCAATCCCACCTCCTATTTTCACCTCTTCTTTTTTATGTGATCCACTGAGCTTAACTAGAGTTTCTTTCCAGAGAGCAAGTGTGACCTTATTTGATGGAGCACAGGGAACTTATCAGTGACTACACCACTAAAGAAAATGAAATCTAAGGTTATAAAATTACCACACTATGAAGACTATTCCTAGTGAGAAAGAGAAAGAAGATAACATACTACCTCTACCCTAACAGCTGTTGACTAACAATAGTCCCTCAGGGAGGGACTGGGTGTCATTGGGTCCCTCCTCCATCTATGATGAAATGTTGATGAGTCCAGTCACATGCAGGTGCTGTCCAGGTAAACACAGCTGCAGTGCGCTTGTGTCTGGAAGAGGTCTGTTTAGATGTGTTCTTCTGCATCGAAAGATAGATGGGTAAGAGATAAAAGAACACTGAGGTTTCCTCAGTAATCCAGTCATAGTGTCTGTATCTGAACAGCCTAATATTCTGGACTAAGCTGTGGCATATGGAATTTGGGGTAGGGGTGGTATAGATATAGTTTATAGCATAATGAAAAAATAAAGTGTTTGCTTAAACCATGGGAGACCCAAGGTTGAGATCCTAGGTCAGTAGACAAAGAGTGAAGAGCCATCTGTGCAGTGTCTGGCTATGTGGCAAGGGCAATGATGCTGCCACCTGTAGTTCTACAACCACAGAAACATGGTGTTTGGTTTTCAGTTGTGTATAATAAATCTAAGACAAAGCCTGGAACTGTAACTCTCGGTCTAGAAGAGTAAGCAGTGCTTGCCCGAGGATGTAAAAGCAAAGGTCTGACGGAGCAGGTGAGTGGATAAAGGTGTGCAGGATGCTGGGGAGAAGGGGGTGCACTTGGTCTTAGAGTCAGGAGTGCAGAGGGACTGTCTGAAACACGCAGGAGGCTTGGGGCTATGATTAAGAATCACAAATATGGGCCTGGAGAGATGGCTCAGCTGTTAAGAGCACTGTCTCCTCTTACAGGGGACCCGAGTTTGGTTCCCGGCACCCACACGTTTGCCTCACAACTATCTGAAACTGCAGTTTCAAGTGAGCCTACACCCTCTTCTGGCCTCCAGAGGTACCACATGCACATGGTGTGCAGACATAAAGCACCCATACGCACAAAATAAAAATGTCTTTAAAGTAGCCAAAACAATTGTCAAGAGAAGAGCTAAAAGAATGCACTATGATTACTAAGACTTAGGAGGGAGACAGGGAGGGTAGTCTACTTCTTACATTGCAGGGAGCCAGTGGTAATGCCCTTGTAACTTAGTTAAATAAGCAGAAGTGTAAGTCACCTTACTAAGATGAGGACAGTTGCAGATCAAGGGAAAGAGGGGTCATTAAAATGATTGCCCCAGGGAGAAGCTTTTGTAGTATAAACATCTGAATTATTTAACTTAAAAAAAAAAAAGGCATATGCAAGCACTGTTTTGATGAAAATATAAAAGTAAGGAAAACTCACTAACAAAGTGAAGCAAAATTTATTTGTGACATGATGGCTGTCACATTTCCTTTTCTGTAAAGAGGATGGGTCACTTTTACAATTCCAAAGAGAAAAAATCGTGAAAAAGAAAAGTTAAAAATGGCATCTTGGGATCGAGGAGATGACTCGGTGTAGGTGCTCACTGTGAGAGCCCAAAGACATGAGTTTGAGTCTCACTGGGTCTTGGCAGCCATGTTGAAAGCTGGGAGTGGTGGAGAGGTAGATGCAGGCAATTCCCCAGGACGTGATGGCTAGCCAGCCTAATCTAAACAGCAAGCCCCAGATTCCTCAGTCTAAAAAGACAAAAACAACCAACCAACCAACCAACCAACCAACCAACCAACAACAACAACAACAACAAACAGAGCAAAACAGAACAACCCCAAAAGCCCAAAGTGGACCATGCCCGAGAGGAGCACCTGAAGCTGTCCTCTGGCCCCAGATGCATGAGCGTACTCACTAGATGAACACAACACATGTACAAATATAACACCCTACAAATCATCCTTATATAATTAATACATATATAATTACATATGCCAATAAAAACAAAAAATCCTTAATTCTCAGACTATACTCAGGGTGAGAATCTTATCCGTCTTGTGTATTTTCCCTTCTCCAATGTTCAGGGCAGCCTGGTGTCCAGCAGGTACTGAATGAATTGAGTGCTGGAGGGAAGCCAGGGAGAGGAGGCCTTAGGGGAAAGGGAGGCAAAGGTGTCCTAGTTTTGCTTGGGTTAGCTGAGGACTTGGTCTCTTCCCTGAAGGCCACTCAGAACTTTACTGCTCCAAAGTGCTTTGCGGTGGCTGGCTTCTCCAAGATGGATCCCAGTCTCACTGAGGATCTTCAAGGCTCCTTAGTGTCTGTATCTGCTGTGACCTGTGCACTGGTCCTTGATGTTGTTTAGAGAGCACAGAGGGCATAGCAGATGTGATGGGTAGGTTGTTGGGTGACACATGGATACTAGGGAAATAAACACCATCGGCCCTTGGAAGGATTAGGTCATAGCCATTTGCTGTCATGGGAAGCTGGGAGTCACGTCAGCAGGCAAGGAGCAGCTCATGTGTTCTGCACTTCTCTCTCTCTCTCTCTCTCTCTCTCTCTCTCTCTCTCTCCTTTTCCTTTTTCTTTCTTTCTTTCTTTTTCCTTCCTACTTCCTTCCTTCCTTCCTACTTCCTTCCTTTCTTTTGAGACAGGGTTTCTCTGTATAGTCCTAGAACTTGCTATGTAGACCAGGCTGGCCTTGAACTCAGAGATCTGTCTGCCTTTGCCTCCTGAATGCTAGGATTAAAGGCAAGTGCCACCATCACTTGGCTGACACCAATTTCTTTCCCCTCAAGAGACAATAACATGACAACAACCAGTATAAGGAAGGCAGGAACCTTGTTACAGCAGAAAACATCCCTCTAAGCTCTCCCCAAGACTTCTTTGTATTGTTCCAGAACTGGAACCTATCTAGAACACTTCTAGGTGGCGAGGGTGACTTAGAACCAAGCCTTTTGCATTCTCAGCCTTTGTCAGATTTTTATCAGGAAGAAGGGACAGAGGAAGTATGGGTGGTTGTAACAGTGGTGACTGCTACAAACTCCAGGGACAAGAGTAATGGTGATGGAGTCCTGAGGTGTAGGAGAACAAGCTTTGGTGGATATAGTCCACACTCACCCATCAGTATTTGCATAATATGTATATATGCAAGCTGGGGAGAGTCGGCTGTTATATATGGTTAGAAAGATACAGTGATAGGGAAGGAAGAAGGGTGAGGATATATAACGTGTAAATGGTGTCACAAGTTTAGTGAAGGTTGAAAACCAAGTTTTGTAGTTTATGTCAGATCTCAGAAGCAGGGACTTATTCCTAATTATAAATAGAAACTAATGTGTAAGAATTTAACCCAGGGCAAACAGGAATCGATTCTTTAACTACAGACAGAAACCTACACTACATCTCAACAGGAGAACTTATTCTTTATTACAAATAGAAATATTACCTCACAAGGGCTTAACATAGGACAAATAAGAACTTACTCTTTTTTTTTTTTTTTTTTTTTTTTTTTTACAAATCTACTTTTATTTATTTACTGTCCATTAGTTTAAATCTGGGATGGGTATAGCATCACATGGATTCCGTGTCCAATGGCCTTTGCAGGAAGGTTGCTTCAGAATTTGGCACGAACCATGCCACTGTTTCCATGGGCCTAAGTTACTTTTCCCCAGATCACTCTGGTTTTGTTTGGTTTGCCTCCAGGAGTCACTGTATTGTTTTTTGCTTTGTACACATGTACACATAAGCACACCTCTTGCCTAAGTAGAACTCAGTTTCATCTCGGGCATAAACACCTTCAATTTTAAGAAGAGCCGTGTGCTCTCTTTGCTTTGTAGCCAGCAAAAATGGCCTTGCACCACAGCCTTCCAGACATACTTTTTTTTTTTTTAGAAGTTCTGTTCCCAAAGGCGCCAAGATGGCAGAAAGAGCAAGAACTTACTCTTGTCTGTTTTAACTGCAAAGAGAACCTTAGCTTTCAAGGTCTAATTTTCCTACTTTGGTCTCCCATTACTTGCAAGGTATGCCATTCATGTTTTGATCTCACAGAAGCCAGTGCCAGAATCGCTGGTGAGATAGTGCAGTGGGTAAGAGCACCGGCTCTGCAAGAAACAGGACTGAGTTTAATCTCCAGTACCCATGGAAAAAGCCAGACAAGGCTGGAATCCCAGTGCTGGGGTGTGGAGACAAGCAGATCCTAAGAGTTCACTGGAAAACCAGACTTGTTGAAACAGGGAACTTCTGGTTCAGTGAGCAACCGTCTCAAGGCAATGAGGCAGAGAGAGAAGAAGACATTTTTGCTTTGGCCCCCTCATGCTTGTGTACAGGTATGTACACCTGAATATTCACATGCATAAATCACATACACATAAACAACATTATACACACATGCCACAAACAAACAAGCAAACATCAAATAAAAGGACAATGACAGCAGTCACTTTTAAGTAACAAAGTTGCTATAGTTCCTGTCAAAGCTCCCATTATTTGACAGGGGTTATGACTCTCACTGTGGGAGCATTCATGGAGGACAATAACCCACATACGCTGCCATTTACACTACATCTGCCCGAATTGCCAGTGTTACACTCTTGAAAGACTGTAGGGACTTCTCGGTCTAATATAGCATGATCTGTTCCGTTCCAAAACCCAGTGGGCTTCTCTATCTGCTGCAACATGCCTTGTGCCCAAACTCATGATTCTCAACCAAAGAAGATACAGGAGAAGGGGTAACTGCGGTCAGTTCTAAATAAATCAATACAGCAGAATATACCAGTATCCCAAGATACATGATCAAGAGAAAGCTACTTCCTGTGAAGCCTATCACATCAATGTAAGGCTGTCTACATCAACAGAAATGCACATCTCTACAGAAACACAAGAAATATGAAAACAACAAAACCAAACCCAACCAAATAAAAACAAAACAAACCAATAAAACCAAGGTAACTTCTGCTAAGGTTCATTGTTCACAAATTCCAAAAACACCCAGATGCCAGAAATAGATTCAAAAGACTGGTTTTTAGGAAGAGCCAGCGTGCTGGCCGTGGTAGCATACTTCTTTAACCTCAGTGCTCAGGAGCAGAGACACGGCAGATCTCTGTGAGTTTGAGGTCAGCCTGGTTTACATAGCGAGTTCCAGGCCATCCAGGGGCACGCAGTGAGACACGGTCTGAAAAAAGAATGGCCTGTATGCTGCGGTCGTACTCCCAGCCCTCAGGATTGAAACTGGTAGGAAGAAACAGAGGCAGGGGTGGTTCTGACCTCACATCCAACAGTAGCAGCATGGGCATGAGTGGAAAACCGGTCCCACCAAACACTTCTGAAAGTGAGTGAAAATGAAGACCTAGGAGAAACAGGGTTCAGAACGCAGCTCTTTCCTTGCATTTCTCTATGCAAGCATTCTGCCCCTAGTGGCGGGAGAAGATAGTGCAGAAGTCGGAAGTCTTGAACTTCTGATGCAGCTGAGGATGTCCTTGAACTCCCAATCCACCTGCCTCCTCCCTTCAATGTGTTCTCCCTTATACCTGTTGGCAGTTATACCACATTTATGAGGGGTTCTGGGGTCCTTGTTTCAATAAGGAAGGAGGCTGGAGGTCAGGAGATCACTGTGAAGGGCCTTTGGAGAAGAGGGATAGAAGTTTGGATGGGTACTAGACAGAGGGAGGGAGCTGGAGTGCAAAGCAGAATAGGGGTTTGGAAGGGGATTAAAGAAAAGACCTGGGCTGCCAGGAGCACCTACACACCTGAGAGCAGAGGAAAGACCAACTTTTCTGCTCCCAGTGACCTGCCTGGTGGCCTCAGGAAACACAAAGGCACAAGTCCTCTGGGACAGGACACTTAGAGTTTCTGGCTGTGCCTGGAACTGAACTGGACCTGTTCCACAGCTCCCTGCACCCAAACCTGTTGGGGAGAGAGCTAGACCCTAAGGAGTTTGACACTACTTTCTGCCCACATTTCTGACCCAAGAGGAAATCACCTAGTGCTATATGTGTCCTCTGGGCACAGGGACCTAGGAGCAGTCAGGGGCAGGACCCTTCGGGTTACTGCCTGTGCTGAGAACTGAAAGCCAGTGCCCAGGAGTCCCTACAAACCTGAGAGCAGAGCTCTCTGTTCCCGGATCCAGCTGAAAGAAAACAGATCTACAGGAGTAGACCTCATACCAATACTATCCAAATTATTCCACAAAATAGAAACAGACGGGGCAGTACCAAATTCCTTCTATGAAGCCGCAATTACACTTATACCTAAACCACACAAAGACCCAATAAAGAGAGAGAACTTGAGACCCATTCCCTTATGAATATCGACACAAAAATACTCAATAAAATTCTCACAAACCGAATCCAAGAACACATCAAAATGATCATGCATTATGATCAAGTAGGCTTCATCCCAGGGATGCAGGGATGATTCGATATAAAGAAATCCATTGAACTCATAAAACTGCAAAGCTTCTGTAAGGCAAAGGACACTGTGGTTAGGACAAAACGGCAACCAACAGATTGGGAAAAGATCTTTACCAATCCTACAACAGATAGAGGCCTTATATCCAAAATATACAAAGAACTCAAGAAGTTAGACCGCGGGGAGACAAATAACCCTATTAAAAATGGGGTTCAGAGCCAAACAAAGAATTCACAGCTGAGGAATGCTGAATGGCTGAGAAACACCTAAAGACATGTTCAACATCTTTAGTCATAAGGGAAATGCAAATCAAAACAACCCTGAGATTTCACCTCACACCAGTGAGAATGGCTAAGATCAAAAATTCAGGTGACAGCAAATGCTGGTGAGGATGTGGAGAAAAAGGAACACTCCTCCATTGTTGGTGGGATTGCAGACTGGTACAACCATTCTGGAAATCAGTCTGGAGGTTCCTCAGAAAATTGGACATTGAACTGCCTGAGGATCCAGCTATACCACTCTTTGGCATATACCCAAAAGATGCCCCAACATATAAAAAAAGACCGTGCTCCACTATGTTCATCCAGCCTTATTTATAATAGCCAGAAGCTGGAAAGAACCCAGATGCCCTTCAACAGAGGAATGGATACAGAAAATGTGGTACATCTACACAATGGAATATTACTCAGCTATCAAAAACAATGACTTTATGAAATTCATAGGCAAATGGATGGAATTGGAAAATATCATCCCGAGTGAGGTAACCCAATCACAGAAAAACACACATGGTATGCACTCATTGATAAGTGGCTATTAGCCCAAATGCTTGAATTACCCTAGATGCACAGAACACATGAAACTCAAGAAGGATGACCAAAATGGGAATGCTTCACTCCTTCTTTAATAGGGGAACAAGAATACCCTTGGGAGGGAATACGGATGCAAAGTTTAGAACAGAGGCAGAAGGAACATCCATTCAGAGCCTGCCCCACATGTGGCCCATACATATACAGCCACCCAATTAGATAAGATGGATGAAGCAAAGAAGTGCAAGCTGACAGGAACCAGATGTAGATCTCTCCTGAGAGACACAGCCAGAATACAGCAAATACATAGGCAAATGCCAGCAGCAAACCACTGACCTGAGAACGGGAATCAGAGAAATTACTGGAAGAGCTTGAAGGGGCTTGAGACCCCATTTGAACAACAATGCCAACCAACCAGAGCTTCCAGGGACTAAGCCACTACCCAAAGACTATACTTGGAATGACCCTGGGCTCCAACCTCCATAGGTAGCAACGAATAGCCTAGTAAGAGCACCAGTGGAAGGGGAAGCCCTTGGTCCTGCCAAGACTGAATCCCCAGTGAATGTGATTGTTGGGGGGAGGATGGTAATAGGGGGAGGATGGAGAGGGGAACACTCATCTAGAAGGGGAGGGGGAGGTGTTAGGGGGATGTTGTCCCGGAAACAGGGAAGGGGAATAACAATTGAAATGTAAATAAGAAATACTCAAATTAATAAAGATGGGAAAAAAACAAAAGGAAGTCAAAGGGATACAAATGCGAAAGGAAGAAGTCAAAATATCACTATTTTCAGATGATATGATAGTATACTTAAGTAAGCCCAAAAGTTCTATGAGAGAACTACTTAACCTGATAAATAATTTCAGCAAAGGGGCTGGATATAAAATTAACTCAAACAAATCAGTAGTGTTCCTCTACTCAAAGGATAAACAGGTTGAGGAAGAAATTACGGAAATGACACCCTTCACAATAGTCCCAAATAATATAAAATACCTCAGTATGACTCTAACCAAGCAAGTTAAAGATCTGTATGATAAGAACTTCAAGTCTCTGAAGAAAGAACTTGAAGAAGATCTCAGAAGATGGAAACACCTCCCATGCTCATGGGTTGGCAGGATTAATATAATAAAAATGGCCATTTTGCCAAAAGCAACCTACAGATTCAATGCAATCCCCATCAAAATTGCAACTCAATTCTTCATAAAGTTAGAAAGAGCAATTTGCAAATTCATTTGGATAACAACAACAACAACAACAACAACAACAACAACAACAGGATAGTGAAAACTATTCTCAACAATATAAGAACTTCTGGGGGAATCACCATCCCTGACTTCAAGCAGTATTACAGAGCAATAGTGATTAAAAACTGTATGGTATTGGTACAGAGGGAGGCAGGTAGATCAGAGGAACAGAATTGAAGACCCAGAAGTGAACCCACACACCTATGGCCACTTGATGTTTGTCAAAGGAGCTAAACCATGCAATGGAAAAAACAGCATTTCCAACAAATGGTGCTGGTTCAACTGAAAGTCAGCATGTAGAAGAATGCAAATTGATCCATTCTTATTGCCCCTACAAAACTTAAGTCCAAGTAGATCAAGGACCTCCCCATTAAACCAGATACTCTCAAGCTCATAGAAGAAAAAGTCGGGGAAGAGCCTTGATCACATGGGTACTGGGGAAAATTTTCTGAATAAAACACCAACGGCTTATGTTCTAAGATCAAGAATCGACAAATGGGACCTCATAAAATTGCAAAGCTTCCGAAAGGCAAAGGACACTGTCATTAGGACAAAATGGCAACCAACAGATTGGCAAAAGATCTTTACCAATCCTACGTCTGATAGCGGGCTAATATCCAAAATATATAGAAAGAACTCAAGAAGTTAGACTCCAGAGAGCCAAATAACCCTATTAAAAATGGAGTACAGAGCTAAACCAAGAATTCTCAGCTGAGGAATATCGAAATTCCTAAAGAAATTTTCAACATCCTTAGTTATTTGGGAAATGCAAATCAAAACAACCTTGAGATTCTACCTCACACCAGTGAGAATGGCTAAGATCAAAAACTCAGGTGACAGCAGATGCTGGCGAGGATGTGGAGAAAGAGGAACACTCCTTCATTGTTGGTGGGATTGCATACTGTTACAACTACTCTGGAAATCAGTGTGGAGGCTCCTCAGAAAATTGGACATTGTATTTCCTGAGGACCCAGCTATACCTCTCCTGAGCATATACCTAAAAGATGCTCCAACATATAGCAAAGACACATGCTCCACTATGTTCATAGCAGCCTTATTTATAATAGCCAGAAGCTGGAAAGAACCCAGATGTCCTTCAAGAGAGGAATGGATACAGAAGACGTGGTACATCTACACAATGGAATCCTACTCAGCTATCAAAAACAATGACTTCATGAAATTCATAGGCAAATGGATTGAGGTAACCCAGTCACAGAAATGCACACATTAGGTATGCACTCACTGATAAGTGGATATTAGCCTAAAAGCTTGAATTACCCAAGATATAATCCACAGACCATGTAGGATGTCCAAAGTGCAGATGATTCACTCTTTCTTAAAAGGCAGAACAAAAATATTCATATATGTGTGTGTGTGTGTGTGTGTGTGTGTGTGTGTGTGTGTGTGTGTGTGTATACAGATACCAAAACTAGATAATATTGATGAAGCTAAGACGTGCATACGGACAGGGACCAGATATAGATGTCTCATGAGGGACACAGCCAGAACATATCAAATATAGAGGCGAATGCTAGCAGCAAACCACTGAACTGAGAATGGGACCCCCATTGGAGGAATTAGAGAAAGGATTGAAAGAGCTGAAGGGGTTTGCAACCCCATAAGAACAACAATGCCAACCAACCAGAGCTCCCAGGGACTAAACCATTACCCAAAGAGTATACATGGATTGATCCATGGCTCTAGGTGCATATGTAGCAGAGGATGACCTTGTTGGGCACCAATGGAAGGAGAAGTCCTTGGTCCTGCCAAGGTTGGACCCCCAGTGTAGGGGAATGTCGGGGTGGGATATGCTAACAGGGAGGGTGGATTGTGAGAGGAACATCCTTATAGAAGAAGGGGAGGGGGATGGGATAGGATGCTTATGTCTGGGAAACTAGGAAAGGAAATAACATTTGAAATGTAAATAAAAAAGATCCAATAAAAGAAAAGAAAAGAGAGAAAGAAAGAAAGAAAGAAAGAAAGAAAAAGAAAGAAAAAGAAAGAAAGAAAGAACAGAAAGAAAGAAAAGGTCTGGTTTAAGTTGGCCAACTACTTCTGGGCATGAGCCCTACCTTGGAGTGTATTGATACACCCAGTGACTGTCCACTGGAGAAATCAGATTTTCCTTTTCCCAGAAGTTATCAATTGCAAGAAGCTTTTGGGTTAGGGGTGGGGCTTTGTGTCTACATCTCCTTTTCAATGCTGTGGGTTCCTATGGAACTAGAGCTACAGCTGGTTGGGAGCCACCATGTGATTGCTGGGCACTGAAGGACAACCAGTGCTCTTAACTGCTGAGCCATTTCTCCAGTCTGCATTTTAGTAAGTCCAGGCTGGCCTTGGATTTGTGACCCTCCTGCCTCTTAGCTTGTAATGTAGAGTGTTGGAATTAAAGGTGTCAGTGCATCTGGAGAGATTTAAAAAAATATTATAGGATCTCATGTAGTTCAGGTTGGCCTCAAATTCACTACCTGGCTAAGGTCTTGAATTTCAGATTCTCAGCTTCAGCCTCTTGAGTGCGGGACTCATAGGCAGGTACCCCACATTTAGCTGAAAATATAAATTGTTTTGAACCTTTGGTATCTTCCTGCCTCTGTTTCCTGACTGTTGGGATTACGAGGTTCTGTGCCCAGTTTCAGATTTTTTTTGCATGTTATATGTTACAGAATGAGATACAATTCCGTTTCCCCCATCTGGATAATTATACTATGTATGTTCTAGGCTGCCGTTTCCCACAGATCTGCAAAGTCCCTCCTACACCCGTATCCCGCACCCCCCCTCATTGCTTGCTTTCATTTACCTGTGGCTCCATTTCTGCTCTGCATGCTTGTGGTGCTTGTGATCCCAGCCTTTCCTATATCTCTGCTTTGCTCTGTCTTTCTGCGTCTCTGTTGTTACACAATGAATCTGTGGTAGGTAGCTCACCATCTTGCTCATTTTCAGAATTATCTCAACTCCTCTATATGCATTTCAGAATTGGTACATTTTGCTGAATTGATTTTAATATTCTTTTAAATTTATTTATTTATTTATTTATTTATTTATTTTTTGTGTGTGGGTGCTTTGCCTGCGTATATGTTTGTGTTCTATATGCATGACTGGTGCCCAAGGAGGCCAGAAGAGTGAGTTAGATCTTCTGGGGCTGGAGTTACAGATAGTTGTGAGCTACCATGTGGGTCCTCTGGAAGATCAGCCAATGCTCTTAGCCTCTCTTGATTGATGCTAGTATGTATCTGAGCCCTGCTGATGCCATGTACATGTGCTTCTTCAGAGAGTGAAGGGCATGTTGCTGTTAGCTGTCTGTGCTCTAGGACTTATAGCAATGGTTGGAGTGAAGTCCTAGTAGTTACTTTGATGAAGAATGAGAATGGGGTAAAGGACAACGGGGATGTAAAATAAGGGAAAAGGATTGGATGAGATATGGAGAGATTTGTGTGGTGAGATAGTTGACTTGAGGGAGAGTAAATCTCTCTGGGAAAGACATTCTACACAGTGCACTGATGAAATTCCTAGGTTGAGGGAACCCTTTGAGAAACCGAAGTAGCCACTACCATTAGATTTATGGCTCTGTCGACTATGACCACGTATAAATACAGGTTAGTTGATGAGTGTTGGGGTAGGGGAGGAGCCTCAGTCTTAACTGAGTAGGACCTGGCACCCAGTAGCTGGCCACGTTTTGCTGATTGTGTGACCACATCCTTATTAGCTCTCAGATGGTTGCTAGAGACAAAGTGTTGATGGGGTGAGTGGGGCTTGGTAGACTTTTGTCTGGAAAATGAAGGAGAAGGGTTGTCTCCGAAGAACTACTCCAGAGTGCTCAGAAATAGCCAGCCAGCCTTTTGGGTAAGGTAAAGCAGTGCACAAAAGGCCCAGCATATAGTAAACCCAAGTTAAGTGACCATTTCTAGCTCCTTAACACCCTCACCCATCACTAAGATGGCCCTGGGAGAGCCTTGCTGGAAGACACAATGTTCCTGAGCACCTACAACAGACATCACTGTGCCCCTGGCCACTATTGGTACTGCCAGAACAACCCCCTATGCAAAGCCCAGTGGGTACCTCTCTGAGTTTTTGGCTTGTCAGCATTTTATAACCCGCCTTCCTCTTCCTTCTTTATGTCATAGTGGTAACCTGTCATCCCCAGACTTTGACCTCCAAGGAGCTAGGGCAAGAGAACACTGTACCCTTTCATCTACATTCCTGAGAATGTAGTAAGAGAATGTGGTTAGAGATCTGGAGGGCGTCCCAGGGAGCTGAGTCAGGAAGTGGTATCCTTTCCTTGATGAGCTGTCAGGTAGGGCTAGTGTTTGCTTCTGAGGACTACTACCTAGGGTAAGAGAAGAAAACTCAGGTCCTTGAGAGGTCTAGTCTGAGACCTTGTTGAGAAGGCCAGAGATGGATGGTGTCCTTCTAGGCCACAGAGCTCTAAGCTGTGGTAGGTGGGGCTGGATATCAAGCCCAAGTGTGGATAGTGTATGGGATGGGAAGAGCGATAGGAACAGAGGTGAAGGCTTGAGTAGGGCTTGGGTGGGAGATAGGGTGCGGGTAGGGAGAGGTCAGGACTGGGAGTACAAGGGCACATACTGAACCCAGACTGTAAAGACATAGAACATTCTGTTTTGATGTTAACATCCAAGTGTGAACCTTTCTCAGGCACTTTCCAAGTAAGGCCACACCTGGGCAAGGCAGGTAGCATAGAGCTGGCTGAGAGCTGGGGCTTAAAAACTCCTGATTCCCAGGGTGAAGAGGCTTTAAGGGAATGCTCAACCTGGCAGTGGTTTCTCAGGTGTCATCCTCTGCCACAAAGTTGAGGATGGTGAATATCAGATCCCTCCCATCCCTCCCTGCAGAACATCCACCCAGATCCCTTCTAGATCTGGTGTCTTTCCAAGGTCCCTGCTTTAATTACCTCCATGTGTCAGCTGATATTTAATGACTTAGTTAATTCAGGGGAAAGCCACTCTGAGTTTGTTGTGGGGCAAATTCTGTGCTAGATGCTGGTGATACAGCTGAGCCGATAAGTTAAAAAGAAATACTTCTTAACAGCGTCCCTTTCCTCACCAAGTTCCCAGGAGTCCTTACTGCAGCACACACAATCCTACTTAGGATTTCAGGGAAGATCCTGGCAGTTACCTAAGCTCATGTCAGTCAGAAGAATGGAGGGTGGACAGTTGTTCTGGGGATATTGATAACACAGAGAAGCTTCTGGGGGTGGTAAGGAATCGTGACATGATGGAGGAGCTGGAAGGGACTGGAGAAGATGGAGACAAGTGAGGTGAGGCCTGAGGCCTGATACTTGGGCCAGATCACCCACAGCTCTGAGTGACACAAGTTTATCCTCAAAGAGAAATGAGAAACCTGCACATGCACTGTCTCTGGCTCTCCCTCCATCACTCCCTCTGTTTCTCTCTCTCTCTTTCCCTCCTTCTTTCTCTCTCATTGTGAATGGAGTATGTATGTATTAGTATGGATGAGTTGCATGTGTATGAGTGTGCATGTAGAGATCAGGGGATGATAGAGTGTTTTTCCTTATTTATTTATTTATACTTTACTTTTTGTTTTATTTTGATTTTCTGAGACAAGTTCTCACTATGTCGTTTTGGCTGAACTTTCAGAGAACCACCTGCTTCTGCCTCCCAGGTGCTGGGATTAAATGTGTGCCACCACATCCAGCAAAATATTTATTTTATTTGTGTGTGTGTGTGTGTGTGTGTGTGTGTGTGTGTGTGTGTATGCGTGCGCGTGTGCCTGAGAGTATGTATATGCACTGTGTGTGTGTGCAGGAGCCTGAGGAGGTCAGAAAAGGGCATGGAATCCTTTGGAACTGGACTTACAGGTGGTTGAAAGCTACCATGTTGGTATTGGAATTAAATATGTCCTCTGGAAGAGCACTGTGATCTTAACGTCTGAGCAGCCTCTAATAATTAATTCTGAAATTTTATTTACTTATTTATTTTTGTGTATATAGGTGTTTTGCCTGTTTGAATGTCAGTTCACCACATACATGTGTTGCTCATGGAGTCCAGCAGAGGGCGCACCTGGGACTTGAGTTACAGACAGATGTGAACTGCCCCGTCTCCCCAGACCTCACCTTTTTGTTTTTGTCAATCTTTCACTGACGCTCATGGATTTGGCTAGCTTGCCCAGCCAATTAGCTTTAGGGATCTGCCTGTTCCCACTCTACCCAGTATGCATGAGGGGGCAGGTGAGTGTGACAGGGGTGCCCTCATGCTTGTAAAGCTGACATTTTACCAACTGAGCCATACTTCACCCTCAGTTAGCATCTTGTTCTTGAAAGGAATGATAGTTAAAGACAACCAGAGGTTTAAAGAAAATGAAAGACTAAGAATCTTACAAACAAACCAACAAACGAAATTTGGAAAAAAAAAGAAGAGAACATCAGAAAAAAACTCTTCTATTTTTAGAGTTATGAAAGACATTTTCTCTGAAACAAGATTTAAAAAGGAACATTCAGAGATGTAAAAGATCTTGGATCAGTGCCTCGCCCAATTGTTATCAGAGGGGTGTCAACCAGCAACTGATGGGCACAGCCAAACACTAGGGGAAGCCAGGGGAACCCAGAGGAAGAAGAAGAAGAAGAAGAATAAGAATAATAAGAAGAAGAATAAGAAGAAGAAGAAGAAGAAGAGGAGGAGGAGGAGGAGGGAGGAGGAGGAGGAGGAGGAGGAGGAGGAGGAGGAGGAGGAGGAGGAGGAGGAGGAGGAATTGCAGGAACTAGAGAGGTTAAGGACACCATGAGAACATGCCTCAGAATCATCTAAATCGGGCTCATAGGGACTCACAGAAACTGAAATGGCCAATGTGGACCTTGTATGGGTCTGACTAGGTCCTTTGAATATAATGTATGGTTGTGAAGCTTGGTATACCTGTGGTACTTCCAACAATGCAGGGGGTGGGGGTTGTCTCTGACTCTTTTGCCTGCCCCTTTTCCTACTACTGGTTGCTGGTTTAGCAGTGATAGGGTTTGTGTGCGGTCTGATTGTACCTTGTTAGGCTATGTTCCATTGTTTGGTGGATATCTCTGGGAGACCTGCTTTTTTCTTTTTTTGAAATAGGAGGAGTTTGTTTCTGGGTGAGAGTAAGGTTTTGTCGGGGGAGAACTGGGAGGAATGGTGGCAGGGGAAAATACAGTTAGGATATAATGTAAAAAATATTAAAAAATATAGAATAAAAAAAGAAAAAGATCTTGAAAGCTACAGAAGGAATTGCTTCTGATTTCCCCTACAGTGTTGGTAGGAATAAGAAATAACATAAGTGCTAGAAGATAAAGGTTAGTGAAAAGGTAGAACCAAGAACTGAGCAAACAAGCAACATAGAGTAAGACAGAAAAGTAACAAATTGGAGGATCCGCCCAGGAGTTCCAGGAGTAGAAAATGAATCAAGACAGCAGAGGAACACTGTGGTTGGGACATCATCTGAGTGTCCCTCAAAGGCACATACGCTCAAATTTAGTTCCCAGTGTGGCAATGCTGCAAGTGCTAGGAGCTTACAGAGATGAAGCTTATATTGAGCTGGTTAGGTCACTGTGAGTGCTGTCCTCGGAAGGATGGAATGCATCCTTGGAGTGAGTTTCAGAACTGTGGGCTGCTATTAAGAAAAAAAAAATCAAGACTGACCCCTCCCTGGTCTTACTGTCTTCTTGCCTAATGTAATATTTTCCTCCCGATTTTCAACCGTTGTTATGCTGTTCAAAGAAGTTCTTCACCACAGCTGGGCAAGAGAATTTTAAGCTAGACAAACCTATGACCACCATTCTCATTCAAACCACCACACCCATCATAGACTGACGCCCATGAATCACTAAGTCTAAGTGATTCCTTCCTGCTGTAAGTTTGTTTTTGGGTATCTGCACACAGAAAGTCAACATCTTCCTTGGCAGGATTAGGAAACTGGTTCTCCAAATCTCTTCACGTCTCACCTGCAAGAAATATGAAAAATGAGCTGGGTGTGGTCTACACCTACATGCACGAGACAAAGGCAGGTGGATCTCTGTGAGTTCAAGGCCACTCTGGTCTACGTAGTGAGTTCCAGGACATCCAGGTCTATAGTGAGTGACTGCCTCATAAAAATTATGGAGAATGTATCATTTGTCTGTGGGAATGTCCGCTCTTTACTCATACTATTTCTTTAGCCCTCTCTATATAAACCACCCCCTCTCCTCTTCAGGAAATTCTCTCCAGACTGTAATCCACACCTTGGCATCCTTCAGGGCTCACCTCCCACATGCCATCATTCTGCTATTCCTCCTTGTCTCCGTTCTTTGCATACTTATCTTTATCCTGTGAAATTACTCTATTCATGTTCAAAATTACATATAAAATAGAAAGTGCAAGAGGAGAGAAGATGGGGAAGAATATGAAGAATGTAAACAAATCAACCATTAACTCTCCAGTTAAATTACTGGAGATTTACCTTAAAAATAACTGAGGATGATCTTACCTCCAGTGTCTGGGAGGCAACCAGGAACAATGGCAATAGCCTACATCGCTTTGGAAGTCTCTTGGATTCCCTGATTAAAAAAGTCTCCTATGTTGGATACTGATTTTTGTTTTTGCTAGATAGTCTATGGCTCTTGAGGGGCATTAATCACATGCATAGAGTATTATATGTAATTTTTAGTAAACATAAAATGATTCTCTATGGCCTTTTCAAACATCATTAGTATCATTTATCCCTTCTCCACTTCTTTTCCATTGCCACCTCTCTTCTTATCCCAAACCCTATCTGCACTTGGGCTTTACCCTTGAAGTTCAGCTCCATCCCCCACACTAAGAGTTCTGTGGCCTAGAAGGACACCCTCCATCTTTGGCCTTTCCAGTAGAGTCTCGTGCAAAGGTCCAGCGTCAGTGTGAGGGTCTTGAGAAAGGCAGGAATGGGAGTAGCTCAGAGTCAGTAGTAGATGCATGCTGCTAGTTCAGGTACTCCTTGGTTCTCAGATGATTCTCAGTATTCTTTATTCTTCAACGTTAGCTTAAGTTTAAGCGTAATAGCTTAATAGCCAGAGAGAGACTGAACACAGTCTTATTTACTAAAGCTCCATCAGCAAGGCTTTGATCAGTGTTAATAATTATCAAGAATTCTTAGATTTACATTAACTCTGTGAGTCCCAGATCAATAGTCCCAGCCCCCATTTCCTTAGTGCAGACCTGAGCACAAAGCAAATGTACATTTCCTCATAGGTTTACACAGCTTGTTCTTTACAGGTAGCTGGGCACAGCTCTTCCAGCTTTCTGGTATAGCAGACAGCAGTCTTTAGTAATTGCTTCCATGTAAGAATCGAAATGTGGCGAACTATTAAAATTAAAATGAATTCTTACAAAGTTTTGAATTTATATAAGTGAAACAATAAAACAGCTCTCTCTAATATCTTTCCAGGCATTGTTATCTCCAATTCTTCAAACAGCTAGAAAAACAGAGTACTAGCTTATATGCTTCTACGTTATTTTTTAATTCTCTAATCTTCATTTCCATATCCTAGCAATTCCATAGTCTTGTGTACTCTCCTTCTAATACTATTTATTTCTAAATCATATATAAATTCCTATTTTTTCCCATACATACCCTTTCCTCCTGAGAACACTCTCTATCCTCCATGTCTCCAAGTTCATCCTGGTTAATCAATACAACAGTCATTGGACTGGAGAGTATGTGTGCTTCCTCATGATTCCAAAATCAAGGCCAAGTCTGGCAATGAATCATTTCCAAAAAGGACCAACCAAGTCCTTATGGCCAAGCAGAGGGTCTCTTCCTTGTCTTCCACAGCCTCATGACCATGTCCATTCCTCATTCCTGAGAACCACATCTGTTTCATTTATTATGGCATGATTAGTTTTGAGTAACAGGGGAAGTATATTCCTTAGAAAGAAAGATTGAGAGTAGAGTAGTAAAGACAGCAGATCAACTTTGGGGGCAACAGCAACCATCAGCACGTGTTGGGGTCACAGGATCAACGGCCTGATGATGCTCCAAAGGCAAGAACTGTGTCACACCTCCCCTTATGCAGCCATGCTGGACTAGCAGGGTCACACTAGACCCCCTCTGAGACCCATAGCAGAGCCCAACTAATATTGGAAGTCAGACTTTTATTCACACAAACATTGAGGAAGTTGTGAAAATTATCCTTCAATATCTTTGCCCCATCTGCCTTCTTGATTATGTCATCATTATCCCTGTATTCACAAAGTGTGTTGATTCCACCTGCCATGGACTTTTCAGTTTAGTGTTGTTCATGTTTGCTTTCACGAGTCTGTAGGGAACAAAGGTAATGATCCCATTTCCCTACTCCTCACATGTGGCTAAATGTCGACTGAGAGAAGGAAGACTTCGGCAGGGCAGAAAGAGCTTATTGCTTTCAATGTGATGCAATAATTATTGTTCAAAAGGAGGAAGGCAGGAACATCCCTGAGACATTTGTTCATCCACTCAGGAACCAAGATGAAAATAGAGGTGAACCAAAGTCTAGCAGTGGGGACCATGAACAGGATGCAGAAGCAGGCAGAACTGGGGGTTAAGATGCAGAAAATAATGGAGCCATAAGATAGTGCATCCAGCTGCACCCAGTCTTTGGTAGACCCCTCCTTAGGAAGCATCAAGACCATCACTTTTGACTTCAAAGTCAAGGTTAGAGTGGTGGGAATAGGACAATGTCCTTGGATAATGTCATCTGCTCACTGCCCATCCTCTATCAGGGACAAGGCACCCGACCGAGGGCCTCATCATTACCCTTTGTAAGATCTTCATGAAACATTGGGTAGGCTCCAAGTGTGAGCAAAGGAGTAAAACTGTGAGCAGATATTAAAGCCCAGTCCTGGACTAGTTAGAGCAATTCTTGGAACATCCTGGGGACGAGGAAACAAAGATGGATGATTAAAATAGACACCTGCTACTGGTACAACCATTCTGGAAATGAGTCTGGAGGTTCCTCAGAAAATTGGACATTGAACTGCCTGAGGATCCAGCTATACCTCTCTTGGGCATATACCCAAAAGATGCCCCAACATATAACAAAGACACGTGCTCCACTATGTTCATAGCAGCCTTATTTATAATAGCCAGAAGCTGGAAAGAACCCAGATGCCCTTCAACAGAGGAATGGATACAGAAAATGTGGTATATCTTCATAGGCAAATGGTTGGAACTGGAAAATATCATCCTGAGTGAGCTAACCCAATCACAGAAAAACACACATGGTATGCACTCATTGATAAGTGGCTATTAGCCCAAATACTTGAATTACCCTAGAAGCCTAGAACAAATGAAACTCAAGACGGATGATCAAAATGTGAATGCTTCACTCCTTTAAAAGGGGAACAAGAATACCCTTGGCAGGGAATAGAGAGGCAAAGATTAAAACAGACACAGAAGGAACACCCATTCAGAGCCTGCCCCACATGTGGCCCATGCATATACAGCCATAGCTTGTCTAATTAGACAAGATGGATGAAGCAAAGAAGTGCAGGCCGACAGGAGCCGGATGTAGATCTCTCCTGAGAGACACAGCCAGAATACAGCAAACACAGAGGCGAATGCCAGCAGCAAACCACTGAATTGAGAATAGGACCTCCGTTGAAGGAATCAGAGAAAGAACTGGAAGAGCTTGAAGGGGCTCGAGACCCATATGTACAACAATGCCAAGCCACCAGAGCTTCCAGGACTAAGCCACTACCTAAAGACTATACATGGACTGACCCTGGACTCTGACCTCATAGGTAGCAATGAATATCCTAGTAAGAGCACCAGTGGAAGGGGAAGCCCTGGGTCCTGCTAAGACTGAACCCCCAGTGAACTAGACTGTTGGGGAGAGGGCAGCAATGGGGGGGGGGGGAGGGAACACCCATAAGGAAGGGAGGGGGAGGGGATGTTTGCCGGAAACCGGGAAAGGGAATAACACTCTAAAATGTATATAAGAAATACTCAAGTTAATAAAAAAAAATAGACACCTGCTGAACAGAAGCAACTGTCTTGCTTCTTATGCTGTTGAGTCAGATTGTTCATGGTGGGTATCAGCATCGTGTTTCCTTCTTCTTTCTGGCCTGTTGATGGCAGGGCTGGTGTAGCCTCAGGCCCCACAATGCTCCCTATCCTTCAGGTTGCAGTATGGGCTAAGAGAAGGGTAAAACAGTCCCAGGATACAAGAGTCAATTGCTGACTTAACTGAGCTGAGGAAGGTCCTAACAAGACCAGTTGTAAGGACCAGTGTCTGTATCTTCCAAGAGATCTTATTTGGAGCAGAAGGCTCTTGTCCTAACTCAGTTTAGCACTTGGGTGGCTAGTGGGTGGGCAAATGGGAGAGAAACACTGAGTTGCTAGAGTTTTTGAGCCTGGGAGGCAATAGGTTTTATTTGATCATTCGTCTGACTTACAGATTTCTACATATTTGTCCTGACAGCTAGCCACAACTGCCCCACAATTATGTTCAATGAACCAGGCATCAAGAGTCCTGCCATACCTTCGTTCCTCCTTAATTCTCATAATCCTAATAGGCTTTAATATCATTTTAGGTAAAGAGAAGCTGACATGCACAGGGTTAAGCAAACTTGACAAGTTCACGCAGCAAACCAACAGCAGAAAAATCCTACTTCAAATCCATACTCCTGTCTCCTAAGTTAAAGGCTCCCCCCTCCCCCAGTTTCCTCAGCAACTGACAGTCCAGGGAAAAAGACAGACTCACTTCAGTGCAATATATAGTCAGGTGCTCACAGGGTTCTTATGAAGAGGGGAGGAGAATGCTACACTCTCCTTCTGTTCTCCATTGCCTGAATCCAGTGATGGGAGGACCTCTAAGGAATAAGTCTGGAGCAGGAGATTAAGTAGTTTAAATATACGCAAAACAGCCGACGTGGGAGTTGACCGTCATGGCACTAACCTGATGTGCCTCCACCATGTTACAGAAAAGGCTAGTGACAGTGGGGGAAGAAGAAATAGGTGGTCAGTGGGAGTCAGAAAGTTGGTGGAAGGAAAGTGGGGAATGAGTAACTAAAATGAGACCCTTTCCTGTTACTCAGCACCTGAAATTTCCAATGTGGCACAAGAGAGTTCAGGGTCCATTTGGTGGCCAGCCCTTTGAGCATCCTGGGCCTCTATTGAGCTACAATACTCTGTTTTCCCTAGGTAGCACCTGCTGCCTTAATCCACTTGATTCCCCCAACTTTCTCCCCAAGGGATTCCCATTGCAACCAAGGCCTCTGCTTCTCTCTCCCCACTTCTCCATATGATGGAAATACTACCTCATGTCAACAGGCTATAAACTTGAATGAAAATTACAGTAGAAGTAGTTGAACATTATTGTATCCATACCATAGACATTATGCAGTTGTTTTACTTGGGGGTCACACAAGAGTTTCTTTTTTACTTATTTTTAAAATTATTATACAAGGGGCTGGAGAGATGTCTCAGCGGTTAAGAGCACTGACTGCTCTTCCAGAGGTCCTGAGTTCAAATCCCAGCAACCACATGGTGGCTCACAACCATCTGTAATGAGATCTGATGCCCTCTTCTGGCATGTCTGAAGACAGCTACAGTGAACTCATATACAATAAATAAATAAATCCTTTAAGAATTATTATACAAGCTAATGAACTTCACAATGACATTTTCATGCATGTATTTCGTTATACTTTTCTAACACCCAGTGTCTTCTCTTTTCTGGTCATTTCTCCCTTCCTCCCCACTTAGTTCTCCTTCTGCTTGCTTGTTGTCCACATGAGAGGACACTTGGCAACATTGTCTTTGTGAGTCTAGATTATTTTGCTTAGCACAGTGATCTCCACAGCTATTCATTTTCCTGTGAATGACATATTTTCCTTCTTCCTTATGGCTAAATGAGACTCTACCACATGTATAGGCCATGTTTTCTTTGTTCAGTCATCCATCTCTAGCCATTGATGGGCATCCAGGCTGATCCTGTGTTTGGCGGCTCTTGTGAATAGTGTTTTAGAACACATGGGTGTGTGGGTATTTCTGTGGTATACTAATTTGGACCCCTTCAGGTTTATTCCCAGAAGTAGGAGAGCTGGATCATATGGTAGTCTTCGGAGCCTCCATGCATAACAGAAACTATAATTTACATGTCCACCAGCAGTGTGTGAGGATTCCTTTTCTCAGCATCATTACAGCATGTATTCTTGTTTGAGTATTTGGCAATAGCCATTCTGACTGGGATGAGATGCAATATTAATTTAGTTCTGATTGATTTTCTATGATGACTGAAAATGTAAAACATGTTTTCTTTTACTCCCACTTTCCTCCATGCCTCTGAGACAGGGTTTCTCTGTGTAGCCTTGGCTGTCTGGAACTCACTCTGTAGACCAGGCTGGCCAGGAATCTCACAGAGATCCACCTGCCTTTTGCCTCTGGAGGGCTGAGATTACAGGCGTGTACCACCACCACCCAGTATGTTTTCACTGTATTCTGAGTTATTTATCATTCTTCTGAGAACCAGCTGTCTGGTAGATTTTATTGATGAGATGATTTGGGTTTTTAATATTTAATTTTTGGTTCTTTATTATCTTAGATATTAATTCAATGTCCACTTTACATATAGCAAAGACTTTTCTCCTGTATCTTTGGCTGTCTCTTTCACTATTTGGTTATTCCTTTGCTGGGCAGAGGCTTCTAGATTCCAGACAATCTCACGTCTGACTTCTTGCTATTATTCCCTGAGCTATTAGAGTTCTTTCCAGAATGCTCTTGCCTAGTGTTTTCCCCTATATGTTCTTCCTGCAGCTTCAAGGTTTCAAGTTTTACATCAATGTCTTTGATTCATTTTATAACTGACTGTTTCAAAAGATAAGAGATAGGGACCTATCAGAATCTATAAATTGCTTTTGATAGGATGGCCATTTTCAAAATCATCCTACTGTAAATCCGCCTCCTGATACCTTTTCCAATTTTTCTTTGGTGTTTTAAAGTTTTCATTGTACAGTTCTTTCATTTTCCTGGCTAGGTTTTCTTCAAGACATTTTTGAGGCCATTAGTATTCAGAATTATTATTGAAAGGTGTGTATAAATTTCTGTCATTTTATTGATTTTACGGTCTTTTTTCAGATCTCTTTTGTTTCCTATCCTAGCATCGTTTATTTGTCCCTGTGTTTATTCTTCTCTCTAGACTAAAGTATTCCTTCTGGTAGCCTCTGTAGAGCTGGCTTAGTAGTCATAGATTCCTTTAATTTGTTTTTTTCTTTTTTTCTCTGTATTTTATCTTTATTAACTTGAGTATTTCTTTTTTTTTTTTTTTTGGGGAGGAAAGGGTTTATTCAGCTTACACTGCCACATTGCTGTTCATCACCAAAGGAGGTCAGGACAGGAACTCACACAGGACAGGAACTTGGAGGCAGGAGCTGATGCAGAGGCTGTGGAGGGATGCTGCCTACTGGCAGCTCAACTGCACATTTGCCCTTTGGTGAACTTGAGTATTTCTTATTTACATTTCGATTCCTTTAATTTGTTTTATCATGAATTATTTTTTAATTTTTTCTTCAATTTTAAGATACTTGACTTTTTTCTCTTGCAGCTTCCAATACCCCCTTTCATTCTATGTTTCTAATGTTTTAAATATAATATAGCATGAACATTTTATTTTCTGGTGTTATCTATTCGGTGTTCTATAGACATCTTGTACCTGAATGGTCATCTCTTTCTACCAGGTTTGGGAAATTTTCTTCGATGATTTACTGAACATATTTTCCATGTCTTTGCTATGGTAAGTAATCTCCTTCTTCTATGCCTCAGAGGTGAGATTTTTTTTCATGGTGTCCTCCAACTCTCCTATTAATGTTTCCTTTTATATAAATATATTTTATTTAATTTTAAGTTAGTATACAAAGTACTAGGTTTCTTCATGAAATGTTCACACATACTTTTAATTTTTTTGAGACTATCCTATATGAGTATTGTATCTCTGTCACTCCCACCCTCTTCTCCTTCCTCCTCCAAGTTGACGATCTCACCTGCAATTGTTATTGCTACATGCACATATATAGAGGTATACTCCGTGGTCTGATTCTTCCGCTTTGCCTTTCACCCTTGACCCTGGTTTTGACATGATTGTTCTGTGGTGAGCTTTCTGCTGAGGCTTTCATTTGGCTTACTGAGCTTTTTATTTCCAGCATTGTTTCAGTTTGGTTTTTTTTTTTTTTTAAAAATGGAAACTTTATCTTCATGGGTTTACTTCTTTATTTTATTCTTATCTCTTTGTTTTGTCTGGAAAAGTTTTTCCAGGTAATTTTAATTTAATTTAATTTAATTTAATTTAATTTTTGTGTGTGTGTGTGTGTGTGTGTGTGAGAGAGAGAGAGAGAGAGAGAGAGAGAGAGAGAGAGAGAGAAGGGGGGAGGGAGGGAGAGGAGGAGGAGAAGGAGACAGGGAGGAGAGGGAGAGGGAGGCGGGGTGGAGGAGAGAATGTATGTGTGTGTTTTAACCTATGAGATGAGGTTTACACATTCGGAGTTAGTTCTGGGTTGAGTTTTGGCTTGTTTGTTTGTTTTTTCTTTTTTTTCCTTTTCTTGTTCTAATCGAGTCTTTCGCTACAGGGTACAATATTCAGGATGGGGCTAATTCACAGTAGAGCCCGGAGGCAGGTTCCTGTTTGTCTACTATTTGGGGCTGTAGACTATCCCAAGACAAGTCTCTACAGTTTGTTTGCTGTGGTCTGGCGCCTTCAGGAGCTTGATAAAACAGTTCGAAACAAGTTTTTCCAAGAAATGGGGCTGGTTCTGAGTCTAGAGATCAGATAGGACAACTGGAGGGGCCCAGCCAAGCAGCTTAAGGGGCTTCTGGGGCTCTGGCGAATCCCTGGGGGGATGGCTGGGATATGGTGAATCCCAGAGTAGGGAGGGGGCCAGAAGCAGGGGGAGGTTCCTGAAAGCAGCCTTAAGCTTGGGTGATTTGAGTGGATGGGGCCAGGAAGGAAATGAAGGTAGCACAACTTGGTGTCTGAATCACTGTTGATGATAGAGAGTCCCTGGGGTGGGGGTGGAGGAGTGCGATGTGATCAGAGGGGGGAAGACAGGCCAGAAGGAGGCGAATAGAGAGAGTCCCTGGAGGAGGTGGGTTGTGACCAGGGAGGGAGACAAGTCAGGAGGAGATGATGGTCTCTGGCAAGCAGCAGTTTGGTTAATGGATCTTCATTCCGCATTTCAGCTAGAGCTGCAATACCAAATATTATAAAGTATTTGTCTAAATACTAAACATGTTAATTACATAATTTACCTATGCTTCTAAATTATAAACATTACAATGGTGAATATTTTCTTTCTTTTCTGAATATTTTCTTAATTATTGCTTAAAACCTATAGTTAGTCAATGTCTTGGGATACGTTACTGGTGAAAGATGGACGAAGCAAAGATATTTAATAAAGCTCTCTAGGGGTCTAGCTTGGCATTTCCAAACAGCTGAGAAAACTAAGCCATACTTTTAGCATAGAAACACAATAGGGGTTCAATAAACAACTTGTCTGTTGAGGAAATTGTGCCGTTAGAGAAATGCAAACTGGAAAAGGTCCTGGGTTAGTATTTGTTATTGTTAAGGGTGTTATTGTGGGGGCTCAGGTGCTGGCACTGAACCTTGGGGCTTTCAGACACTGTTCCTTCAGTTTCTGGGGAACCTTCTGGGATGCGGGGAAGACGCTCCGCTCCATCAGTCGCTTGATCTTTGGCGCCATCTTCTGGTAGATGCACTCATCAGTCTGTGTGGGCCCATGTGTGCTACTTGGTTGAGATGGTCAGACAGAAGCTGCCACTGAGAGAAGGCTTGTATTGGGGTGAGGTGAAGAAGGAGAGTTAATTTGTCCTTTATAGTTAAGTGTCACTTGTGTAGAGCCATCTGTACAGTAGAGCGAGTTCCAGGTTGCAGATGTTTATTTCCTAATGGTCTAAACTGATCCTAGCACTGTGTGTGTGTGTGTGTGTGTGTGTGTGTGTGTGTGTGTGTGTGTGTGTGTGTGTAGGTCTTGGCCTCCATACATCATCAAGACTACTAAAGCAACATCTTAGCTCTTCCCATATAGAAAGTCAAGGTTCAGCATTGGCTAGGTACACAGAGCCTTCAGACCTTTTATATGCTTGCTGTCTGGAACTTTGCTCTTATAAGCATTCATGAGTACCATGTCAACTCCATGTCCACAGCAGGCCATGCAGTTCCACACCTCCAAGCCTTTGTTTGCACATTCCCCTCTGCCTAAAGCTACTTCATTCCCCAGAGCAACTCAAAATTTCTTTTCAAGACACTGCTCAAATAGCACCTCCTTAAGTTAAGTCTTCCTCAATTTTTTTTTCTGGGAGAAGGTGGCCCTTGCTGGGTGTCCTGATTGTCCTGTACTTGCCCAGGGTACATGGTGTCCATGTGTAACTGTCAGCCCTCTTATTCAACCCCATCCTGTGAGCTAGCTGGCCAAGCGTCTTATTCACATTGCTTAGCAGAGGGCCTGGCCTGCTGCGAGTACTCATGAAATACTTGTTGACTGAGTGGATGGATGTGATTCATTACTGTGGACTTTGGAGGTACACTAATTGAGGGAGGGTGTCCAAGGAAGCTGTTTTTAAGGGTGTCCCTGGGGCTAGGGGGTGGGGCGGGATGATGAGCTCTGATTGGAGGCAGTGGATGTATAATGAAACCTTTGTGATTCTTAGGTTTTTCAGGTCCTGGAGGTGGGTCCCTAAAACCAGGAGTATGACAGTGTCATCCCAGGAATGCAGTTAAGGTTTGGTTCTGCTGTAGAAGAACCTGTGGAAAGCCACACACTGGCTGCCATAAATGAGTGGGCTGGGAATGGGCAGGATGTCTAGCCTGGTGGAAATTCCCCTGCTCAGAAGTCTGCCTTTTATCTGATTTCCAGGATCATATAGAGGCTGGGCTGTGGATGAGGAGCAGCCCTGCACCGAGAGCAACAGGTTAGTGCCTCCTCCAAGACAATCTCGGGGGTGGTGTGGGCTGTGCTGTTCTTAGAGAGCAGAGATCCTCAGCTTGCCTGTTATGGAGAACATGCATAGTGTGAATGAGTGCTCCAACAATGGAACTGTGGCCCCAAAGTGGTTTAAAATCCCAGAGGATAAGCGTGTTTCTGGGCTTGTCCATAAATACAAGGATTTGAGGCCAATTCTGTGTGTAGCAGTTGTGTAATTTTGGTAAATTCCTTAGCCTCTTTGGATTTCATTTTCCCTCCAGGAGGAGAGGGTCATGATGCTCAATTCCCCAGGGTCCTGTGTGGATTAAATGGGGTGATGAGAAGAAGCAGATGCATGGTTGTTAGGATTGTTGTTTGCACAGGGTTTAGGGAAGGCAGTTGCTTCCTATCACCTCTGTATGGAGTAAGGGGCCATGGACATCAGATGGACAGTGCATAGAGCTGTGAAAAGGCCCCAGGATTATAAGGCTGAAAAGACTATGCTGGGGTTGGGGTCAACTCCTGGAGAAGATAATGTGCCAGATAGTGGTGGGGACAAGGGTGTCAATGGCTGTGCTGTCTGTCTGTCTGTCTGTATATTCTAGTGAGAAGTAAAACACAAACAGGAATTGCCTGGTCTGATTCTTCTGTGTAGTGTAATCATCTTAATGTTCTGCTGGTCCCATCAAGTACATTACTGTAGGGGAAAGTTACTGTAGGGGAAGGGATCTTGCCTCTTCAAGGATTCCAACATTTTCATTGTACACAACAAAAACAGTGCCTGGCTTCAAACCATCTTTAGTTTGTCCAGATCTTGACTATTAGCAACGAGGAGACAACCCCTGGACCCAGGATGCCCTCAGTTCCAGTGCAGGGACTCACTTTAGATCAGGCAGGAAAGCTTGTTGAGGACAGAGCCACCAAACCAAGTTCACATGGGATCAGCAGGGGTGCAAGGCGGCCCCTTCCTGATGCAGCTCAGGCTAGTGGGCGGGGGGCTGATGTCTCCAGGAGGAAGAATTCCCTCCTGTTAGCAGACTGGGCTCTTCTTCTTCCTTACAGACTCTCCACTGTCCCAGAGCCTCCTCATCTACTCTGCAGATTTGCCTGTACCCTGAAGGGTCCATCGGTCATGCCAGACACACCAGTAGAGGACTCCCTTTTCCAAATCATACACTGCTTTCATCACTATGCTGCCCGGGAAGGGGACAAGGAGACCTTGTCCCTGGAGGAGCTGAAAGCCCTGCTCTTGGATAGTGTGCCTCGCTTCATGGACACCCTGGTATGTTGGGTCTGGTGCTGGAGTGGGAGATGAAGTGAGAACCAAAGTGCCTAGAGAGCGCTGTTTGTGGGATTGGGACTGAGCAGTGAGGTGGGTAGGTGGGAGGAGATGACTCCCTTGGGAATCTCCTGTTCCTGAAGGAGAATGGAGGAGGTGGGGGCATGCGAAGAGTAGGGTTTGCTTTATTTCCTGTCCTTCCCTTCTCTGAAGTCACCTGCTTGGTTTCACTCCAGTCACATGAAGAGACTACTAATCTCTGAGACTACAGCCTGATACCACACCTTTGGATTCTTCTGCTTCCTGTGTCCTGTGAGCATGACAGGCTCAACGCTGTTCTCTGTTCAGAAGCCTCTTTAGTCAGTGACATTGCCCCAAACTCAGACTTTCTCTGTGAGTCCTTAGAGCATAAGTCCCTTCACCAGAGTGTCTGCCATGAGCCTGGAGTAGTAGGTAATTTAGGCTGTGGAGGCTGCCCTGGTCTGGTGGGCATGGGAAATATAACCTCTTCCACTTCCCATGCCTAGGGCTTCTCAGAGTCAGATGGAGACAGCCCCAGATCCTGGGCTTATAGAGCCTGCTCATCCAGTCTGTGATTAGTTCTAGTCCTCAGCTACTGTGCTTCTTAGGGACTGCAGCTCTGAAGGAAACTGTGCGTGCTGTCTTGGTGAAGTCTGGTGATTCAGGGTCTCTGGCTTGCCACTTCTAGAGGAAGTGAGACTCTGCTTATTCCTGTAAAATATCTCCTTCACCTACTTCCAGGCTTTGAGAAAGAACACAAAGACAACCTCCTTCTTTCTAGAATGTTCCTTTGAGGGCTTAGAAGATAGCCAGGATGGGAGTTCCTTGCTAACTGTTTTTAGGAAATATTTTCCTTTTGGGAAGAACTCCTTGGGGCTGCCTTGCATTGCCCAGGACTGCGATCATAGAACCCATAGTGTTGCCTTTGCTGCAGGGCTCTTGGGGACAGGCACAATGGCATAGCTGGCAGACTTGGTAAGAATAAATGTTGACCAGAAAAACACACATGGTATGCACTCACTGATAAGTGGATATTAGCCCAAAAGCTCAAATTACCCAAGATGCAATCCACAGACAACATGAAGCTCAAGAAGAAGGATGACCAAAATGTGGATGCTTTACTCCTTCTCAAAAGGGGGAACAAAAATATCCACAGGAGTGGATATGGAGACAAAGTTTAGAGCAGAGACTGAAGGAACAGCCATTCAGAGCCTGCTCCACATGTGGCCCATATATATACAGTCACCAAAACTAGATAAGATTGATGAAGCTAAGAAGTGCATGCTGACAGGAACCAGATATAGATGTCTCCTGAGAGACACAGCCAGAGCATGTCAAATACAGAGGCAGATGCTAGCAGCAAACCACTGAACTGAGAACAGGACTCCCATTGGAGGAATTAGAGAAAGGATTGAAAGAGCTGAACAAGCTTGCAACCCCATAAGAACAACAATGCCAACCAGCCAGAGCTTTCAGGGAGTAAACCGCTACCCAAACACTATACTTGGACTGACCCATGGCTCCAGCTGCATATGTAGCAGAGGATGGCCTTGTTGGGTACCAATGGAAGGAGAAGCCCTTGGTCCTGCCAAGGTTGTACCCCCAGTGTAAGGGGATGCCAGGCGGGGCGGTGGATGAGGAGGGGAACACCCTTATAGAAGAAGGGGAGGGAGAGGGGATAGGGGGCTTATGGATAGGAAACCGGGAAAGGGAATAACATTTGAAATGTAAAAAAGAAATATAAAAAAAAGTGTTGATAAGGGAGCTGAGGAGAGCCTGTCAGATGTAGAATGTTTCACACTCTGGATATGACAGGGTTATTGGATGGTGGGGCTGGTAAAGGGAGAGAAGTTGCTGATTTCCTACAGGGATGAGAGGCTGCCTTCTGGATCTGCAGCTCCTTACAAATGCATTACCTTCCTTCCTGCAAATGCTTCTCAGATGCTCCATTCTGTGTGTGAGAGCATGTCTACATATACCAGGAAAATCTTGCTGAAACCTGCTTTTCCCGCCCCTCCCTCAGTTTCTACCACATCCTCCCGTCTCCATCTGTCTCACATCTTCTTTGTAAACAAGGACCCCGGCTTTCCTCACACCCCTCTCTCATTTCAAACAGCCCTTTCCTTTGCCATTCGGATCTTCAGCCTCAGGGTCCTCTGCTTGGATATCCTGGGCAGCTCCTGCAGTCATTTCTCTGTCCTATTTCACTACTTTCTGCACACTATAGATGAACCAGGAAGTGTTTCCTAAATAATGCCTAGGTAGGTAGCACGGGATGCAGATATCTGCCTGACTTGGAGGTGGTCCTGCAGTCATGCTGGAGACGATGTGTGCATGCAACCTTCTCCCTGAGGAGTTCTTGGTTTGGAGGAAGAAGGCAGTGTCTTGTCTTCAGGAAGCCTGTACAGGTGACTCTTGTAGAGAGCTCACAGTGCACCTGGGAAGACAGCACAGACACTGACTGTATGTGAAGTGGTTCTGGGGAATCCAGGCTTCTGAGCTCAATTCAGGAATTACTTAAACTTCTCTTTTGAAAGGACTATTTTTGCTCTCTCTGCCCATGCCACTCTAGGTCTGATGGCCCAAGGTGTCCATTAACACCAGTGCCTCTTCAGCCTGATTTTGTAGTATATGATGATCTTGTCACTGATACTCTGTGAGAACTTGTTGTCCTGAAGGCTTGTTGAAGGGGAACCAGGCTGCTGTAATGCTCTTCATCCCCAGCAGGAGGAGTTTGGAGGACTCGTGTACTGAATGCAGTGTGGGTTGATGATCCTCTTTGTGTTTGGCAGGGCCGCAGGCAGCCATACTACATCACAGAGCTCTTCCGGGCGGCTGACAAAAACAAGGACAACCAGATCTGCTTCGATGAGTTCCTGTACATCTTGGGCAAGCTGGTGAAGGACTATCACCTTCAGTTTCACCGGCAGTTGTGCACATACTACTGCACCCAGCACAACCTCTACTAGAGGGGGACAGGCAGTCTCTCACCACCAGAACTTGTTCCTGGAGACATGGCCTGACTAAGAACAGCTTACAGAACTTAGCGATGTATTTCTTCTTAGGTGTGCACACACGCATACAAACAAGATCACAAATACTTCTGGGAAGTACTCAGGTCATGGTTCTGGGTATCCCTTAATGTTCAGTAAAAGAAGTTTAGTCTGTATTATCAGGATCATCGTTTAGGGCAGGAGACATAGCTCCTGCCTTCAGTGATATCTTGCTTGATGGGGGAATATTAGTTCTGAATCCAAGGTGCCCTTATCTGATGCAAGAGACCCAGCCTTGCTGACAGAAATCTTATCTGAGGTGTGAGACGGCCTGCTGTCTGGTCTCAGTCTGCAAGGAAAGGGTGCTTCTCGGAGTCAGGGCACCCTCTGAGAAGGAAGTAAGACCTCCCAATGATGTTACTGACTGATCATTCACTGCACATGCGGGATGGGGGAGGGGAGCCACATGGACAATAGTGCCTAGAAGGAGCGCTTTTGAGAGTCTGCACACACAGGAGATTGGGAAGACAGGAGATGCCCAGGATCAGGAAGGGGAGGAGGAGGTGTTTCAAGAAGATGTAATAGCAGCAGAAACCCAGATGGTATGTCTGGAAAGGCAGGACATTCTGGAAATAAATGTCCAAGGGGAACATGTGAGTTTTATTTACTCAGGAGGACACTGAGATTTAGATTTTATCCTTAAAAATGGTGTAGTGGAATTTGGGAACCTTGGAGGATAGATCATGTGGGGAGAGGTGGGAGACTCAGTAAGGGGTTCCTGCCCATTCTGGAGAGGTGCAGTGTGTACAAGTCGGTATCTGCACAAAGGGACAGAAGAAAGGGAGGAGACAGGAGAGAAATGTAAATGTCAAAGTCTTAGTCTTGAAGAACAGATTATTTGGGGGGGGGTTGGGGAAGGGGTCCAGAGTGAGACCTAGGTGTCTGTGGCTGGTGATCATTGGGAAGATGTTGCTGGTTGTTGACCTGGACATGACCCATGTCACTGTGGGAACCGGGGTGCTAGGGAGCACTGTCCACTGGTTTCTGTGTATGCTGAGTCAGAGAGGCAAGGCAAGTAGCTGCAAAGCCAGCAACCTAGCCCAACAAAGCAGCAGATACCTGGCATGGGAAGATGAACAGAAGCTGGGAGTTGTCAACCATGGAAGGCTTCATGGAGGAAAGAATGGCTAGGTGTGGTTGTTACTAATATAACACAGTGATGACTGGTATTCCTCCTGATTCTGAGCTATTCATGACTCAGTGGGCCCAGACCTGTGGCCCCTGCCCTCCTGAATGGTCCCTGTTGTTGACTGGTGGTGTCATTTTTCTTTTTCTTCCTGGAGCCCAGAGATGAGGGAAGACTCGGAGGAAGGGTTTCTTGGCCTAAAGGCACTGTCAGTGTCCTACTTGGTGGCCTGTCTTTTCTGAAGACTCTGGACAGAAGTTTGTATCTCCGTCCCCTCAAAGTCTAGTCCCATAAAGGGCATACTTCTATCTTTCTGCAACTGGCCTAGTGTCCTCACACGATTGGTTCAGCAGGTTTTTGAGGAAGGAAATCAGGAAGGGGAACCGTGGAACTGAAATCTATTGACTTAGACCTATGCCCCTCCTATGACACCTCTTGATTACTTTTTGTTCATATCAAAGAGTCAGTATCTTGGGTTACTCAGCTGCTTTCCCTCAGGGTCGAGGCAGGTCCTTCTTGTTACTTTGACATGTGGTGGGGTCAAAATGACCTTTCAAGGTCATAAAAGCTCTGGCAGCCTGAACACTTGGCACCTACCCAACACTTCCTGATGGTTTCCCCACCAGTGCTGCTTCCTCTACCTGGCTTTCCTCAGAGCTGGCTATTGAGACACAAACCTGGGGTCTTAGTCTTTTCCTGTAAACACAGCCCTGCCACTCTTTTCTAGATTGCTCCATATTATCAGATAATTACAAATTTTGCCTTTCCTCCAACATGCTTATTTACTTCTTGTTATTGAACTTGGAGGTCATAACCTGTGCCCCGAGTCAGGTCCAACCACCTATCTCTAGTCAGCCAATTAAAAGAGCAAAATTATAAGTAAGGACCAGAGAAAGATTTATTCATGTGGCCATGTTGGGAAGAAGGACAGACAGAACCAATGAACTCTCCTAGTTCCTAAAGTAAGACGGAAATTTACATGGAGGGCCAATGATATATATGTCCCTTGTCAAGCAGTTTTACTCAAGATGTGGTCCTGCCCATCACTGGTCCTGTAAGACAACTGGACAAGTTGTTAAGATGGTGTGAAATCTTTTTTCTAGAGACAGGTCCCCCTCTGGCTGATGCCTTTCCCTTCTTCTCTCACGGTGAGATCTTTGGGGAACTTCCCATTTCTTTGGAGTCCATTGTTTCAATAGTCTGATAGTCAGCTTGAGAGCCACAAAATGTTTCTTTAGAATGTCTTCCTTTCTGCCAAGCCAGTTATGTTCTCAGCACACACATGTGACTGCTGCTGTCAGACAACCCTGCTGCCCACTTAAAGGGAATACTATCTGGTGGTGGGAGTTCATGGACCCACCTACTATTCATCCTACTGAGGATGCTGGCAGGAAGCCCTCACTCACAAACACCTTTAAGTTCAATGAGACCGAGGAGAGATGTTGAGTAGCAGTGTGCCTCAGTTTCTTTATGTTTTATACAGGTAAAATTTTACGTGTAAAGTTCACTCTACTAGAGATTTGAAAGTATCAAAAGAATCAGCAGATATAAACACGCTTTGAAAAGAGATGCGTTTCTTTGGGGTAAGGTGGTGCATGCATAATCATATAAAACTGTGCAAGGTGTATGGGCTGATTGTTGGTTGGAAACTTGTGATATAGCATTGAGTTCTATTTTGCTAGCTAGGGGGTCAACTTACCTTTTATCATAATGGATGCATACCATTCCCTCTTACAAAAGAGACTTATTGGACAGTGGATAAGGGCTTGTGAGGAACGGAGGAAAGAGGATTAACTATTTATTCTGTTGGGGAGATGGATGGAGAAAGTGGATGCTATCTTAGTTGGGTAATTAAAATAAGAAAGTTGTCAGCACTGAGGTATTCCAGTCTGTGGAGGAAGTAGATGTTGTACATCCCATCTTAAGCCACTTCCATCCCAGTGTCTAATAGAGGGCCTCAGTGTCCTCTGTACAATGGAGTCTGTAATGCATGTGCCTCATAGGATTAAGAGTTAAGAGGTTTTATGTAAGCAAAGCATTGGGGAAGTCCTCACAATGGTACACACAACACACACCCAGTAATTGCCAGCTATTAACTATTATTCACTGCCATTGTAGTTGTGGCTTGTGCCATTGTGCATGTCAGGCACTGTGCTGGGTTGTGTCAACTAACAATGCCTCAACTGGGACAAGCAGAAGGCCTCTCCTTGGTCCTTCTGGAAGAACAGGCTGAGGAACCTAGGCTCCTGCATCTATGATACTACTAAGAACTCACCAAGGAGTCCCAAGGAGGAACATATTCCAGATTATTAGATTTCAGCCACACAGCCCCCCTTCCTGTATTACTTCCTGAAGCACCCAGTGAGCCTAAAGTGACATCAGACCTGATGCAGGGACTTGGTTCATTGGATATACTGTTGGATATTAACAGTCTGACTCTGGAGGGTTCAGTGTTCAGTTACAGAATCAACCACAGATAATGATACACTCATGGTAACCCTGCCCCCAGCTCTCTCCCATTTTAAAGGAGCAATTTGTATGATTTATTGTATATGTGATCTCTCTCCCCCTCCCCCTCCCCTTCCCCTTCTCCCTTCTCTCTCTGTTAGGGTTTTTGAGATTGCATCTCATTATGCAGTCCAGTCTTGCCTTAAACTCATGGCAACCCTCCAGCTTCAACTTCCTGAATGTTGGAATTAAATATATTTGCTACCATGCCAAGCTTTTTTTTATTTTGTGTAAGCTTTTTTTACTGAAACATGGTTTGTACCCTAGGGTCTATGAGCTCCCTAGCCATGGGATTTTGATCATGGTTAATACATTAGACATGAATTTTTTTTCCTGTGGCACAGACTTCAAAATCCAGTCAGAAAGTGGTTAGTTACTCAATAACAGTAGTGCCCAGAGAAACCTCTTTTTACAGTGGGCAGAAGCTAATGTAGAGATGCATAACTGGCCAAAGTACTGAAAATAAGTGACAGAGTACTAGTTGTTATCAACCTCCACTCCTTTCTAGGCCAGGCAATACTAGAGAAGAGAAGGCAGAAAGAAAGTAAGAGTTAGAGCATTCAGGTTACTTGTAGGTCAAACCAGAGTCATTTTGGAAGAGGGAACCTAAGTTGGGAAAATACTGAATAGCCTATGGGGAAACTTGAGACCACTTTCTCCATTGGTGATTGATGTGGGAGGACCCAGCTCACTGGGTGCACCCCTGAGCAGGTGGCCCCAAGAGGTATAAGATTTTATTTATTTACATGAGTACACTGTAGTTGCGTTCAGATGCACCAGAAGAGGGCACCAGATCTCATTACAGATGGTGTGAGCCACCATGTGGTTGCTGGGATTTGAACTCAGGACCTCTGGAAGCACAGTCAGTCCTCCTATCCGCTGAGCCATCTCTCCAGCCCCCAAGAGGTATAAGAAAGCAGGCTGAAGAAGCTATGGGGAGCAAGCCAGTAAGCAGAACTTCTCCATGGTGTCTGCATCAGTTCCTGCCTCCAGGAATTGTCTGGTTCGAGTTCCAGCCCTCACTTCCCTGAATGATGGACTACAAATTGTCGGATGAAATAAGTCCTTTCCTTTCCAAGTTGCTTTTGTTCATGGTGTTTTATCACAGTAATAGAAGCACAAACAGAGACGTGGAATGTGAGGAGCAGTGCTAGGAAATGCTGTCTTCTGGACACAACATGGATATCACATTAGTGAACTCTCATAAGCTGTGGTCATCTCCACGAGATCCACACAAGATCAAGCCAGCTAAAATTCCTGAATTAATAGAGGGGCTGTTTTCCAGCCTTTTGTTTTTACTGAGGAGTTACTGTCAGTTGGTAGCTTCTCTGGAAGGGAGAATTATTGTGATTTGAGGGCATGGCCATTGATAGGCTTCCTGTGCCCTACAATCTTGCACACTCGAACAGCACTTAGTGGGTTATAAAAAAAAGATTACTACATCAACAGCATGACGTTGAGAGGGAGAGGACTTTTGAGATAAGAGGGAGGTTGGAGGGGTGACATGGAGAGTGAATATGATATTTCATTTATATATGTATGAAATTCTCAAAAGTATAATAAAAATGTTATACTCTGGTAGATTGACCTCTCTCCATGGATGTATATATATTATAGTAGTGGGTCATTATAAGGAAAGAGAACATGAAGTTGGGAGGAGGACATTGAAGGGATATAGGATATAGGAAGAATTGGAGAATAGGTAGTGAATATGATCAAAGTACATTGTGCAGGTACATGAAATTCTTTTTTCTATGAAATTCTTAAAACATAAAAAATGTTACGAGTATATTCATGTGATATTGATTTCCAAGAAGCAGATTTTTCTTTTATTTTTTACTATTATTTTAAATTCAAAATGTTATATAGTACATTTGATGATGATCCTTCCTCCAACAAATCCTTCTCATCCACCCAGCTTTACTTATCTGAGACGCCATCGTAACATGTCAGAATGACTGAGATTCTCAACAAAAATTACAGCTCATTATGGTGGGGATGTGGAGCAAGGGAGACTTCTTCATTGCTGATGGAGTACAAACTCATACAACCACTGTGGAAATCAATATAGCAGTTCCTCAGGAAATTGGGAATTGACCTACCCCAAGATCCAGCCATACCATTCTTGGACATATACGCAAAAGACTCCTCACCCTACCACCAGAACACTTGCTCAACTCTGTTCATATTGGTTTTATTCATAATAGCCAGAAACTGAAAACAAACTAAATGTCTCTTAACTGAAGAATGGATAAAAACATGTATATTTACACAATGGAATATTACTCAGCTGTTAGAAAAAAATGACGTCACAAAAATTTCAGGCAAATGAATGGAACTAGAAAAAAAAATCCATCTGAACAAGGTGACCCAGGCTCAGAAAGACAAACGTGATATGCATTCACTTATAAGTGGATATTAGCTGTTAAGCAAAGGATAATCACACTACAATCCACAGACCCAGAGAAGTTAGATGAGAGGCCTACTGGGGAGCATGGATCTCCCTGGGGAGGGGAAATAGAATAGATTTTGTGGGTGCATGGTGGATAAGGTGAGAGAGATGGGAACAGGAGCGATCAGGTCGGGGGGGGGCGGGAGGAGAGACAGAGGTAGAGAGTACAGGAGAGACAACTGAAATGGGTGGGCATTTAGGGGATGATATGGAAACAGTACAGTGGAAATTTCCTGGACCATACGAGGTTGACCGTAGCAAGGACTCCCAGTAGTGGAAGATATGGAGCCTGAACAAGGCATCTTCTGTAACTAGGCGAGGCTTCCAGTGGTGGGACTGGAGCATCAACCCAGCGACACCATCTATGACCCGCAACCTGCCCTACTGACAGGATGTGCTGGAGCAATGATGGCTCAGAACTTGTGGGAGTGGCCAAGCAATGAGTGGTTTAACCTGAGGCCTACAACCACTAGAGGGAGTCTGATACTGCCTAGATGGCCAGGATCCGGAAGCTGGGTGTCTCAGAGATCTAGGGTAGAATCAGACATGATTGACAAAACAACAGCAGCAGCAGCAGCAGCAGCAATGAAATGATTCCTAATGGGAGAAGATACAGAGAGCCACAGCCAAATGTTAGGCAGAGCGCAGGAAACTGTATAGAAGAGGAGAGGGAAGGATTTAGGAGCCTTAGGGGTTGAGGACACCAGGAGAACATGACCCACAGAATCAACTAAGCAGGGCTCATAGGGGCTGGCCGAGACTGAAGTGGCAACTACGGAACCTGCATGGATCTGCACCAGGCCCTCTGCATACATGCTGAGGTTTTTTAGCTTGAGGTTTTTGTTGACCTCCTAACAATGGGAGTGGAGGTATCCTTGACTTCTTTGCCTCCTCATGGAACATTTTCCTCCTACTGGGTTGCTTCATCCAGTCTTGATATGAGTGTCTGTGCTCAGTCTTATTGAGCCTTGCTGTGCCAAGTTTGGTTATACACCTGGGAGGCCTGCTCTTTTCTGAAGGGAAAGGAGCAGTGGATCTGGGGAAGAGGGAAAGTGGGAGAATGGGAGGGAGAGGAGGCTGTTGGTGGGATGTATTGTATAAGAGAGAGAAAAACAACTCAAAATACAATACAATAACAAGCAAGCAAAGAACCAATGAGAGAGAGAGAGAGAGAGAGAGAGAGAGAGAGAGAGAGAGAGAGAGAGAGCCCAAACAAAGCAAAAATGAAACAAAAAGTCTGCAAAACTACTAGTGAATTCATTCTGTATTGACCAACTGCTCCTGGCCATGGGGTCTGCCCTCTAGTCTGGGTGAGATACCAGTGGAGAAAGGTGTGAATTGCAGATAGCTTCTGACTATGTGTGGGAGCCTTGTCCACTCCTTCTCAGCACTGGGACCATCTGGTTTAGGCTGTGCAGGTCCTGTAGGTCCTGTGAGTTCATATGTGCACCGGCCTTGCTGTGCTTGAAGACACTGCTTCCTTAGTGTCATCCATCCCTCTGGCTCTTACAATCTCCCTGCCTCCTCTTTGGCATGGATAAATTCTTGAGCCTGAGGTGAGGGCTTTATTGAAGAAATCCCACTTAGGACTGAGCATGAAGCAAACTTTATAGACATTGAAAATTATAACACTCAATTGTGCTCAATTACATGTGACAGCAATTTTGTCATCTTTCCTTCTCCAGGTGTATAGTTCAGTAAGGTTACTTACATACACATTGTTGGACAGCTCATCCAAGAACTTGTTTCCTCTTTCCACATTGACAGTGCATACCATTAACCATGGCTCATTCTTCCTCTTCCCAGCTTCTCTAACTTTGGCTCTAGAAATCTGAGTACTAGAAACACCTCATACAACTGGAACCATACTTGATTTCTCCTTTCAGGTCATCTATGTTCCATCATGTGCCAGCCTTTACCAAGGCTGACTAATATTCCACTCTATGCAAAGCGCATTTATCACTCATCCATCCACACACACTGCTGTTGCTTCCCCTCTTTGGCTTCCTTGGATGATGATAATCTGGTATCAGTGAAGAAGCATCTGAGAGGGTGGGCCCCTCCCAGAGTATCCCTCAGCCCTGGCACATCAGGTCTCTGTGGGGTTAGGCACATCCTCTCCCACTGAGGCCAGACCAGGCAGCCTAGTTAGATGAACATATCCCGCATACAGACAACAGATTTTGAGATAGACCCTATTCCAGCTGTTCAGGACTCACATAAGGACCAAGATACCCGTCTGTTCCATATAAGTGGGGAGGCCTAGGTCCAGCTCGCATATGTTCTTTGGTTGGTAGTTCTGTGTCTGAAAGCCCCAAGGGTCCAGGTTAGTTGTCTCTGTTTGGATAGGTCTGGAGTTCCTATTCCCTTTGGGACCTGCAATCCTTCCTCTTACTCTTTCATAGGAGTCCCCAAGCTGTGAAGTAGCATCTTTATGAGGCCCTGCTTTCCAGTCTTATGTCTATACGTTCACAAGTGGAACTGCTGGATTATATGGTAATTCTTTGGTGACCAAGGAATGGCTGTTTCATATTTTATATTTCCATCACAAGGCACAGGCTTCTCTAATGCATTTTACCTAAAAATCAAGAGGGAGCTTGCTTCCATTTTCTTTCTCTGTGGCAACACCTGTGATTTTCCACTATCTATCTATCTATCTATCTATCTATCTATCTATCTATCTATCTATCACAGTAGTCATCCTAGCAGATGTGAGATGGCATCCTGTAGGTTGACTTGCTTCTTTCTAATGGTTTATGGTGCTGAGCATGTGTTTATTTCATATACTTGTTGGCCTATTGTATAAAGTATGAAGAAACATCTACTTAAATTTCCCTTTCGCTTCATTTTTGGGCTGGTTTTATTTTTGCTATTGAATTATTGGGGTCTTAATATTTTAAATATTAATCCCTTATTAGATACAAATACAAGTACAAATACAAAATACAAGCAACGTCTCTCTTTTCATGGGGTTGAAGATATAGTATATTTTTAATCTTTATATAATAATTTGTTTCAACCAAGGTAAAAAGGATGATTGATTGGTTCAACTTGGGTCACACAGCTGTAATGGAAGGAAATTGCTTATTGGAAATTAGTGGGCAGTGGAAACATGAAGGAGAGAGGTTAATTCATCCACTTCCCCGGGAAACTGTTACTTGGCTCATTACTGTAATAACACACCACCAGCAGCACCACTACCACCACCACCATAACAACAGCAGCAGCAGCAACAACAACAACAACACAACAACAAACCAGACAAAGGCAATTTAAAGAAGAGTTTATTTGGGCTTCCAATTCCAGAGCATACAGTCTATCAGAGTGGGGAGTGCATGGCAGAAGGAGCAAGAGGCAGCTGTCACAGTGGGTTCCTAGTCAGGAATCAGAGAGCAGGGGTGCAAATACCCTGTTCTCCAACAGGACCTCAGCCTGTGAAAAGTACTACCCACGTCTGAGGTGGCATTCCCTTCTTAATTTACCTGATTTAGACAACCCCTCACACAGATGCCCAGAGATTTGTCTTCATGATGAGTCTGAGTTCCATGGTGAACTGATAGGCAAGATCATCTGCCACAGCTCTGATGGCCTGGGTGTTGGTGTAGAACCAGGATTGGTATCCGAGGACTTACAGGAAGGAAAGAAGAGATAAGTTTTCCCCATCACCTCTAGTTCTTGTCAGATCATGCTAGGGACTCTGCAATTCTGACACATGGGGACTGGGAAATTGGTTGACTCCCTCCACTTTTCTGGGCTTCAGCTTCCTCATCTGTACATAGGCTGGTTCAGATCACTGCCTTCCTGAGAGGCATATTTTAAAGCTTTTGTAAGATAATGTGGATGAAACCCACTGCCATATGAGAAATATTCCACAGATCTCCAGTGCTAGCAACCAGTTAATTCAAGTGGCATTTTTCTGGGGCTTGGGGATTGCTCCTGTGAATTCCTGGGAATCAGCCCCTCTTCTTTTTCCCTTGAGCATGAAACACACATGGATTCTCCAAAATAATTGACCCCTCCCCATCCTAGAGTTCACGCCTCTCTTCATCGAAGGCTCCTGGGGTCCAAGGCACAGTGACCATTCTGAGAGGCTGGAAAGGTCTCTACTGTGATCATGCAGTGACTCAGTGGCTACTGCAGGGTGGACAACAGAAGATGAGGAATTCTACCCCATGGCTCAGGACATCCTTAGCTTCCAGAGTAGAATAATCATTAAGAGTTGTGGCAGGTTAGGAACTGATCCAACCCTTGGGAAGACAGCTGTCCCCTAAAGACTCTACCCACCCATCCAAATACTATCCCACAGCAGTACTCCAAACTCTTCTAATATCCAGTGGCTAGAAGCAGCAGTGTTTCTGAGGTCTTTGGTACTTTGAGAACTTGGAGAAGCTGTCTCTCCCATGCACCCACACTCACACAGCAACATCTACCTTCAGTTCAGTTCAGAGGTAGACCGGACATGAAGGCATTGGATCAGCAATGGCAACAGAGACAGGGCTAAGACTGAGTCTGTTTAGATGCAGGGATGAGGTCCCAGGGGCCTAGAAATGGATTTATTGCCATGTCTCATCCTGATTCTTCCTGCCGTGTACTCCTGTCTGGTAAATGTCTTCCCTGTTCCAACACTCCCACTTCCCCGGACTCAGAAATGCTCAATGTGCTCAGTGATTGCCACATGGGCTTGGTTAGGAAACAGAGGCTGTGGTAACTCTGGAAGGGAAGAATGGTGTCTCCACAGCCCGAGGCTATGGGCAGCTGGCCAAGCCTTTCTCTATAAAAGCAGCTGGCACTTAGCTTCACACATCCTTCTTCTGCTCCGTCTTCCAGACCTTGTGTAAGTAGAGCTGTGTGAACCCATCTCACACTGTAGGCTTTCCTTAGGGAGGGTTGGGGGAATAGAGTAGCCTCCTTTGAGAGGGCAAGAAAGCATGGGGGAGTCTGCAGCACTGATCAGAAACTTGAGGATAAAGGAAGTGGAACAGTGTGGAGCCTTCTAGCAGTGTCTACTAGAGAAGGGTAGGGAGTGTTTACTGTGGAGAGTTTGCTACACTCGTGTGTGTGTGTGTGTGTGTGTGTGTGTGTGTGTGTGTGTCCTAAAGTCCCTCCAATGCTCTATCCAACCCCTTCCCACCAGAGATAGAGCCATTTTCTGGGTTTAGTTATCTGAGTGGTACAGGCCAGGTCAAAGCTCGTTCTTGGGTCAGGGACCTTCTGAATGTTCACTCAGTTGTCACCCTGCCATGAATAACTGCAGTTCTCATCCTTCTGTGTCTTTGTCTTTCAGGTGAAAGGAAATCTTTATCGACAATGGCGACTGAACTGGAGAAGGCCTTGAGCAATGTCATTGATGTCTACCACAATTATTCTGGTATAAAAGGGAATCACCATGCCCTCTACAGGGATGACTTCAGGAAAATGGTCACTACTGAGTGCCCTCAGTTTGTGCAGGTGAGGAGGTGCTGCATTCTCGGGGTTCTCTGATGGTGCTGGGGTGACTGGTCCTCCATGCTGCTTTCTGCAGTTAGCTAATACTTACTCACAAATAGCCCTTGCTTACTTTTCTCTGATATATTTATAGTCTGAATTCCCCCACCCCTATTCTTCTTTACAGAATAAAAATACCGAAAGCTTGTTCAAAGAATTGGACGTCAATAGTGACAATGCAATTAACTTCGAAGAGTTCCTTGTGTTGGTGATAAGGATGGGTGTGGCAGCTCATAAAGACAGCCACAAGGAGTAACAGAGCTTCTGGCCTGGGGCTGGGCCCTTGGATATGTCTACAGAATAAAGTTGTCATATCTTAAGTCTGTTTGAGTCTCTTGTCTTTCCTGGGGGTGAAGGAAGGAATGGAAAACTGGAAAGAAGAAACTTGTCTTGTTTTGGCCCTTACTGCTCTCCATGGTCTAGTCCTTTCCGACGACTGCTTCTCCGGTCACCAAGCCCCTCTGATCTCCTTCTCTTCTGGCCTCTGAACTTTGAGCCAGTGGTTCTAGGATTTAAGAATTTTCCAAAGTCTATAACTTAAACTTGATAGTTTTACTGGTTTATCCCAAATGGGAGACTTGGAGACAGGATTCTAGACAAATTGTGTTGTGTACATAAGTTAGATTCTACTTATGTGTCTTAGGTGTGACTTTTTGGAAATTAGTAGGATAGGTATGAAGGGTGTATATATGAGGAAGGAGGAGGGAGGAAAGGAAGAATGGGGAAGGGAGGGAGGGGAGAGAGAGAGAGAGAGAGAGAGAGAGAGAGAGAGAGAGAGAGAGAGAGAGGTGTGATTTTCTGTCTCGGTGTGGGTGGATGGTCTGTAGTCCTACCTTAAGCACTAGAGGAGTACATCTGGTCTCTGGGGACATCTGGCCCCATATCTTAGTGATCTTTCCATTTTCACTCCAAACTTCCAACTCAGTTAAATGATACAGGAATGAGTAGATAGGTCACTGCATTCATAAAGCTTAAAGGACAGCTATGGTCAGTTGTGAACTGTATACTTTTCCCATCAATTACATCTGTGGATTTTCCTAGGGACTAGTAAAATGAGAAACTCAGAGACCTTTCACCAGCACTTAGCCATTGAACTGAATTTCCTTTTACAATTTAAAATTTTATTTTTTAAATAAAAAATTAAAATTTTATATGTGTCCTGTATTTATATCAGTCCTGTCTTCCTTCTCCTCCTCTCAACCTCCTCCACATGATTGCCTCTCAACTGCCTCTCAAATCCATGGTCTCTTTTTCTTTAATTATAACTGTTACATATAGATATAAGAATAAATATACAAAAAGGGACTGGATATAGATGTCTCCTGAGAGACACAACCAGAACATTGCAAACACAGAGGCGAATGCTAGCAGTAAACCACTGAACTGAGAATTGGACCTCCTTTGGGGTAATTAGAGGAAGAATTGAAAGAGCTGAAGAGGGTTGCAACCCCATAAGAACAAAAATTCCAGCCAACCAGAGCTTCCAGGGATTAAATCACTACCCAAATTTTACATGGAGTGACCCAGGGCTCCATGCACATCCTCTGCATATGTAGCAGAGGATGGCCTTGTTGGGGCACTAGTGGAAGGGGAAGCCCTTGGTCCTGCCAAGCTTGGACCCCCAGTGCAGGGGAATGCTGGGAGGTGGTAGTAATGGGGGTGGATTGGGGGAACACCTTTATGGGGGAGTGGAAGGGGATAAGGGGCTTATGGACAGGAAACCGGGAAAGGGAATAACGTTTGAAATGTAAATAAAGAAATATATCCAATAAAAAAAAAACCCATAGAAATACAACCTGATGAATTCAATTAGGATTGCTCATGTGTATGTTTTTAGGGCTTTCCACTTGGTATTAGATAACCACTTAGGGGGCTCATCCTTGAGAAAGATTGATTCTCCCTCTCAGCAGTTATTAATTGCCTATAGATCTTCATCTATGGGTGGGACCCTATCCTCCCATTTATGTTGTCACATCAGTTGGTGTCAGAATTGTTCAGGTTTTGTGTAGGCAGCCATATTGTTGATATTTCATGGGGGCAGCTTCCCTGGCATAGAAGACACAATTTCACAAGAGACCCTTTGGTCCTCTGAACCTTTCTCTGTGCCGTTGCATGAGCCGTGTTGTAGGGCTTGTGCTACAGATGTATCGCTTGGTGCCGGGTACCACAACAACGTTTATTCTCCGTATGCATTTGACTAGTTGTGACTTCTGTAATGTTCTCTGCCTGCTGCAAACACAAGCTTATTTAATGAGAGGAGATAAGAGCCACATTTGCCTGTGGGTAGAAGGATAAGTATCTAGAATAGATTTAGAAATAATTTTGGCTTTAGGAAAATGGCAATTGTAGGCTCTCCTCGAGGGTCTATGATCTAAACTTCCACGAGTGGATGGCTAGGATTACAACACAGGATGGATTACCTCCAATTGAGTGGGCCAATAGATGGTTGTTGGTTACTGACAGGATATAAGTACTACTATTGCACCTTTGAGGATCTCTAACCGTAATGGTCATTGCTGTGGTTTACGGGCCTCACCTGTGGTTAGGACTATTGGTTGCTCTCTTTCATTGTCAGCTATCACAGTGGCTTCCCATACCACGAAAACAAATCCTCAGAGAGGAGGCTTATAAGTCAGACTCAGGTTGTTTCCTCCAAATCTTATGTCTAGGGATTTACCTTCAAATTATGGGAGACAGCAAAGGGCAAAAGCAGCACTATCTGTTGTTTTGGAATTTGCTTAGACTTCCATGATCCAATACCTCTAAAGGAAGAAGCTTAGATACAGGGTTTCTACTGCTGTGACAAGACACCATGAACAAAAGCAACTTGGAGAGGAAAGGGTTTATTTTGCTTATACTTCAAGGTAAGAGTCCATCACTGGGAGAATCTAGTGGCAGAAACTGATGCAGAGGCCACAGAGGAGTGCTGCTTACTGGCTTGTATCTTATGTCTTGCCCAGTCTTCTTTATACTATCGAGGACCACCAGCTGAGGAGTGGCATCGATTACACTGAATTCTGTTCTTCCGCATCATTCATCAATCAAGAAAGTGGCCCACAAACTTGCCCTCAGACTGATTGGTGGGGAAATTTTCTCAATTGTGGTTTCTTCTGTTAAGTTGACATAAAGCTAGCCAGTACAATTGACCCCTTGTCAATTCAACACACAAACATAGTTAAACCATAACTATTTCTTTCTTGTTCATCTCCAAGATCTCAAGTTAATATCAACATTACAATATAAAACATACATATAATTAAAAGCCCTACAGTCTTTCTACGTTTCGACTCTATTAATCATCCGAAGTTCCTTTCAATTTCCAAAGCCTCTCAAAAATTATCCAGAGTCTCTCTAAAACTTCAAAGTTTTTAGCTGTGGGCTATTAGAAAACAATTACAACAAAATAAGTTAAACACTTTCTTATTTCAAGAAGGAAGAACTAAGGCACAGTTGCAATCAAATAAGAGCAAAGCCCAAATCCAACAGTGTAAAAAAATTCACTGCCTAATGTCTGGGATCCACTCACCCACTGGGCTCCAAAGGGCCTAAGTGACTTCTCTGGCTCCTCCTTCTGCAGCAAGCACAGCTTGTCTCCTAGACTCAGGCTGACTAAACATGATGGTTGTCCCATAGTGCTGACCTACCCAAAATGTTGGGCTATCTATCACAATGAGGCTGTACCTTCATCCATAACCTTTTGTTAGTTTTCTTAAGGGACTAGGACCCTGCCACATGGTGCGTGAACTTCTTTCTCTGATCCCTTTAATCCTGGACTTCTACTTCAGCTGATGGTGTACATTTGCCAATGGCTTCTCACAGTGCCGAGCCTTAGCTGTTTTCCATGATCACTTCATGTCTTCAAAACAAGTACCAACTGGGATATTCTTACACATTACCAAGTTCAGCTGCCAGCCTAAGATACACTCTTGGTCCCTTCTGGACTACAGTTTGAGTGTTTTCCCTGAGAAAACGCTTCCCAGAACATTTTACATCAATAATGCTGATCTTTTCTTATTCATAGCTAACTTCTCAGCAGCAGTTGACCAGCATCAATTGTCCCAGTAAAGCAAAGCTTTCAATTTAATTGTTCTAAATTCAAAATATTGAATGGTCCCAATGGGGTTTTTGATGGACTCTTACACTTACCTTTGGAACTTCACAAGCCAAGCCCCTACCTTTGCATCATTATCAGTATTATCTTCTAAGTTCCCACCGTAGCCGTGAAGCTCTGAGCACCCAACAGCTTTTCTTTTCTTTCTTCTTTAAAATGATTCCTTTTTTAAATGTGCTTTGGTGTTTTGCTTGCTTCTATGTCTGTGTGAGGGTTCCAGATTCCCCTGGAACTAGAGTTACAGACCATCACGAGCTGCTGGGTGGGTGCTGGGAATTGAACCCAGGTCTGCTGGAAAAGCAGCCAGTGCTCTTAATCTCTGAGCCATCTCCCCAGCCCCTTCCCAGTAGATTTTCTAATCCCAAATTCCAAGGTCCTTCTTCAATTCTCTCCGAACTCTGGCCAGGTCTGTCACAATACCATGATGTTACTACAATTTCTGTTTTATTAGGTTTCTATTGTGGTGATAAAACACTAAGACTACATCAATCACCAATCAAGAAAATGGCCCACAAGTTGCCCATAGGGTAATTTTGTAGGGGTATTTTCTTAATTGTGGTTCCTTTCCCCCCAAATGACTTTAGTTTGTGTGAAGTTGACAAAAATTAGCCTGCATAGGAGGGGTTTCTATTATCTTTGCCTTTTGTGGAGGTCATTATCACTTCACGTGAAGTAACTTCATCGACTACATGTATTCCTGTTTTTTTTTTTTTAAGGTTACTTCAGCTTATGCACTCACATCAGAGAATCCAGAGCTAGATACCATAAGTGAGAGAGCACGTGGCATTTGTCTTTCTGGTTGTGGGTCTCTTCACTCAACATAATAGTATCTAGTTACGTGCATTTACCTGTAGAGTTGGTTTTTCATTACAGCTGAATAGTTTTCCATGGTGTGTATATAGCACATTTTCATCATCTAGTCATCAGTTAAAGGATATTTAGGTAGATTCTATTTCCTAGCTATTGTGATTAGAGTAGCTAAGAACATGGCTGAGTCAGTAGATGTTGGGTAGGGTGTGGAGTCCTCTGGGCACAAGCTAAGGAGTAGTACACAGATGGCAAAAGTCTTTGTGCATACAGATAAGCACTGGAGAAGCCAGGAAAGTTAAATACACAGGCATACGTCAAAGGGAGGAGATGTTTTAACCTGCCTTCCTCCCAAAATTCTGGGAATAGATAGAGTTTACAACCTGGCAATCCTTGGTTCTCTGATGAACCAGGCTTTGCCAATTCCTCCCAGAATTCATGTTTTACCTATCCCAGACTTTCACTCTCCCCACCTGCAAAATCTTGAAGATTATTGTCAGCCATAAAATTCATCCTTTTGAGAGGTGTCATTTGTACTTTACAACAGCCTAAATGACTTCTCTGTTATCCTAGGGCCAGGCTAAATCTTGACTCCCACAGGCATTGTGTTTAGCTCAGCCATTTTCCTTAGACCTTTATGCTGAACATTTTTTTTCTAAGTCAACAGAATCCATCTTTATAGAAGAAGTCATGTGGACTTTTCAAATAACTTCAATGCAGACATGTCTTAAGGTCTGTTGTACTCACAGGACTGAGTTAACTGTAATCAGGAAATCTTTTTCCAAAATTGTGCTGTGCCTAAATATGTCAAAAATAAATGAGCTGAGGTCAGCCTCTAGAAGTTTTGGTTCATCACCAGTTACCTAAGTTGGGCTGAACTGAGTTTCACTCTTGTCTCTTCATGTATCATTTTCCTGACATCCAGAAAACCTTCAAGATCCCCCTTCTCCACCCACAGTGGTAAAGCTGGGTCACGTGGTAGATCTATTTGATCTTGTACTCCCACCAACAATGAAGGACCATTCCCTTTTTTCCACATCCTCTCCAGCTTTCATTTTAAGCTGTTTCGTTGATCTTTGCCATTCTGATTAGGGTAAGAGGAAATCTCAAAGTTGTCTTAATTTTCATTTTTCCTAATTGTTGAGGATGTCAAACACTTTCTTAACTGCTTTAATTTTTTCTTTTGAAAATAACTTGTTTAGATCTATAGCCCATTTTTAAAATTGGGTCATTTGTTTTCTTAATTTTTTTGTATATTTTGGATATTAATCCACTATCAGATCTATAGCTGGCAAAAGTTCTCCTGTACTCCATAGGCTTCCTCTTTACTTGACTGATTGTTTCTTCTAGACTAGGGCAATGTGCAGCTGAATCAAGGCCTGGGGTTTGGGACAGTGCAGGTGAGACTGACCAGACTTGGGTAGTGTGCAGACTGTGTGATCTGGAGTAGGTCTTGGGATTGGGGAGGCTGCAGGAAGCCTAGGGTTTGAGAAAGTCACCAGACTGCACCTGTCCTCAGAATGAGTACCCTACTTAAGGCCTGGAGATGGTACAGGCAGGTTAATGTCAGGTAAACTGACTAGACTGGGCTGGCACACAGAGTGTATGACTAAGGTCAAGCCTGGGAGTTAGAAAAGACTAAAAAAATTATTATTTTCAGTGTGTGTGTGTGTGTGTGTGTGTGTGTGTGTGTGTGTGTGTGTGATAACATACATGTAGGTCACGATCAACTTGTGGAGTCAGATCTCTCCTTTCCATCTTCCATCTTTATATGAGTTCTAGGGATTGGGCTTAAGTTGTCAGACTTGTACAGCAAGCACTTTACCAGATGAGCCCTTGGTCTGGGTTTATGACCTGTGGCTTAGGAAACTTTACATTGTCCTTACGTGTGTGTTAGTGATGCTGAAGATAGGGAACTGTTACTAGAACCATTAAACCAGGGTTGTTGACTTGGCTAGTGTCTATGGTATACTTTAGGGTATCCCGGAAGTTGAAAAGAAATGCTGCATTTGGAATATATATGTGTAATGTTCCTCCATAGCAGCCTCCACATTCTCAAAAGGGTCAGAGATGGATCTGCATCAAAACCTGAAAACCTGGTTGGATCCTCAGAATCCATGTAAGGTAGAGGGAGAGAACAGACACCTCGTGGCTGTCCTCCACATACACACAGTCACACACAGTCACACACTCTCTTGTAGTAACAATGTTAAAAAAGTGCCAAAGACTTCAAAAGTTTGAGAACAGTAACCTTAGCTGTTGCTTTTTCTGTAGTGCAAAGTGGATTACTGCTGTGGGCTGTGTTTTGGATAGGTGGGTAGAGCCTGTGGGAAGAACCTGTGTCCCCAAGGGTAGAATCAGTTTCTAAGCTGCCCACAGCCCTTCAAGATCTAGCTCTGGACGCTCAAGATGTCCTGATCCAGGAGGCGAAGAGCAGCAGGAGGTCTGTCTGCCCTGGCGTATCCTTCTAGCCACTGTATGATTGCAGCAGTTACCCTGATTGGACAGTTGTTCCCTTGCTTGAATAACTATTATACCTTGGATCCCTGAGCTGAACTGAAGAAAGTGCTGGGGTGAGGAGTTTTTTGAAGAATATAGATGTGTTTCATGCCCAATAGAAGGAGAGGAGAGACGAATGACACAGGGATCCACAAGAATATGCAGTTCCCTAAAGACCAGTAAAATGCCGTCAGATATTTAACTGGCTGCTGATAGGATGGCTCACTGTTGAGCACTAGATTTAATGTAGAAGAAATAGTGGTACTTTCTTACTTAGCAAGGTTTCAGTCAATAACCAGTTGGTTATGAGCAACACATTTGTACAAATAGTGGGCAGCCAGTCTGATAGATAGGTATGGGAGTATAGTCACAGAATAGGAAATGGAATATATGTCATGTATGTAGAGAAACAGGCCTTAAGGCCTGGAACAGAGTGGGCTGACAAGAACACAACCAGCCTCCCTAATGTCCAGAGGCAGTGTGACTGTCATGTCTTACTGTCATGCATTAGCCAGTCCTATACATACCATATGTCACACATTAACCAGGCCCATTGCTCTGTGAAATGCTCCACTCTACCATTTACCTTCAAATGATTTTCCAGGCACTTACTGCTGGTCCAAATCACAGGGAGAATAGGCTCTTTCAATGTATTTTGGTCATGCAAAGGACTTGACCTGTTTCCTGTGGTATATATAGTGCCTTCCCACTCTCTACCTCTCCTTCTCCTTAGCTCCTTAAAAGAACACACTCTGCTTTGTATGGTGGGGAGCCAAGAATTTTCTTCAGATCTCCTCTATGCTATTGGCATTAATAAATACTTTGCTCGAAGGAGGAGTCCATTAGTCTCCATACCTTCCTCTCCATCCTTCTCTCTACTCTCTCCCTAAAACCTAACAGGGGAGTAAGTAAATAAAGTGATTTCCTCAGTTTTATGGAGGGCTGTCTTCTTTCATCTGCCTCCTCCTCTCCTAAGGGAGGAGCATGGAGCACATTGTGCAGTGCGGAGACAAGGACAATTCAGTTTGGAGATAGTCTTCTGTTTGTTAATGTTTTTTCTAACCCATAATTCAGCTGGGGTCAAAGTGACCTAGGCAAAAGATTGGAGAGCTTCTGGGTTCACCAAGCCACATTCTAGCCTCACTCAATACTGAGAGAGTATGATATATGGAAAACAGCTTCAAACACACAGAAGAGAGCAGCCTGTTTATGCCTTTCAGCTATCTACTTGGGTGGTGGTGGTGGTGGTGTATGTGTGTGTTTCTCTCTCTCTCTCTCTGTGTGGTAGGCTGGGGGGACATGTCTCATTGGTTTGAATTCCTCCTGAAATTCTCTGTTGGACTTGCTGTCACCAGATCTTTGGGGGATATGTAGTTTTAGGAATGCTTGCCTTGAGTTGAAATTCTAGTGAGTTAGGCTTTCTCTGAGTCCACCCAGATGAACTATAGGGAAGGTGGACCATATTGCCCTGTGAATGGGGTCCCAGTCGGGAAGAATTAGATTAACACCAAGCTACAAACAACTGATTCCAAGCTCATGCTTGGGCAGGGAAAAATGAGGTGGGGGAGATAGGTCCTTGATGCTCCATGGAGGAGTGGACTGGGATTATTATCACTACAGACAACACTGTGTCCATCATAGACAATGGGTAGAGTCAGATAGGAACTGTGGCCTGGTGCACGGTGATTTGGTTTCCTCTTTCCCCAGAGGCAGAAGAAGAACAATGCAGTGGGAAGTTGAGAATAAGTGGCTCAGCAGGAAACCTTATGCAACACTTGAACCACAGAAGAAACCTGGGTTCACCGATTGAGGCAGATCCGGCCACTGAGATTTCCGGGACCTGCAATTTTCCTGTCTATCCAGGTTCTCCACCCAAGGCTGAGTTCAGTCAAGATCTTCCTGATTGTTATGATGGTCCAAAAGTGCATAGAGAGGGTCTGGAACTGGACCATTGGTCTCCAGCAGCTAAGCACAATCGTTTAGTCTAGTAGGAGATTGTGTATATATTCTTTTTGGGAGAGGAACCTTGTTGGTTGGGTCCAGACCTCATCCCACCTGCTGGCCTCCAAATTCAAATGGTTAAGGAGGGCTAAGCAATCTGGTACTTATTCAGATCCAACTGCGTGGCACTGCAAAAAAAAAAAAAAAAAGTAATGTTCAACTTGAGAAAAGACAAATGGTGGCTGCTTATTTCCTACTGCCATGTATGTGGAAGAAAGTAGGTCTTGTTCTTTGCCATCATTTGTAACTTGAGAAAAGTGCACTGCAAAGTGTGTCTGATTACAAAGTTTCAGCAGATAAATAAGGGCATGTTTTCTATCTGTTGGACAAGGCAGAGTATTTTACAGATTGGTCAAGAGGATGAAACCCCGACTGTGGTGGCCATCACCTTATTTAAAGCTTGGTGAGTCACTTAAGAACCTTAGGCATTTGTTTTTTGTCTTTCCTTATTTTGAATATTCTTCCAGCCAGTCTTTTAGGAGAAAGATCTTTGATGATTCTTTTACTAAAAAAATTAAGCAACAATGTTGACACAGGCCTACTATCCTTGTTGGTAAGTTTTCACTTTTGCTCAAGAGACCATGGTAATACATGCATTTCCTGTATTTCTCGTAACAATCTTGTGAGAGAAGGAATCCTGGTTTTCACTTTGCTTATTTATGAAGAGATCCAGAGAGGTGAAGAAATTTGAACCCTGTTAAGTAGTCCGGCAAGGGCAGAGCAAGGACAGACCCATGCCCATCACGGGTGGAAGAGGCTGCTTAATGTGTGCAATGGTCTCTGCTGCCTATTTACCTCCAGTCACTAGATTTTAGTGAGTGGACAGGGCCATGCTTCCCTCCTTCCCATGCTTGCTTTTCTAGCCTTTTTCTATCTGTTCCCTTCAGTGTCTCCACTGCCCAGGGTGCCAGGCAGGTGCTAATGAGCTTGTCAGGCTCTTTCTTCTGCCCAGGACTCCACCCAAGATGCCTCAGGACCTGTCCTGGTGACTCTTTCCTGGTGTGAAAAATCCTCTAGACAAGGATAATTTCCCCTCACATGGAACAAGGAAATTAGCGTTTTGATTTCCCTAAATTCTTGGGGATTTCCCCATTCTCCCTCAGGATGTAAGAACCTTCCTTCTAGTCTTTCCTGTGCTCTGAAACATTGTTGCCTCAGCTTTCTCCATTTGGAGCACCCCACCCTAGACTCCAACAGCATCCAGGCAGCCTACGGCTAGTTTGACGAGAATCCCAACAGCAATCTACAACCTGATTGAAGAACATATTAGTACAGTTTATCTGAGACATAAAGTTAGGCAGGTTTTACACACTGCCAGTTGTGTGTAAGGTTTAACCCACTACCCAATTCACTCTCTGGACTAGAGACTCTTATAGATGAGCCTTCCCTGGCTGAAGTTACAAATGCTGGGTTGGCTTATAAATTCCTTTGTGGGGTGCTTGTCACACCCAGGTAGAACATGTTTGGGGTTTTTGCATCAGGAGGCATTTGTGTGAAGTGATTTGTCAGGCTGATAGTCTGACATTACGTGGTTGCTTGAAACATCCTTCCAGGAACACAATCCAGCAGATGACTTTATTCTGCTGTATGTGTCTTCATATCTGGAATAGTCACACATGTTCTGGGAAAGCAGCATCTAACCTGTCATTGACTCTAGTGGGGATATCTATACTGCCATCTGGTCTACTAAGGACCACCAAGATTCACTGAATCTGAATACTCTGATTCTGCCTCCTGCTGTCGGTGGGTAAACTTCTCAGCTATTGTAGAGAAATAGTAGGAGAAACCCTGAAAGAGGACCCCCATTGGTTGCAAACAATGGGACTGCCTAAAAGGCCCTCTTTGGCTTTTTGTAGTAGTTTCCCACCTGGATAGATGGGGTTTTGGAAGGGGTCATTGCTCCAGGTCCAATCCTGTCTGTTGCAGGGTCTTTCTGGTTTAGTGAATTGTGTTCTGTCTTGGTTTCACGATGATACACTGAGAGCTCTATCAGTCCAGGCGTAATGTGGATCTGAGAAGAAACCTTGGTCATCAGGTCTAGGGAAGTCTGAAGGCACTCGGAATTAGCTTGCTCTCTATGAGTTGAGAGATTGGGCCCACATGACTTTGGCTGACCCAGTGATCCCATTAACCTTGGTATATAAAACCCAAGGAGTTTTTTTTTGGAGATTCACAGTTTGTGCATCATGGGACACATATAGATGAAACTCTATCTGTTTTGGGTAGTTCTGAGGGACTGGCTTGCCACACACTATAATTTTCTGTTGTTTGTTCAAACTTTGCTTAAATGTGTGTGAGTGTCCTGCCTTCCTGGCCTCCCAGTAAGTGGCAAAGTAGCCAGAGTTTCAGAGATGCCCAACAAATGTCTAGCTCCAAGCTGGTCCCAGCTACCTCCCCATGGCTTCTCATTGACAGGGCACATACTTTGTTGAGTAGCCCTGAACCCAGAATGGAGTCATGCAGTTCTTTGGATGGCTTCAGCACCCTGCTCTGCTTCACCACAGTGACCTTGGTGTTATTGCTGAGAAAGGTGTATGACCTTGTCCAGTTCCAAAGTCTCGGAGGGAGGCCATTGGTGCCAGTTTGTTCTTGAACTTGGCATAGGCTTTTCACACAGTGACCCTTAGTATAGGATTCTTTTGTTTAGTTAATTTCATTTGCAGTTTAAAGATAATTTCAGAGAGCCACACAATTACATTTCCTCATTTTCTGACCTGCAAACAGACACCTTAGGTGGATATTTCAAATTAGGTATGTACAAAATGCAAAAATTATGCCTGCCATTTAATTCACAAAGTATAACTTTCAGGAACATATTCTAAGGATTTAGAATAGGCAGCCACAAGAAATATGACTGAATTCAGCAGTCAACAACGTTCACATCTAAAATAAAACCTATCTGAGCGATAAACCGGAGTCTGAGAGTTTGTTATATATCTCCACTGGGCAAGAGAGCAATGACTCAAGCCTGTCTAGGACCACAGGGTTTTTAAAGTAAAATTGGGAATTAACTGTGTGAAGGGGAAAAACAGAGGTTGGATCTGATAGAAGAATGTTTGTGTTTTACAAAAATCATTTTTTTTAAAAAAAGCTTGAGAAGGTTTTATTTTCTGAAAAAAAGTATACTGATTTTAGGGAGTTTTATAAAAGCAAAGGTTTTGGAGACAGGTGAGTTTGACACTTAGAAAAGTTACTTTACTTCTCTAAATCCATTCTTCATTGCAAAATAGTCATCTGGCCACCTCCAGGCTGCTTCAAAGCATTTTTGCAAGGTGGCATCTGGAGTGTTGTAATTGCCCCAGACCTCTTTACTTCTTAACAAATGGGGACTCTTGTAGAATTATAAAAAAATTGAGAAGGCACCATGGACACTTCCCACATACCTGTACTTGGTTTCTTGTGTGATTTAACATCTATTACACTTGTTAAAGTGGGCCAATCACCACTGATACGTTACTGTAAGAATTCCTTTCATTCAGATTTCCTTAGTTTTAAGCTGAAGTCGCTGCCCTTCCAGGATTGCACTTTGAATGTTTTTATTGTTATCATTTTTTTTATTGTAATAAATATTCAGGAAGTGCCTCACCTTGTTCTTCACTTCCCAGCAGTGAGACTTGCTGTCGTGGCCTTTGTTAGGAAGGGTGGAGCTGAACATGAAAGCCTGATCCAGCCCTTTGTCTGAAATCTTTCAGGGAAGTTGGGTGTAGGTGAGGGGCAATGCACGAGGCTTCTGACTAGCCCGAGGGTGAGACCTAAGTGAGTAAAACCTGGGCAGCCACTGTTGAATCAGAGCCCCAGATTGGAAGTTGTTCTTGAGCACTCTCCTTCAATCATTTTGGAATGGATTAAAGAGATTTCTTCACCTAAAGCTTTATGAAAAGCTCCTTGTCTAGTGTCTTTCAGTAATACTTGCTTCTCCCCAGAATTTACATTTGTGTGTTGAGGAGTAAATGCCCTTCCTTTGGTTAGTGGTTAGATGTTCCACAGGCTTGTGACTGTCGGTGGCCTCTTTGCAATCACAGGGTATTCAGAGTCACAGTCCATCTCTGGACCTAACACTTCTGGACTGAAGTCAGTCAGCTATTAAAATGCTATTCATTCCATTCTTGGAGCTAAGTATTTAATCTCTTGCTTCCAGGGGGACATTTCAGACAGGCTTTTTGTACACCATAAGTCAAACTGACTTGTAATAACAGAACACTGGAAATCAGCAAAAGGATCTGGATTCAGTGGAACAGTTGCCATAGGCTCCTGATTATGAGAATGCTTGGGGCCTGCATCATTTTGACTTGGCCAACATAAGAAGTCTTCACAGTTGAAAGCAAGCAAACTGGACGATTGAGATAAGAAGACTTTGATTTCTCACTTTTCTCAGTGTGGCACTGAGAATACAGAAATGATGCTCCTGTCTTTCCAGAACTCAGCCTGAGGAAACCTTTCTTCACCTTGCCCCACCCCAGTCAAGAAGACAGAAACAATGTTCCTCTTCTGTGTTTCCAGGCCATCTTGTGTTTGCCACCCAGTCCTCCTTATGTTTTGCCCACAAGCTAGTGTTGAGAATCTCTTTTTGGCTGTCTGCCGTCCTCCATTAGTTGGAGGGCTTCTAGACCATATGAGTCTAGCCGTGTTTTACACTATCAGGTTTAGTGAGCCTCTGTAAACAGCTTCCTAAGTGCCCTCTACATCACTACTCTGGAATTCCCAAATTTGACTTTCATGAAGTAGCCCTGTGATTATCACACAAGAATTATCATGTCACTGGTTTGAGACAGCCCCTCCAATCATTCTCATGGAGATGGCCAGTTTTCCTGAATTGTTCTCTCCTTATCAAGGTCTTGCTTAGCAGTCATTTGAATATGTTTTCCTCTTTTATTTTCTCAGCAGGACTTGTAACCCCCTGAGATGGCCTAGGCTGTATTTTTCTCACTGTGTGATATTTTGTTCTTCCTGAGATGCAAGCTGCAAGAGAGCAGGACTGGCCTTAAATGCTTTGTTGACATCACTGTCAGTAGCAGCATCTTGCATCAGTGGCTATTTAGTGACTCTGTGGAATGGGTGAGTAACCAATGAGTGTTAATTTCCTTTAATAGAGTCACCATTCTCTGGCAGAAGGAAGAAACAACTGATACTGAATATAGGAAAGATGCTTTGCTTAATACCATGGAGTGTGGGTGATGATCGGAAAGTGACTCCTATATCAAAAGATCCTGCAGGCCTGAGCTCCTCTCCAGTCATCAGCATTCATTATGAACACCCTACTTCTCCCAAGTCTTTAAAGAACAGTCAAAGTCTGGTCAAAGGCAGCATATAGGACAGTGGTCCCATAAAATTGTGGTGGAGCTAAAAATTTCATTGTTTAGTGATGAGTAAAGTGTGTAAGGTATAAGGTCTTACTTGCATGTTTCTGGTGATGCTGGTATAAACAGAATCACCACATTGCCAGCCATGTAAAAGACAGCACAATCAACTACATACTGTACATATGCTTGGTAATTTTAACAAATGACCACGTTACAGGTTTATGTATTTATTGTTGGTCATTATTGTAAAATGTGCTCCTTCTATTTATAAAATGGTTTACTGAGAGGCTGGGAGGTAACTCAGTGGTTAAGAGCACTGGCTGTTCTTCCGGAGGACACAGGCTTGGCTCCTGGCACTCACGTGGCGACTCACACCCATCTGTGGCTCCAGTCCAGATGCCCTCTTCGGCACCAGGTATAAATGTGGTGTACAGACATACATGCAGGAAAAACACTCAGACACGTAAATTAATAAAAAAATAAAAAGATAAAAAAATTTTACTGAAAAATAAGTGTTTTACCAGCAAGAGCTGTACATATTTCATGTTCGGAAAGTTTCTCAACTGCAAAATGAGGCCATAGCGAGGGAATGGCCTGTACCACCCAGCTCTGTGTAAGTATGTTGTGGAAATAATCTACCTTCCTGGTGAGAAATCATTCTTACACTTAGATCTTAACAAAGGAAAAACTATTTACTTTAAAAGCAAATGAACAATTAAGTCACTGATAACTGTGGCTAATGCCCAAGGAAGCGCCAATCTTGAATAGAAGATTTTGCTAACTTATACATACTTTATGGTTATTCCTTTAACATGCATCATCATCCTTAAACCTCTATTAGGTCCCCGTCCCAGGTTACAGTTTACACTGGTACAGGAGCCTGCAAGTCTGGCTACTTGGGCAGATAAGAAATTTGCACAGCAAAGCTATTGCCAGAATTATTTCTTAAGCGCACCAGTGTTGTTCTTTTCCAATAGCTGTAACCCAGGATCATCTTGCCTACCTGTCAGAATTGTGCTTTTCTTGATAAGAGCACAGGGAATGAAATGTCAGACCAGGACTTGATGGTTGTTGTGATTCTTCACTGCCCCCTGAGCTGCCTGTCTGTGGTGTGTTCTATGGGGATGGGCCTAATGGCTGCTCGGTCCTGGTGAACAAATGTTTCCGTCATAGCATTGTAAATTTTGCTTAGCTCTCACAGGCCTGGCAGGAATTCTATTTATGTTTGGGGTATTTTGGAGGCAGCACATCTTTAGCTAAATTCTATATTTCGTGATAATGGCTCCATAGAAAATCTATTGGTACATCTTTTATAATATCACTTCTATTACTTAGAATATCTTCTAAATAAAATACACCCTTTGATGTTTGCACAATAGCAAATTAATCCAAAACTTTTAAGTGACAAACAACTGTATTTCCTTCTGGTGTTTTACCCCTTATATTATGAGAAGACTTGGGAGGTAAATACTGTGCTTGTAGTTATTCATGGTTAACTATGCTCATAATTACTTTGCAAAGCCCCTATACCAGCACCCTAACAGCACAGGGCTGCATCTCACTAGGGAGTGTTGGAGGTCAGAAAGCAGTGAGAAAGTGCTCCAAGAAAAACAAGAGAAGATAGAGGGAGAAAGAGAGGAGGAATTGAAGGAGGAGGAGGAGGAGAGACAGAGAAGAGGAGAGAGAGAGAGAGAGAGAGAGAGAGAGAGAGAGAGAGAGAGAGAGAGAGAGAGAGAGAGAGAGAGACTGACTAAGATGGGGCTGTCCTAGGCTATGGGCCATGGAAATTCTGAACCCCAGTTGTACCTGCCTGTGCTCCTCTGTTTTCTGAGCTCCATTCTAAGGTCTGCACCTTCTATTTCCAGTTATGAAGGCAAACACTGGACAACTCGCAATAGAAAGAGAGAAAACTTGGTTTCTCTCCTGGAGCCTATTTCTTGGTCTCTTGAAGACATAGCTCTAATACAGCTGGGAAGCTTACCTGGTCTTGAGCAAAACATGAGCTCAAGAAACTTGAGCAACAATTGCAACATTCCTGCTATTTTGGTAATTGGAATGTCAAAATTCATAACACAGTACTTTCTAAAATATAAATTTTAGGGAACTCTGGGAGGTGGGGTGAGGAGGACTCTGAGGTTGGGTCTTGGGGTTGTGTAAGATTGCTTCACTGGACTGCCCAAACAGGGGCCTCTTCCTAGCAAGGTCTGGGCACACAGCATAAAATGGCAGAAATTTATTTATGCCAGTGTATCAAACTTAGTTAAAGCTTACAATCTGAGTCTATGCTGGGTCCTGCAACCCATGCTCTAGAAGCCAGTCAAAAGGGTCAACTTGATGTTGGAACGTAGAAGGAGGAGATTTGCTTGATGTGGTCACAGTGCAAAGAGGGATAAGGGGCTCTAGTGAACACCCAAGTCCACCTTTTTGGGCCCCGAGGTGAGATTAACATGTGAAAGGCCATAGATGTACATATCTCAGCAGTACAGTTTGAGATGTTGTCCTGCTCTGGGCTTCAGTCTCATCCTGTAAGGTAGTCTGAAAAAGTGTTAGAACTGTGGGAAATCTCTTCCAAAGTACCCCTGTGGCGGGGACATTTTCCTTCTCCCAGTATGGGATTCCTGGGAAATTTCCCACTTCTGTAGGGTGCATTGACTCAGTAGTCTGACTGTGAGACACACGTGTCTTTACAGTGTCTTCATTCCTGTCAGGTTCATTACAATAGGAGCTTCAGGTGGCCTTGTCTAATTGAGGGGCATTTTATATTTTGACCAAACAGGCACTTATGACACTACAACAGGTCTGTTAAGCTCTCAGCTGGACTATGGCGTTGTTGCCACTACCTCCTAACTGGCTGTGTACCTGTGGCCTCTTTAATCCCTGCTCTATTCCATAAACCTCAGATTGATATACACAAGGCGCAAATATGATGGTAGAATTTCCTGCATCCTTGGCTATTCTGCCCTTTGCTCTCACAAGTGAAGAGTGAATTCCTTGGCCCCCTATCTGGCATTTTTGTGTCTGTCCTGAGATGTCTACAACTCTTAGCTTCAATAAATTTTGGTTTCCACTCCTAGCAAGGCTTGGTGGCTTCCAGGGATAAATCCCATTGTTCAGAAAGCAAAGGCAGGAGGACCAGCAAGTTTGAGGCTTGACTGAGTTACATAACAAGATATTGATTTTGTTTGTTTGTTTGTTTGTTTTTTTAAAAAGAAGGTTGGAAAAAAGAAAAGGAAAAGTGAAAACGGAACCAAACAACCCTTAGATACATTCAATTTCACTTGACCAGTTAAGGCCAATAATCTCAGATTGCATTTCAGTATTTTAAGGATAGTGGTAGGTGTATCAGTAAATCCTGATATTGAAGAAAAGCCATCTCCCTTCTGGGGAGACAGCCTTAGAAAGGGGTGCATTCCAGCCCCAAAGTCCCACCTAGTGTCACAACCCTTACTTTTCCTTTTCCATGCTAGAATGACCCAAGGACCTGTTTGGTTTTCCCTGTAGGCTTTGAAGTTCTTGGCCAAGCCTTACTCAATGCAGTGGCTTCTTGGAGTATTGTGTAGTGTCCATCATTTGATAAGAGTCCAGTTAATGTATTCTGAAAGGACCCAGGACCACAAAAAGTGCACTGATAAGGAAACTCATTTATCAAAATGACTCCAGGATTAACTGTCCCTTGTCTTTTAAGACAAAAGCTGTGGCTTTGTGTTGAGAACAGTAACACCTGTGTTCACACATCTAGATCTGAGATCTTTCCTAAACAGACCATTTTTTCCCTAATGGAAAGGAGGGGGCTAAATCACCATGTTGTTTCTGTTTAGCTATTTACAGAAAGTCCAATGAGACTCTGCCAAACTGGATTGCTTTGAGATTTGCCTGGATTCTAGAATCATCACCAACACTCAGAGTTAACAGAGATACAAAGGCAGGGAGAAACACTCTTGACACCCAGGAGTGTCCATCCTCCCTGTCCTTCAGATTCCAAGTCTCTAGGTAGTTGGTGTAGCCTCAAAGCTGCCCCAACTAGCCACTTGCCATAGTGGCTCTGCTTCCTTCCCGTGAAAACCTCTGCCTCGAGCTTCACATGTCTCTAGGCTTCTCCTACCTTTCTTTGTTAGCCATAACCAAGACATTTTTCTGTGTGGGGGAATTGAGGGGTATGGAAAAGATCACCATAGTAGTCCCTGCTTTTAGGAACTCAGACTTGCTGATTTGAGGTTTTTGCATTTGCTTTATTGACTTATATGATAGGCTACTGGGTAGTCCAAAAATATTATCCTCCTATTGGAGAGGTGGAGAAAGTCATAGCTACTTAGCCCAAGTGGGGGAAGCTCCAGGAGTCCCAGTTTGATGCTGAAGGCCTGTCAGATCCTTGGAGAGCTTCTGATGTTGAATCCCTGTTGGAAGGCTAAAGAAGCTAAAGTCTGATAGCTGCTTAGAAGGAATGGACTTTTCAGGTACATGGACGTCTTCCTCTCCAATTCCGTTCCATCTGGGCTCCAAATCCATAGACGATCTCACCTACATTTAGGCTGGAAATTTCCTGCAGGTTACTTCCCCATATGCCCATCATCTCTGGAAACACCCTAACAAGCACATTTATAGTCGTGCTTCACAAGTCCTAGACATTTACAAGTCCAGTCAAATCAACAAGCAAAAGCAATCATCATAGATTACAACGCAGTACTTTAAGTGTAATGGCAGAAGTATCGTGGGATTCTGTAGGCCTGATGGAGGGAGCCTGAGAGGTGCTTGAGAAGTGGGTGCCTGGGCCCACTTTTGTGGAGGCAGACACTGGTTGGAAACTGATGGATTCTAAGGGACACATTGGAGATGTAAGGAGGCTGGGAAGAACATTGCTGGCACAAACAATGAAGTTGCTGAAGAAAGCCAGGGTTGTTATTGTTTTTGAAAGTTTGAGTTTATTAAGGAAGAGATAATGCATGCTTAGTTTTTTTCCGGAGCTGAGGACCGAGCCCAGGGTCTTGTGCTTGCTAGGCAAGGGCTCTACCACTGAGCTAAATCCCCAACCCGCTTAGTTTTTTTTAATGTGGGTGTTGAGAGCTAGTTCAGAAAAGAAGGGGAGTGTACTAAAAAGAAAAGGGATGGGTTTGGATTTTTCAGGAGTTACCTAAAGAGAGGAGCATGAGTGAGTGTATCCGTGGAGTGGAGTTCCATAAGGGTTGACTGGGAGAGTAGCTAGAAGTAATACAGGACAGGCATCATAAGGCAACGTGGGCTGAGCGTGATGAATGTTCTGAGCATTAGAAATGCAGGTACTGTTGGTTCAACCATGTGGCAGGGATGATGGAATGAAATACTCCAGGGTGAGGCTAGAGCAGGTAAGATTAATACTTGATCGTTTCTGTTTTTCACAGCAGATCTTTCTTCAAATTTGAACTTCCAGTGCATGTGCCATTAAAGTAGAACTGGACCAATGAAACAAAAGGGAGAGGAGTTTAATATTTCCATGAGGGTGCCCTACTTTGACGTTCAAGTGTTGAGGTGACCATCCAGAAGATTTCCACTTGCTGACTTTAAATCTCGGTCTCACCCTTTCTTATACCTTCCCCTGAGAAAAAACATCGTGGAACGTGAGGAAACATTTTTAGAATATTCGTAAGTTGACATTTGTTGGGAAGCTGATTTGCTCATGACCTGATTATAAGTGTTGGGAATGAAACTGAAAGTCAGGCAGAGACTTGGACTCTACTGTTGGGGTCTCTGTGGTTCACTGTGGGAGACAGAGTCAATGTATTTATGCTACATTGTGATGAGCAATTTGTGGTACAGATGTAGCAAGCACTGCCTGCTCGGTCATCCCCCAGCCTCCTAACCCTCGGGCTTTATCTCTTTCCCAATAGCAAGTTGATTTAGAAGAGATGTGGCACAAACCAGGCACTGGAGAAGTGTTGAAGCCTTCTACAACTGGTTACTCAGGTTTCAACTACTGGGTTCTTGAGTCCTTCAATACTTAAAACTCCTGGGCTTGTAGGACAGAGGGCAGATTTAGGCAGACCCAATACTCTTAGAAAAGGGTAGAAATCTGACACTGGCAGGTTTGCTGCTTCATGCTTAGCCCTGGAGATGGAACAGGAGATCCCAGGCAGAGAGAATGGTGGAATTCAAGCCCCTTTCCCACTGCATTATTTTGACCACCTCTACTGCTATATAACTTTGGGCCAGCCTCTCCTTTTCTCTTGCTTTAGAGAACTGATGATTGCCAGTATTCGTTTAGCATTCTACTTCTATAACTCTCTACCCTGCTGAGGACATGGGTGTGTATTTAGAGGACACTGGTTTAAGACCTGGTACTTGGAAGACCCACCACAGCCATTTGTAATCTGGGATGGGAGTCTATGGCTGGAGGTCAGGGAGATGAATGGGGAGCTATAGCTGACATGCCTGGTGGAAGGACAAGGATATTCTGAAATGACATTTGTGCCCTTTGCATTGGCCACCACACTATTGAAACACCGCACCCCAAGGAAGTGGAAACACTGCCCCCCTGCCCCAGGAATTTCATGAAGGGGGAAGAAAAAGGATGAACTCTGGTGCCAGTCAGAGGAAGAGCTTGTGTCCTGGAAAGAAGTTTCAGAGTGCTGGCAGCTGGTCAGGTGACCTTGCAGGAAAGATTGGAGCCAGACAGTGAGGGACAGGACAACAGCTTGATTAGGAACACCAGGTGTGCACTGCTGACCCTGTGCTTAAGTCTAAACTTCATACAGCTTGGGAGATAGGCTTCCTAGGGTCACTTGATCTCTTTGTTCTTCTCTCCAATGTGGTAACATTGAATAAAGTCCATATTTTTTGTGCTTCTTTACTATCATTTTGCCTTTATAATTGGTTTATTGGGACAGTTGGCTGAGCATGGCTTCTTAGGCTGAAAGAAGACAGGCACTAACCCTAACTCTAGTTAACAAAGTTGCACTGGTGTTTCTTAGATGGGAGCAGTTCTGTGGGAGGTGGAACAGGACTTGCAAAATGTAGCATATGTATCTACCTGCGGGGCTGAGCTCCTATCCACTGATTAGGGACTAGGAGAGTTTTTAACCACCTTATGGAGACCATCTGGTTCTTGTAACTTAAAATTTGAATCCTCCGCCTCTAGAGGGTCTGTAAACTGAGTCCAAGCTCTTTATGGGAATCAGGGAATTGGAAATGGAGAACCAGGATGAGAGCTCATTCCCTTTTCTGGGCCAGTGAATGTTTTCACTCCATCTTTCTAGGGTAGCCAGTAGACTTGAGGGTAACTGCCACTCCCATTCATGTGAGGACCACAGGAACCCATCAGCACACATATTTAGGATTCTAAGTCTATTGGGAGAGTTGTCTGCTCTCTTCAATTCAGAAAAGAGTTTGCCCGTTATTCTTTATGTATCCTTAGGCAGTATACCTCCTCAGTCATGGAACAGTTAGGTTCATTTTAGGAAGGTTTTGTATAGGGGAAAGGAAGGGGGAGGAGGAGGGAAGCATGAGGGAGATAGGGAGGAAGGGAGGGAGGGAGGGAGGGAGGAAGGGGGGAGGGAGGGAGGGAGGAGGGAGAGAGAGAGAGAGAGAGAGAGAGAGGAGAGAGAGAGAGAGAGAGAGAACACACAGCAATAAGTGAAATAAGACTATGTCATGCTACTGAGGTAGGAAGGTATCTGGGAAAGGGACCACACGTTTCTGTTTTCTGCTCTGACAAGGGACATGTTGACAAGCTGGACGGGTACTGTGATCTGTAGGGTGAGGCCTAATGTCAAGGAGAGAGACATGGTGAGGGAGATAAGCTGGAGGGGTTCAGTATGACACAGGTTGCTGGCTCTTTTTTTTTCTTCTTCTTCCTTTTTTTTTGTTTTGACTTAATGGAAGGCATAAACTTCAGAAAAGGGCAGGGTTGTTTAGCACTCAGACCCTGGGAAGGACTCATGGGAAAGCAAACAGAAACAGCATACAGAGCACTGGAATGGATAAAGACTTTATTTATTCATTTTTAAATTATTTCCCAGCCCCAGAACCAAGGTCATTTAGTAAGCTATTCCCTTTAGACTTGGTTGGGCAGATGTTACATGGCTGACCTCTTAATTACTTCCCACAGCCTTTGCCGTGGCTGTGGTCATGCCCACGTGGGTTGTTCTCATGCAGCTTCTCATGACAGGCAAAGATCAACTTTCCCATCAGCATCATACACTCCTCAAAGGACAGTTGATTGTCCTGGTTTGTGTCCAGGTCCTCCAGGATGTCTCTTAGGAGATTTTCATTTCTTTTCTCCCTCTGTGAATGAAACAGAGGAGGCTGTTAGGGCTTGGGAAGAGAACCCTGAAGCACAGTGAGTGGCTAGATAGCAAATGCACAGGAAAACCTTCTCTAAGGAGTTAGATTCAAGAATAAGAATAATGTACTGAGTATTCATGATGGAGCAGCTGCTAAACATTTGCTAAACACTGCATTTTTTTCCTCTAGAGAGCTCCTTGCCTTGAGCACCAGGACTCTACTTTCCTGAAGACCAGGCAATTAGTAAGTATAGAAATATCCATTGTTTACCCTTCTAATTACTTTAACAGATAGAAGTAGAAACACCTTCTAAAAGGTGGGGCCTGGGGGTAGAGCAGAGGAGGTGTAAATTTGGATTTGACATAATCCTCCTGGAGGATTATGCCCTCATCACTCTTCTCAGTTTCTCTCAGTCATCCCTCACCCCAGTCACTTCCTTGGAGGTAACTAGTTGTTAAAGCTCATTCAGGATACTTAGTTGAGGAGGCACCCAAGAAACCAGGCAGTATGGGACCTTAAAGGGGCAGAGCATGGGTTGCTCTGCTGACCTCAAAGAGTGTGGTAAAGTATGGTGGAGACTTAGATAAAGTGAAAAGTTCAAAATGTGGTGGCTCACCATCATCTAGCTGCATTCATTTGCTGGGACACCTTGGCTAAGCAATGCTCCCTTCCACAAACTGAGTAGTTCATGTTTGTGGTCCCTGTTTCCATGGGTTCTAGCAGAATATGTCAAGAAATGGAGTAGAACCCATGGAGGGATCACAGAGAAGAGATCTTCATGTGTACTTCTGTCTACCCCGAATTGGTATCTTGTTTGCCTGGAGTGCCCACTTATAAAGAGATATCTCTGTCCCTATTACCTCCCATAGTGACAATTCTTGGTCCCACGTTGGCAGGGAATCAACCAACAGAGGCTAGCCATAATATGGACACTCCACAGGGGAAAAGTTATAAAAAATAAAGGATGTTTCTGACTCTGACACACACACACACACACACACACACACACACACACACACACACACACACTCTCCCCATTGCTTTCATGTTGGTCATGGTGGCCATCTCTGCTGTTCTTTCACTTCACGCTTTTTTCTTTAATGACCTCACAATACATATAATATTCTCTTAACTAGAGGCTGGACTCTGGCCTTCGTCATCTTGAAGCCCCCTCTCCTAATAAAGGCAATTCTGAAGGGTAACAGGTTTTAGCTTCCTTCTCCAGGAACCAACTGAACTTGTCATCTCATTGTTTTAAGATCCCTTGAGTTCTTTACCAGGGACCAGGTTTCAAAGTATTATCCTCTCAAGGGGGCTATCTCTCTCCTTCCCCTCTCTCTCTCTCTCTCTCTCTCTCTCTCTCTCTCTCTCCTCCCCATCTCTGTCTTTCCCTCCTTTCCTTTTTTTCTTTTTTTTTCTTTCTTTCTTTCTTTCTTTCTTTCTTTCTTTCTTTCTTTCTTTCTATAAATCATAGCCACTCATTATTGATGCACCCAGCACAGACTATCCACAGAATCTCTTACCATTCTCCCAGCTCTCAGGTCATTGAATTCACTTGTGTTTCTTAAGGCTATGTGTCACCAACACTGGGATATGGGTTCCTGGATCATCTCTACAATCATCTGCCCAAAATAGGGCATCACACACTGCAGATGTTCAACCGAACCATTTCATGTCTAACTTTGAGTGCCTCTAGTGGCAGAACCCTGCTGCCCTGGTGCTGGGATTTGCTCTCAGACTGCTGCAGACTGCACTTTCCTCTCTTGCCAGCCACGTCTCACCTTCAGAAAGTTTGGCAAGTCCTTATTCACCATTTCTTTGAATTCCGCCTTGTTCAGTGTGTCAGGATGTCCATACTTCCTAGAGTACTGATGGAAAACATTGATGATGGTGCTTATGTTGCGCTCCAGCTGAGATCCTGTTTTGGCAGCCATCTTCTTGCTCTTTGAAAATAGAGGAAACAAAAATTACAAATAAAAGAATGGGATGCCAAGTTTCCCTGACCTAGTCTCTGGCCATTGTTAGGCAAAAAAGGGAGGGGGAACACAACATAAAAAGAACAGGTAGGGTGCTATGTAGTAGGGCGACAGCTCCCCCCACATACACACAAAAACAAAATATTGATTATCAATATTCTTAGAAAAAGTGAAGGAAGATATAAAATGAACAGGTCAACCTAGGAGGGCTTCAAGATGAGGGCTTGGAAGAAAGTTGGCCGAGGGAAGGAATGAAAGATCTAACAGGCATACTCCTCTCCAGGGAAGATGAAGCTTACTTACCAAAGCTAAGGAGTCACAGAGCGTCTGGCAAAAGCAGTGTAAGCCCAGCATTTATAGGCAGCTCCTTGCTAGAAACATGGTTATCTCTGGGAAAGATTGCTTCATAGGTGAGCAGTTTGGTAACCCTGATAGTCAAGGAACTGGGGTGGAGCAGGAAATGTTCACACAGCTCTGCTGTTTTGTGAAATTCCCAGCCTTGGGCTTGGAGCTTGTTTGGGAGGAAACTGGTTAGTTGGCTCACTTCCCTTCCATCCAACCTCCCTCTACCCTCTCCCCCCATTTGCTAACCTTCATTTCCTTGTCCTGACTTGTAATATACACAGGGTGGCAGGGGAATCATAGTGGCCATCTCGTTCTGGCTCTTTCCCCTGAGTTTATGGTCTGAGCCTTCTCATGTGCTTTCTTGGCTCCTTTGGGAAGGGCGAGGGATCGCCATGGCATTCTTGAATGGAATTAGTGTTAGGAAGCACCTCATTAGTTTCCCAGTGGAGAAGAGTCTTATGTTCAGAAGGGGACCCAAGCAAGGTTATTTAGCTAGCATGTGACCTAGCAGGGACTGACCGCAGACTTAACTCGTGTTAAGGGTATTTACTACTACATTCTCCTCTTGCAGCTGAGTGAGGAGCTGTCTTCAGCATCTCTCAGCATCCCTCCTCCAAATCCCATTCCCAGCTGTCATTCATGTCCCCTAGGAACTTATATCCTAGAAGGTAGCTGATTTAAAAATGACTATTATTAGCCTAAAATAGCTATACATAGTAATGACTTTCATTTTAACATATATGCCTATAATATACTTTGATAAAAAATTTCCCTCTATTTTCTTATCTCCCTTTCTCTATTCCTCTTTCCTCCTTGTGCCTCTCTGATAGTTCTTTCACATTATTTCCTGGGGGCAGTGGTTAATTAAGTCACCCTTTAGACTCTATTACATTAAGGTATCAGTCAATGGATCAATGTTGGGCTGCCATTTGTAAAACGTTAAAGAGAGGTTTGTTGGAGAAAGGTGTCACATAGCTCAGGTTGGCTTTAAACTTGCTGTGGAGCTGAGGGTGATCTTGAATCTGATCCTCCTGAGTCTACATCCGAGTTCTGACATTACAGGCATGTGCCACCACACTCAGTTTATGTGAAGCTGGGGCTAGGGCTTCGTGAGTGCTAGGCACATTCTACTGAGAGAACTGTATCCTGGCTAGTTTTCATCCCATACCTGTACTGTCCAGTTTTCCTGGTGCTGTTTTTTTTTAAAGGCTGTCTTTTGCCCCTAATATTTGGGTGCTGCTCCTTTTCTGAAGTTAAACAGATGGTTGTAGCTGTGTGGACTCATTTCTGGATGCTCAGTTTTAAGTTTGATATCATTTGAATTTAATTAATGTGATTTGAGTTTATTAGTCATCTCCCCTGTCTTCCCTACTCCTGTCCTCCCTGTTCTCACAGCTTTCAGTAGCTTCCTGTTCACCTTCATGTCACATATGTTCTGCAACCTTTCTCTAATTTCTCAACGTATCTTTCCCCCCTTACATGGCCTCTTTTCCAACTTCTAGACCTATGCCTATCTACATCTATCTATACATATGCCTATCTACCTACCTACACATGGAGGAACATTAAAAGTTACAATCTCCAGCGTGTATATGTACCACGTTTTTATTATCCTTTTACTGGTCGATGGAAGTCTAGGCTGTTTTTGTTCCCTTATTATTGTGATTGAAGCAAGACACATGGTTGTGCAGGTGTCTCTGTGTAGGATATGGACTTCTGTGGGTATACACTGAGGAGTGGCGTAACTGGGTCATATGGTAGCTAACCTAACATTTGAGAAACCTCTGGGATGGTTTTCATAATGACTGTAGCAATTTACAGTCCCTCCAACAGTGACCGTAAGCTGTCTTTGTCATTACAGCTCTGTAGCATTAAGTTGGTATCAGGTATCAAGATATCCAGTAGTGTTCTTTAAGCTCATGCTTGCTTTGGCTATCTGTAGTCTCTTGTGTCCACATACATTTTTGTGTATGCATTGTGTCCATTTCTTTTCTAGGTCTGTAAAGAATGTCATTGGACATTTGATAGAAATTGCATTGAATTTGTAAATTCCTTTTGGTAATATAGCCATAGTCACAATTTAATTGTACCAATCCAGGAACATGGCATTTCTTCCCATTGTTTATTCTTCTATTTCTTTTAATTATTATTTTTTTAGTGGTTTGTGATTTTCTTTGTAGAGAAATCTCACCCCCATGGTTAGGTTTATTCCTAGGTTTCTTTCTTTCTTTGAGGTAGAGCGAGTGTGATGTTTTTCCTAATTTCATTCTTAGAAAGTTGATGACTGCCATATATAGAGAAGCTACTGATCTTTATATGATGACTTTGTATACTGCATATCTTGCAACTTTACTGGAAGTGTTTATCAGATGTAAAAGTTTTCTGGTGGCAGATTGAATGTGTGTGTGTGCCTGTGAATATGTAACAAGTATGTATATGTAAGTGTATATGTGTATTTATGTGTATGCTTGTGTGTGCAAATGTGTATATGCATGTGTATATTGTGTGTGTTCTTGTACCTGTGTGCATAGACAAGCACTTGTGTTTTTGTGTGCATGTTTGTTTTTGTGTGATTGTGTATATGTGCATGTGTATGCATGTGTATATGTATAAACACATGTGTGTATGTGTGCTTATGTGTATGTGTATAATTTTTTATTAGTGATTCCTGTCAATTATATCTCAAATGATATCCCCCTTCCATATTACCCCTGCACAATCCCTGCCATCCCATCCACCCTCTCCTTCCTCCTCTTTGCCTCTATGAGTTCACCTTATGTTTTCCTGGATTCAGGTAGGCTGGGTAGCCAGAGAAACTGAGGGCTATGAGGATTGTTTTATATGGCTGTTGAGGATGAAAACTCCTCCTGCTTCCATGGCAAGTACTTTACCAGCTAAGCTCTCTTCCCAGCCCTATGCACCTTCTGTTCTAATTTATGGGTCTTTTGTGTTAGTACCGTGGTGTTTCATGGCTACTGTGACACCATAGAGTGGCTTGGAGTAGATATTATGACTCAGCATCATTCATTTTGCATATCTTCTGTATATCCTGAGGAGAAGATGGGAGTGTCAGTAGGATTGGCTTGGCTTGGCTCTTTGTAGTCTCTTGTTCTTCTATATGAATTTTTGGATTGTGAAAACTTGTTTTATAGTTTTCTTCTGGGCAGCATGCATCCTCTTCATTGAATAAATACTCCCCTTTGTTCACAGAAGCCAAGACGACATAGGTTGGCACACACCCCCTCTGAACACAGACCCTACCTTGCTCTTTTTTTTCCTTGTCTCTTCACTTGGACTCAGAAGACCCACCACTCATCTCCTCACCTTAGGAGTGTCTTTCCTCAACCCTTAGTGTGAAATCTTACCCAGCTCTCACGGTTCAGTTCAAATGCTGTTCGATCCTTCCCATTGGAAGATAATCTCCTTTTTGGGGACCTGTTCATACAGCACTCTGGTTTTCAACATGTGCTTTCTTGGAGTTAAGTTGTATGAATATTTGCATCTGTCTAAAACTTGGTTGTAGGTTCTCAAGGAAGGTTCTTGCTCACGGTCTCTTCTCATGCATACAACTAGAGTGTGACACATAAGAAACCTTTACATTTTCTGAATCATCCTGTCTCCTTACTGGCAACCCTCATCTTCCAGGACATAGGGAGGAACTACTTGCTTTGGGCAATTCCTTGACACTCGTTTGTCCCGGACTCACCACTAGGACAAACATCTCCCCTTCACATTTCCACTATGTCTTTTCTCCAGTCTTCATAGAGACTTTCCTCATTGTTCAGGTCTCTCCTGCCTGCTTTGTTTTCTGAAATTCCAGAACAGTCCTGGATGTGTTAATCCTCAGGCCTGAACACCTTCTGCCTTGTGCAGCTCAGATAGCACATGTAGTTGTGGTTAAGAGTTCAGATTTTTATCAATGAGTGGATACCATGTGTGTTTTTCTGTGATTGGGTTACCTCACTCAGGATGATTGATAAGTGGATATTAGCCCAAATGCTGGAATTACCCTAGATGCACAGAACACATGAAATTCAAGAAGGATGACCAAAATGTGAATGCTTCACTCCTTCTTTAAAAGGGGAACAAGAATATCCTTGGGAGGGAATAGGGAGGCAAAGTTTAGAACAGAGGCAGAAGGAAGGCCCATTAAGAGCCTGCCCCACATGTGGCCCATATATATACAGCTACCAAACTAGATAAGATGGATGAAGCAAAGAAGTGCAGGCTGTCAGGAACCGGATGTAGATCTCTCCTGAGAGACACAGCCAGAATATGGCAAATACATAGGCGAATGCCAGCAGCAAACCACTGAACTGAGAACAGGACCCCCGTTGAAGGAATCAGAGAAATTACTGGAAGAGCTTGAAGGGGCTTGAGACCCCATATGAACAACAATGCCAACCAACCAGAGCTTCCAGGGACTAAGCCATTACCCAAAGACTATACATGGACTGACCCTGGGCTCCAACCTCATAGGTAACAATGAATAGCCTAGTAAGAGCACCAGTGGAAGGGGAAGCCCTTGGTCCTGCCAAGACTGAAACCCCAGTGAACGTGATTGTTGGGGGGAGGGCAGTAATGGGGGGAGGATGAGGAGGGGAACACCCATAAAGAAGGGGAGGGGGAGGGGTTAGGGGGATATTGGTCCGGAAACTGGGAAATGTAATAACAATTGAAATGTAAATAAGAAATACCCAATTTAATAAAGATGGAGAAAAAAAAGAGTTCAGATTTTTTTAGCTGAAAGGCTTTTTATCACTATTTCAATCTCTTCAGTTTTATGGGTCTGTCTGTTTAGGTTGTTGACTCTTGCTGGTTTAATTTTGGTAATTTGGCTGAACCTAGAAATTCATCCATTTATTTTAGGTTTTCTAGATTAACAGATTACAGGTTTTAAAAATATTCCTTTTTCTTTTGGTTAGTTGGGTCAAAGATCTGTCCCTTTTCTTTATCTTCTCAAAGAACTAGTTTTTAGAGTCACTGGTTCCTCTTTTCCTGCCAATTTTATGTTTTGCTGCACTGTGGTCAGGTAGGACACAAAGAGGATTTTAATACTTTTGAATTTATAAAAATTTGTTTTATGTCCCAAGATGTGATCTATTTTAGAAAAACTTCCATGTGTTGCTGAGTAGAATGCATATTCTTTGGTCTTTGGGTGAAATATTCTGTGACTATTTAAGTCCACTTGATGTAACATGTCAACTAATTCTGATGTTTCTCTGTTAAGTTTTCCCAGATGACCTGACTGTTAAAGAAGGTGGAATATTGAAATTATCTATTATTATTGATTGATGTTAATCTATTCTTTAAATCCAGTAGTACATTTTATGAAATTGGGTGCATTAGAATTTGATCCATTTATGTTTAGGACCGGAATGTCTGCTTGGTTAAGTGACCCTCTGATCACTGTGGAATGTCCCTCTTTTTCAGTTATGATTGGTTGTAGTCTGAAGTCTAGGTTGTCAGATGTATGGTAGCACTGCTTGGTGCTTCTAGGTCTCATTGTACTACTTTTACCCGTTCTTAATTTAATGCGGCATTCATCTTTAAAGCCCTACCTTAATGTGTTTCTTTTTTCTCTTTTTAAAGATTTATTTATTTTTATGGACATTAATGACATTATGCCTGCATGTGTGTCTCTTTGAGGATTCCAGATCCTCTATAACTGGATTTATAGGCAGTTGTAAGCTGATATGTAGGTGCTGGGAATTGAACCTGGATCCTCTGGAAGAATAGCCAGTGCTCTTGAGAACTGAGTCATCTCTCCAGTCCCCTTAATGTGTTTTTTTTTTTTTTTATAAAACAGATAGATGGATTTTGTTTCTTTTTAAAAAATTTTAAGTATTTTATTTTTTTCCATTGATAAATTTATTTATTCACTTTACATCCCAGTCATTGCCTCCATTCCCTTTATACAGTCCCTCCCTCCTCCCCTCCCTCCCTCCCCTCTCCCTCCCTCTCCTCTGAAAGAGTGGAGTACTCCCTGAATATCTTCCAAGCCTGGCATGTCTCTGCAGAGCTATGCTCATAACTTTCCTACTGAGGTCAGACAAGGCAGCCTATCCAGGGTTCTTTTTTTTTTTTTTATTGGATATTTTCTTTACTTACATTTCAAATGTTCTCCCCTTTCCTGATTTTCCCTCTGGAATCCCCTTATACCTTACCCCCTACCCTTGCCTCTATGAGAGTGTTCCCCCACTGACCTGCTCCCTCCCATCTCCCTGCCCTGGCATTCCCCTACGTGGGGACGTTGAGCCTTTATAGGGCTGAGGGCCTTCCTCTCATTGACACCTGACAAGGCCATCTTCTGCTACATGAGCTGCTGGAGCCATGTGTGCTTCCATGTGTACTCTTTGGCTGGTGGCTTAGTCTCTGGGAGCTCTAGGGGGTCTGGTTGGTTGATATTGTTGTTCTTCCTATGGGGTTGAAAACCCCTTGGGCTCCTTCAGTCCTTGTTCTAACTCCTTCATTGGTGGCCCCGTTTTCAGTCCAATGGTTGGTTGAGAGCATCTGACTGTATTTCTCAGGCTCTGGCAGAGCCTCTCAGGAGACAGCTATATCAGGCTCCTGTCAGCATGCACTTCTTGGCATCCACAATATGGTCTGTGCTTGGTGACAGTATATGGGATGGATTCCCAGGTGGGGCCATCACTGGATGACCTTCCCACAGTCTCTGCCCTACACTTTGTCTCTGTATTTCCTCCTGTGACTATTTCGTTCTCCCTTCTGAGAATGGCTGAAGCATCCACTCTTTGGTCTTCCAACTTCTTGAGCTTCATGTGGTCTGTGGATTGTAATTTGGGTATTCTGAGCTTTTGGGCTAATATCCACTTATCAGCAAGTGTATACAATGTGTGTTCTTTTGTGATTGGGTTACCTCACTCAGGATGATATTTTCTAGTTCCATCCATTTGCTTAAGAATTTCATGAAGTCATTGTTTTTAATAGCTGAATAGTACTCCATTGTGTAGATGTACCACATTTTCTGTATCCATTCCTCTGTTGAAGGACATCTGGGTTCTTCCCAGCTTCTGGCTATTATAAATAAGGCTGCTATGAACATAGTGGAACAGGTGTCCCTGTTATATGTTGAAGCATCTTTTGGGTATATGCCCAGGAGTGGTATAGCTGGGTCCTCAGGTAGTTCAATGTCCAAGTTTCTGAGGAACCTTCAGACTGATTTCCAGAGTGGTTGTACCAGTTTGCAATCCCACCAATAATGGAGGAGTGTTCCTCTTTCTCCACATCCTTGCCAGCATCTGCTGTCACCTGAGTTTTTGATCTTAGCCATTCTCACTGGTGTGAGGTGGAATCTCAGGGTTGTTTTGATTTGCATTTCCCTGATGACTAAGGATGTTGAACATTTCTTTAGGTGCTTCTCAGCCATTCGATATTCTTCAATTGAGAATTCTTTGTTTAACTCTGTCCCCCATTTTTAATAGGGTTATTTGTCTCCCTACAGTCTAACTTCTTGAGTTCTTTGTACATTTTGGATATTAGTTCTCTATCAGATGTAGGATTGATAAAGATCTTTTCCCAATCTGTTGGTTGCTGTTTTGTCCTATTGACAATGTCCTTTACCTTACAGAAGCTTTGCAATTTTATGAGGTCCCACTTGTCAATTCTTGATCTTAGAGCATGTGCCATTGGTGTTCTGTTCAGGAAAATTTCCCCTGTGCCTATGCATTTGAGGCTCTTCCCACTTTCTCTTCTATTAATTTCAGTGTATCAGGTTTTATGTGGAGGTCCTTGATCCTCTTGGGCTTGAGCTTTGTACAAGGTGATACGAATGGATCGATTTGCATTCTTTTTTTAATAGCTTATATTTTATTATTGGATATTTTATTTACATTTTGAATGTTATCTCCTTTCCTGGTTTCCTGTCCATAAACCCCCTAACCTATACCCCCTATCCCTCCTTCTCTGTGGGCGTTGCCCCCACCCAACCACCTACCCCTTCCTGCCTCCCTGCCCTGATATTCCCCTACTCTAGGGGATTCAGCTTGTCAAGACCAAGGACTTCTCCTCCCATTGGTGCCCAACAAGGCCATCTTCTGCTACATATGCAGCTGGAGCCATGGGTCTGTCCATGTGTACTCTTTGGATGGTGGTTTAGTCTCTGGGAGCCTGGTTGGTTGGCATTTTTGTTCTTATGGTGTTGCAAACTCCTTCAGTTTCGCCAATCCTTTAACTACTCTAATGTGGACCTTGTTCTCAGTTCAATGGTTGGCTGCTAGTATTCACCTCAATATTTGTCATGCTCTGTCAGAGCCTCTCAGGAGACATTTATATCAGGCTCCTGTCAGCATGTACTTCTTGGCATCAGCAGTACTGTCTGGGTTTAGTAGCTGTATATATATGGGATGGATCCCCAGGTGGGGTAGGCTCTGAATGGCCATTCCTTCAGTCTCTGCACCAAACTTTGTCTCTGTATCTCCACTTATGAATATTTTTGTTCCCCCTTTTAAGAAGGACAGAAGCATCTACACTTTGGTTGTCTTTCTTCTTGAGCTTTATGTGGTCTGTGGATTGTATTTTGGGTAATCCCAGCTTTTGGGATAATATTCACTTATCAGTGAGTGCATACCATGTGTGTTTTATGATTGGGTTACCTCACTCAGGATGATATTTTTTTAGTTCCATCCATTTGCCTATGAATTTCATGAAGTGATTGTTTTTAATAGCTGAATAGTACTCCATTGTGTAGATGTACCACATTTTCTGTATCTATTCCTCTGTTGAAGGGCATCTGGGTTCTTTCCAGCTTCTGGCTATTATAAATAAGGCTGCTATGAACATAGTGGAGCATGTGTCTTTGTTATATGTTAGAGCATCTTTTTGGGTGTATGCCCAGGAGTGGTATAGCTGGGTCCTCAGATAGTACTATGTCTGATTTACTGAGGAACCTTCAGACTGATTTCCAGAGTGGTTGTACCAGCTTGTAATCCCACCAACAATGGAGTGTTCCTCTTTCTCCACATCCTCACCACTGTCTGTTGTCACCTGAATTTTTTCCAGGAGCTCTGACATTCCCAAAAGCAGAACTAAGACCACCACTTCTGCTCTGAGGGACCTGCCTGCATCTTAGTCATTCTGACTGTTGTGAGGTGGAATCTCAGGGTTGTTTTGATTTGCATTTCCCTGATGACTAAGGATGTTGAACATTTTTTTAGGTGCTTCTCAGTCTTGGTTTCTGTTGTTTAGGTTGTCTCTGGTGTTAGTTGGATTTGCTGTCTCTGACAGTGACTTGACCCTCCTGTAAGCCTGTGTGTCAGCACTCCTGGAGACTGGCTTTCTTCCAGAGAGATCTGGGTACAAAGAGCTGTGTCACAGGGTCAGCTCCGGGCACAGGTGGAAACTAGAAGGATCCTGTCCCAGACTGCTTTTGGGTCCCTGTGTTCTGAGGGCTCTAGGCAGGTCCCTCGGAGCAGAAGTGGTGGTCTTAGCTCTGCTTTTGGGTGTGTCAGAGCTCCTTGAGACTGGCTTTCAGGTCTGGGTGCAGACAGAGACTGGAAGGATCCTTTCCCTGAAGGCTCCTAGATTCCTATATCCAGAGGGCTCTAGGCTGGTTCCTCTTGGGACAGCAATGTGAGCAGAAGTGGTTGTGTCCCCTGAGTTCTCAGGATTGTCTGTGCTTCTAGACTCCTTTTGTTAGTTCTAAGTCTAATATGGACAGAGCAGGTTAGGGTAGAAGAGATATTTGGGCAGGTTAAACCAAGAGGTTGGAAATGGCTTTGGTGAAATGAAGTTAGGTGGACAGATGACTGGCGTACGAGCTTGGAGTGCTAGGGTAGATCTGGATGGGTACAAGGGTTTGATGTGGCATGGGAAGGGCTTGGGCATTGTGAAAATAGGTCCTGGCAGAAGTCTAGAGATCAGTTGTGACACAGATAGTAGAGGACAGACTGAACCAGAGCACTGGATGTGGAGTCTGGGCTACATCGAGCTCTTGGGGAGAAGGTATGGATAAGAGGGTCAGGGGGACTCACTGATGTAGACCCTGGAGAAGGAAATGGGGGTTCTGGTTGTGTGGACAGGTTGGATGTAGTGCAGAAGGGACTTGGAAGTGCTCCAGGGCCTTTGGTGGCTTCTGGTTTGCTAATTGTTTCCTCCTGTAGAGGAAGTTAGCATCCCCCCTCACCAAAGTTGTCCTTCACCAACTTACCTGCCTGTCTGTAGGTAGCCACAGATAGCTCCTGAGAGCCATCCTATTGTACCTCTGACCCAGAATGTGCAGTTTGAGACAAGGGTGCCAGGAAATCCAAATCCAGAGAGTCCCCAGGTGGTGGGTGAGGAACTAGACTATTGTTCTGCCATCTCTGGGCTCTGTTCACACCAAGTCTTTGATGACTAGCTACCCTGAAGGCCACCTTCAGCCATGTCTGTACGTTGGGCTACTCCTGCATTCATGTGGAGGGGTCTTCAGCCCCCTAGTTTCTGAACTCTCATTCTGAAGCTCTGTTAAGTCTGCACACTTCTCTCATTCCTGCCTGGGCATCTCTGCCCAGAATCTCTGATTGCTGGGAAACTTAGCCTTCCAAGCTGAGAAAGCCGCTTGTCTCTTTCTTGTTCCTGGATGCTGTTCTCCAGTCCTTTCACCTCCCCTGGGTGTTGAATAAACCTGTCCTCATTTCACTTCCTACTGAAACTCCAGACCTCATCCCAAGACTTGCAGGTGTTATATCTCAGGAGCTTCCTGTTGCCTGGCTCCACCTCAGGAATCTCCTTGAAGTCTACACCCTTTGTAGAAAATAGTAGGCTTTCCAAAGCACCACACTGTGGACATTATAATTACTGGCTTTTTGGTCTATCCCCCTTACTGCATTATTAATCTGCTAACTCATCACTAGATAAGTTTTGCATACAGGAGACAGATAAGCATTTGCTAAATACAATGAAGACTGTGTTGGTTTTGATAGAACATATGTTTAGAAGGTTATTTTCTATAATTAAGAAGTTGTGCAATCCAGGACACAGCAGGGAAGAAGATGAGGAGATTAGATTGTGAGGAAGATCACCGTTCATGAGTGGAAGGCAACATCAGGCTTATCAAAGGGCATATGCTGCCACCTCATGGCCTGTTTAGGTCATGACAGCCTTGGCAGTCTTTTGGACTCTTAAAATTAATTTTTAACTTTAATTTTTTTTTTTTTACTTTTCAGCCTTAATTTACTTTATTTTTCCCACATAAACTCCCTTATATGGTAGCCACAGTTGGAACCTAGGTTCTCTGAAGGGGTTTTGTTGTGGGTTTTCATAGGATGGACATTGAATTCCTGACAAGGATACTTTCCAGAGGCTGGGGGATCGAGTAGCTGTAGGTCTTGGAGAGAGCACCGAAGATGGCTTTGACAAAGTTTCCTAGGGTGGTAGTGAAGCACCTGGACGATGTGGAACAGTCATCAACACTGGCCTCCAGCAGTAACTTCTTGGGCACAGGGGCAGAGACAATGCCAGTGCCTCTCAGGGCAAGGATGAGGTGCACCATCACAAGCCACAGCTACCTGTCACCTTGCATGAAACACTGCCTCAACCAGTTGCCAACCTTATTCCCTCAGTAGCTTCTCTGCCCAGAGACGATGGAAAGCTTGGCCAAGATGATGACCCCTCCGATGGCAGTGGTTACTTCCTTGGAGGATTTAACACCAAGACCACTGTAGTCTCCAGTTGCAGCCAGAGCCTTGAAGCTGGTTGGTTGGTCAGCCTGAGTTTGCTTCCCACACCAACAAGAGCTTTAGAACTTCAACCTTTAGGAATGTGCCCAGGAAAAAGTCGATAAACTCAGATTCCCTGATGATCAGGAACTGATGGTCAGGAAGAACAGGGGGATTGATTACCTCCTAGGGTTTTGATCTTCATGTCCTTGACCAGGCAGCTCAGTTGTTGATGGGAATCCACTCCTTGTCTTTGGCTTTACTTCCATGAGCCCTGTGTCCTCAAGCATGAGCAGGGGTCCCAGGACTGCTGCTAAGTCATCTGTGGAAGCTGCATGGCCTCCTATTGGCTGTTTGGTGTTTTCCCAAAGAAGTGAGCGCTATAGGCTCCGAACTAGGCAGCAGAATAGAGCTGGCTCTGACCGTAGAGATCTGGGTGAGCTTGTCCTGAGGGTGTGAAGGGGACAGCTGGCCCCTGCCACTCATCTGCAGTGAGGTGGCATGGGCATGGGGGTGATACTCTTCCCCTCTCACTCCTTGCCATCTGTGGTAGTTTGGAAAGTAGCTGGTCATCACTAGGTACAGCACTTAGGAGATTTAATTCTCCTGGACAGCAAAGTGCCGACGAGTCACCTGGAGGGTATGTGGGATAGCTGGTCCTGCTTCTCATCTGTTGTGAGGTGGTGTGGGTATGGGGAAGATGCCCTCTTTCTCTCTTACTGTAACCTGAGGCAGTTGGGTGAACCAGTCCAGAGGATGTGAGAACTGGAGAGCGCTTGATGAGCTCTGCACCTCGACCAGGGCAGAACAGTAGAGCTGGCTCTGGTGGTGTGGGGACAGGTGAGCCTGCTCCAAGGGCGCGAGAGAAGGAGAGCTGACCCTGCCCCCTGCTGGCTGCAACATTGCGTGAGTTAGCTGGAGCCGGGCTGAAGAGCTCGCCCTAGTGGTGCATGTGTGGGAGAGCAGCAGGCTGACCAACTCAGCAAATACCCGGGTCCAGATCCAGGGCTTGATTTGGTTCACCCCCAAATCTACCTCATTTATGAACTGCTGGAGCTGAAGCATGTGAAGCAGCCAATCCTGCAGAACGAAAGCTCCAGAATCTTCATGAAATAGGGCAACTACAGGATATCTGGGAGGAGTCCTTGTGAGGATTAAGTATTGATAGTATAGTGATAGGCCTTGAACCAGACTATGGCAATGACCCAGTGCAATGAACATCTGCAAGGAAAGATGTGTGGACAAAAGGATATATTACATGACACATTGCGACACAGTACAGCTTCTAGAGATGTATTCTGTGGTTTGTTTCTTTTAAAACATTTTTGGCTTTTATTTTCTCTTGAGGAAGAGGTTGCAAGGGCAGAGGGTGGATACAAAGGAACAGGGAGATGAATGGGATTGGGGTGCATGATTTGAAACACAAAAAATCAGTAAAAAGTTAAAAAAATAAGTGAGCTCTTTTTAAAAATTTAAGGTAGGAGAAGTTGTTTGAGGATACTGAGTTGCTGTTTGTTGGATATTTTGGCTAATCTCGTCCCTTTGGTCCTGGGAGCCTCTTGCTTTCCTGGTACCTGGGACTTTCTAGTGGCTACCCCCAGTTCCCCATTCCCCACTGCTACACACCTCTCTTCAAATTCCTGACCCTCTGTACTTCTCCCCCTTCTCCACCCACACCTGAACCTACCCCTCTTCCCTCCCCTTCTTCCAAGGTCCCTTCCTCTCATGATTATTTTGTCCCCCCCCTTTTTTTTGCCATGTGTGCTGCTTTACAATTTTATTCCCAGAACTTTGGAGAGTCAGAGACAGATGAATCTCTTGAGTTCAAAGCCAGTCTGGTCTATAAAATAAGTTCCACGCTAGCCAGGGCTACACAGTGATACCCTGTCTCAAAGCAAAACAACAAAAACCCAATCTAATTTTTGAACATGAGCCTAATAAACAGCTATTTGCAGACTTAGGTGCACAATTTTTATTTTAGGAGTTGAGGGTAGAAATAGCTGACCTAATCTGCAGCTTGAGTCTATTCCTGAGAAATACCCTCACCTTCTAGGCTCGGTGAGGTATAAGAAATTTAAACATACCTAACTATACGTTCATTTCCATGAGTATTTAACAAGTTTAAACGAAGGTTACATTCTCTCTGTAATTATAATTCCATACCACATGCAGTCTGTGCTGCTTTTTATTTTATGAAAAAGTTGATTTATGATCTACATGAAACCGTTGGATACATTAAATATTGAAGGCCTCATAGTTTCACTTACAAAACGTGGCCAGTGTCCTTGGCCTTAAAATCTGAGGGAGGGCACTTCGAAGAGCTTCGAGTTCGCATGTTTCAGTGCCAGAGCATAGGTGTAGACCCTGGCATCTTCTGCTCCCAAAGCGTCAAGTCTTGTCAGCAGATCATTCTTTGGTAAAGAAATCACTTCCACAAATTCTCCATCCCGTGGTTTGGGTTTTGGCCTACATTTCCTGCATCATCTCCATTGATGGTCACTGTCACAACATGCATGGTGCAGTTTGGGAGGCCTGCATCCATACACACAGCTAGAGAGCATTCGGCCACGTCACTTTTGTAACCAGTTTCTTCCTCCAGCTCCCGAAGAGCAGTCGCTTCTGGGCTTTCCCGATCTTTGATGAGCCCTGCTGGAAACTCCAGGCAGTAGCTGCCCATCAGGGGCCAGAACTGCTTCACCAGAACAATGCACTCATGATGAAGCATACTTTGCAGGACTGGTATGATTGACAGGGCCTCAGCAGATTTTCCCTTTCTGGTTCTAAGTTTCACTTTTTGCCAGGTTCTAGTTTTACTGGTGAGGTCCATGTAACTTGTTTTTTCAAATTTGACCCATTTTCCTTCTGAGCTCAACTCCTCTGAAATAATGCGTTACTTGGTGGGAGGAGAAGAGTCTTTTGATTCTTTGGCCTCCATTTCAACCTGGAAAGGTCAAGCTACACTAAGCTGTGGAATGTGGAAGGGATGGAGGAGGAAAGGAAAAAGGATCAGGCAGAAGCTGCAGTCTCTGTAGAATCAGACGCCACCACTCCTTGTTCCCCCTTCTAAGTAGAACTGAAGCATCTACACTTTGGTCTTCCTTCTTCTTGAGCTTCATATGGTCTGTGATTTGTATCCTGGGTATTCCAAGTCTTTTGCCTAATATCTACTTGTCAGTGAGTACATACCATGTGTGTTCTTTTGTGACTGGGTTACCACACTCAGGATGATATTTTCTAGGTCCATCCATTTGTCTGGGAGTTTCATGAAGTCATTGTTTTTAATAGCTGTCTAGTACTTCATTGTGTAAATGTACGACATTTTCTGTATCCATTCCTCTGTTGAAGGGCATCTGGGTTCTTTCCAGTTTCAGACTATTATAAATAAGGCTGCTATGAACACAATAGAGCATGTGTCCTTGTAATATGTTGGAATATCTTTTGGGTATATGCCTAGGAGTGGTATATCTGGGTCCTCAGGTAGTACTATGTCCGATTTTCTGAGGAACCACAAGAGTGATTTCTACAGTGCTTGTACCAGCTTGCAATTTTACCAGCAATGGAGGAGTGTTCCTCTTTCTCCAGATCCTTGCCAGCATCTGTTGTCACCTGAGTTTCTGATTTTAGCCATTCTGTGATGTGGAATCTCAGGGTCATTTTGATTTGCGTTACCCTGATGACTAAGGATGTTGAACATTTCTTTTTATTTATTTATTTATTTATTTATTTATTTATTTATTTATTTATTTTTTTATTAACTTGAATTTTTCTTATATACATTTGAGTGTTATTCCTTTCCGGTTTCCGGGCAAACATCCCCCTCCCCCTCCCTTCCTTATGGGTGTTCCTCCGACCCCCCCCCATTGCCGCCTCCCATAACAGTCTAGTTCACTGGGGCTCAGTATTAGCAGGATCAGGGCTTCCCCTTCCACTGGTGCTCTTACTAGGATATTCATTGCTACCTATGAGGTCAGAGTCCAGGGTCAGTCCATGTATAGTCTTTAGGTAGTGGCTTAGTCCCTGGAAGCTCTGGTGGCTTGGCATTGTTGTACATATAGGGTCTCGAGCCCCTTCAAGCTCTTCCAGTTCTTTCTCTGATTCCTTCAACGGGGGTCCTATTCTCAGTTCAGAGGTTTGCTGCTGACATTCGCCTCTGTATTTGCTGTATTCTGGCTGTGTCTCTCAGGAGCGATCTACACTTCTGCACTTCTTTGCTTCATCCATCTTGTCTAATTGGGTGGCTGTATATATATGGGGCACATGTGGGGCAGGCTCTGAATGGATGTTCCTTCAGTCTCTGTTTTAATCTTTGCCTCTCTCTTCCCTGCCAAGGGTATTCTTGTTCCCCTTTTAAAGAAGGAGTGAAGCATTCACATTTTGATCATCCGTCTTGAGTTTCATTTGTTCTAGGCTTCTAGGGTAATTCAGGCATTTGGGCTAATAGCCACTTATCAATGAGTGCATACCATGTATGTCTTTCTGTGATTGGGTTAGCTCACTCAGGATGATATTTTCCAGTTCCAACCATTTGCCTACAAATTTCATAAAGTCGTTGTTTTTGATAGCTGAGTAATATTCCATTGTGTAGATATACCACATTTTCTGTATCCATTCCTCTGTTGGAGGGCATCTGGGTTCTTTCCAGCTTCTGGCTATTATAAATAAGGCTGCGATGAACATAGTGGAGCACGTGTCTTTTTTATATGTTGGGGCATCTTTTGGGTATATGCCCAAGAGAGGGATAGCTGGATCCTCAGGCAGTTTAATGTCCAATTTTCTGAGGAACCTCCAGACTGATTTCCAGAATGGTTGTACCAGTCTGCAATCCCACCAACAATGGAGGAGTGTTCCTCTTTCTCCACATCCTCGCCAGCATTTGCTGTCACCTGAGTTTTTGATCTTAGCCATTCTCACTGGTGTGAGGTGAAATCTCAGGGTTGTTTTGATTTGCATTTCCCTGATGACTAAAGATGTTGAACATTTCTTTAGGTGTTTCTCAGCCATTCGGCATTCCTCAGCTGTGAATTCTTTGTTTAGCTCTGAACCCCATTTTTTAATAGGGTTATTTGTCCCCTTTGGTCTAACTTTTTGAGTTCTTTTGTATATTTTGGATATAAAGGCCTCTATCTGTTGTAGGATTGGTAAAGATCTTTTCCCAATCTGTTGGTTGCCGTTTGTCCTAACCACAGTGTCCTTTGCCTTACAGAAGCTTTGCAGTTTTATGAGATCCCATTTGTCGATTCTTGATCTTAGAGCATAAGCCATTGGTGTTTTGTTCAGGAAATTTTTCCAGTGCCCATGTGTTCCAGATGCTTCCTAGTTTTTCTTCTATTAGTTTGAGTGTGTCTGGTTTGATGTGGAGGTCCTTGATCCACTTGGACTTAAGCTTTGTACAGGGTGATAAGCATGGATCGATCTGCATTCTTCTACATGTTGACCTCCAGTTGAACCAGCACCATTTGCTGAAAGTGCTATCTTTTTTCCATTGGATGGATTTGGCTCCTTTGTCAAAAATCAAGTGACCATAGGTGTGTGGATTCATTTCTGGGTCTTCAATTCTGTTCATTGGTCTATCTGTCTGTCTCTGTACCAATACCATGCAGTTTTATCACTATTGCTCTGTAATACTGCTTGAGTTCAGGGATAGTGATTCCCCTGAAGTCCTTTTTTTTATTGTTGAGGATAGTTTTAGCTATCCTGGGTTTTTGTTATTCCAGATGAATTTGCAAATTGTTCTGTCTAACTCTTTGAAGAATTGGATTGGTATTTTGATGGGGATTGCATTGAATCTGTAGATCGCTTTTGGTAAAATGGCCATTTTTACTATATTAATCCTGCCAATCCATGAGCATGGGGAGATCTTTCCACCTTCTGAGGTCTTCTTCAATTTCTTTCTTCAGTGTCTTAAGTTCTTATTGTACAGATCTTTTACTTGCTTGGTTAAAGTCACACTGGTGTACTTTATATTATTTGGGTCTATTATGAAGGTGTCGTTTCCCTAATTTCTTTCTCGACTTGTTTCTCTTTTGTGTAGAGGAAGGCTACTGATTTATTTGAGTTAATTTTATACCCAGCCACTTTGCTGAAGTTGTTTATCAGCTTTAGTAGTTCTCTGTGGAACTTTTGGGATCTTAAATATACTATCATATCATCTGCAAATAGTGATATTTTGACTTCTTCTTTTTCCGATCTGTATCCCCTTGACCTCCTTTTTTGTTGTCTGATTGCTCTGGCTAGAACTTCAAGAACTATATTGAATAAGTAGGGAGAGAGTGGGCAGCCTTGTCTAGTCCCTGATTTTAGTGGGATTGCTTCAAGTTTCTCTCCATTTAGTTTAATGTTAGCCACTGGTTTGCTGTATATGGCTTTTACTATGTTTAGGTATGGGCCTTATATTCCTATTCTTTCCAGGACTTTTATCATGAAGGGGTGTTGAATTTTGTCAAATGCTTTCTCAGCATCTAATGAAATGATCATGTGGTTTTGTTCTTTCAGTTTGTTTATATAATGGATCACGTTGATGGTTTTCGGTATATTAAACCATCCCCTGCATGCCTGGGATGAAGCCTACTTGATCATGGTGGATGATTGTTTGATGTGCTCTTGATTCGGTTTGCCAGAATTTTGTTGAGTATTTTTTGTCGATGTTCATAAAGGAAATTGGTCTGAAGTTCTCTTTCTTTGTTGGTCTTTTGTGGTTTAGGTATAAGAGTAATTGTGGCTTCATAGAAGGAATTGGTAGTGCTCCATCTGTTTCAATTTTGTGGAATAGTTTGGATAATATTGGTATGAGGTCTTCTATGAAGGTCTGATAGAATTCTGCACTAAACCCGTCTGGACCTGGGCTCTTTTTAGTTGGGAGACCTTTAATGACTGCTTCTATTTCCTTAGGAGTTATGGGGTTGTTTAACTGGTTTATCTGTTCCTGATTTAACTTCGGTACCTGGTATCTGTCTAGGAAATTGTCCATTTCCTGCAGATTTTCAAGTTTTGTTGAAAATAGGCTTTTATAGTAAGATCTGATGATTTTTTGAATTTCCTCTGGATCTGTAGTTATGTCTCCCTTTTCATTTCTGATTTTGTTAATTTGGACACACTCTCTGTGTCCTCTCGTTAGTCTGGCTAAGGGTTTATCTATCTTGTTGATTTTCTCAAAGAACCAACTTTTGGTTCTGTTGATTCTTTCTATGGTCCTTTTTGTTTCTACTTGGTTGATTTCAGCTCTGAGTTTGATTATTTCCAGCCTTCTACTCCTCCTGGGTGTATTTGCTTCTTTTTGTTCTAGAGCTTTTAGGTGTGCTGTCAAGCTGCTGACATATGCTCTTTCCTGTTTCTTTCTGCAGGCACTCAGCGCTATGAGTTTTCCTCTTAGCACAGCTTTCATCGTGTCCCATAAGTTTGGGTATGTTGTACCTTCATTTTCATTAAATTCTAAAAAGTTTTTAATTTCTTTCTTTATTTCTTCCTTGACCAGGTTATCATTGAGTAGAGCATTGTTCAATTTCCACGTATATGTGGGCATTCTTCCCTTATTGTTATTGAAGACCAGCTTTAGGCCGTGGTGGTCCGATAGCACGCATGGGATTATTTCTATCTTTCTGTACCTGTTGAGGCCCGTTTTTTGACCAGTTATATGGTCAATCTTGGAGAAAGTACCATGAGGAGCTGAGAAGAAGGTATATCCTTTTGCATTAGGGTAGAACGTTCTATAAATATCCGTTAAGTCCATTTGGCTCATGACTTCTCTTAGTCTGTCTACGTCTCTGTTTAATTTCTGTTTCCATGATCTGTCCATTGATGAGAGTGGGGTGTTGAAATCTCCTACTATTATTGTGTGAGGTGCAATGTGTGTTTTGAGCTTTAGTAAGGTTTCTTTTACGTATGTAGGTGCCCTTGTATTTGGGGCAGAGATATTTAGGATTGAGAGTTCATCTTGGTGGATTTTTCCTTTGATGAATATAAAGTGTCCTTCCTTATCTTTTTTGATGACTTTTAGTTGAAAATTGATTTTATTTGATATTAGAATGGCTACTCCAGCTTGCTTCTTCCGACCATTTGCTTGGAAAGTTGTTTCCCAGCCTTTCACTCTGAGGTAGTGTCTGTCTTTGTCTCTGAGGTGTGTTTCCTGTAGGCAGCAGAATGCAGGGTCCTCGTTGGATATCCAGTTTGTTAATCTATGTCTTTTTATTGGGGAGTAGAGACCATTGATGTTGAGAGATATTAAGGAATAGTGATTATTGCTTCCTGTTACATTCATATT